>NC_057877.1:572500-910153 GCF_019740435.1 Gambusia affinis
GGGAGGATGGATGGATGGGTTACATTTAGTTTTGGAAAATGTACTCAATGTACTTAAGTAAAAGTACAAATAACAAACAAAAATGTACTCTAGTAAAGTAAAAGTACCACATTAACATTTTTAATTGAGTAAAAGTAAGAAAGTAATGGCTTTTATAAATACTTAAAGTATTAAAGTAAAAGTACTTGCCGAATATATTACCTAATGGCTAATACAATATCATTAAGTGTACCTATTGTATTTAATTATAGTACATCAGATATATATATATATATATATATATATATATATATATATATATATATATATATATATATATATATATATATATATATATATATATATATATATATATATATATATATATATATATATCAGATAATAGGATTTGTGATTCCATACATCAGAATTTCAGGGATGACCTGTGTCACCCTAGCACTCCTTAGCTAGAGCCGTTTTCAACAAATTAGAATATTTGCTAAAAGTTCATGTATTTCAGTAACTCAACTCACAAACTAAACACATCACACAGATAAAGTGCTTTAAAGCTTTCATTTGTTAATGATGATGATTTGTTACTTACAGCTAATGAAAACATGAGATTTCTGATTAGTTAAGAAAAAAAACAACCTTAATGTAGAAATGTGAGTCTAATGAGAAATATGTTTAATATTTCAAAATCTGACAATATCTCCAATCGGGAGATACAGTAGCTCTGATGTTTGATTCTGGAGAGGAAGAGCTGGAAAATGTTTTATTGGTTTATTGGTTGCTGGTGGCCCATATTTAAAACATCATCCTTGGGACTCGCCTGAGTCACTAAAACCTACCTGGTTCAGTAACAAGAGCAAGTTGTAATAAAAGAGAAGAAGCGACCGTTAACAGGTGAGCTCTGTGAAACTAGTTGACTGCAGGCTGCTCAGTCTGGCTAATTCACAGGGGGAAGAAGGGTGGGACACCTGGATGGAGGTCGTCAGAAACCAGGCGAATCGTTTCTTGATGCCAGTTTTAAGAACGGGGGGGATGTTGCAACAACAACAGTTTCTATGTTTTATAAGATGTAAAGCACTTTGAAATGCCTTGCTGCTGAAATGTGCTATACAAATAAAATTTGATTTGATTGAAACAACACTGCTGGAAGTTACAAATGATATTCTGTTGGGCTCTGCAAATGGACTTGTGTTTGTTCTGGTTTTGTAGATCTCAGTGCTGCTTTTGACATAGTTGATTACAATATTCTCTTAGAACAGCTTGAACATGTAGGGACCAAGGGAAGAGCACTTGGCTGGTTTAAATCCTATTTGTCCAGTTTGTTCATGTAAACGACATATTTTCTTCACACTCCAGAGTTACTTGTGGAGTACCACAGAACAAATTCCTTTTACTTTATATGCAGACAGCATGGGATAAACTTTCACTGTTATGCTGATGACACTCATTTTACAGGTTACTGGCATGTCTTCAGGACATTAAAATATGGACACTAAACTTTTTCTTTTGTCGTGGAAAAAATTCTATTTCCAAGCACTGTTCAGGTGAAATCACTCAATCAGGTTTATTCATATATTGTGCACAATACGGGGAGCTTGTAGGACAATCAGTAATGAAGCAGGTCTGGATGAAAAGCTTGCTAAGCTCTGCCAGGCAGAGACAACACATGAGTTTTATACCAACGATAAAGAATTAAACAAAGGGAGAGACAGTCTGGTTCTGACGCAGTAGTGAAAAAACAACTTCTAACCTTCTACATGAAACCCAAATAATTCTTTTGGTGATAGTTCATAAGCATTTCATATGACATGACCAGCAAATGTGACCTTATAGTAATTTTTCCATGACACTTTTTAAATTCTGGCAAGACAGAAGTTGCTTTTGGACCAGAGCCTTTGAAAAAGAATCTTCATCAGTCACTTATCCTGGATGGCATTAATTTGGCCTCCAATAATAAAGTAAAGAATTGCTGTGTTATTTTTAGCTAGGACATGTCATTTAACTTTAGCAAGTTTCTAGGACTTACTTTTGTTCATCTCCAAAATATTGCCAAACTTATAATATCCTGTCCAGGAGTGATGCTAAAACAGTAGTCTATGAATTTGTGACAGCAAGGCTGAACTATTGTAATTCTTTGCTATAAGGAAATCCACAAAAAACAATTAAAAGGCTCCAGTTGATCCAAAATGCTACAGCAAGAGTTCTGATAAAAATTAAAAAGAGAGATCATACTTATATCTTGAGGATGCCTCCAGTGAGGGACTCCCTTTGGAGGTTTTCCTGGCATATTCCATTTGGGGGAGAGACAGAACCAGGTCCAGAATTCACTCCAGAGATAAGGACAACTTATCCTTTCTGGTCTGGGTTTTCCCAGTGTGTTGCTGGGAGAGGGTTGTCTGGAACTGTTATCCCAGTGACCTGATCTTAAATTAGAAAAAGACAATGCATGAGTGTATTGAAGAAATTTAGAAAAATTATACTATAGTAATGTTAATTTTATGGTTTTACGTCTTGCTGTTTATACTCACAAAATTATCAAAATATTAATACTACAGAACCTTAAACAATACTCAAGTATTTTAGAATTATGAAGTTATAGTCCATTTTTTTGGGAACAACATGGAGCTTTTGGCCAGGGGACGTATTGAACCTACCACATTCAAACCCACTGATGATCATCACCCAGGTCACCAAGACTGGCTGCAGTTCAGGGGTCTAACTTGTTTCCTAATATGGCCCTTCTTGTCAATATGCTCCTGTGTTGCAGGACAGACAGACAGACAGACAGACAGACAGACAGACAGACAGACAGACAGACAGACAGACGCCTCCAAATTTACAAAAAAACGTAACTGAAAAATAAATGTTGGGAAGTTGAAACAAAGGTTATTTTTTGTAAGTGTTAATAAAATAGTGAGTAACCTGGGTTATTGGAGCTGAGATTAAAACAAAACAAGAGTTGATAATGTGACTCATTCTCTCCAGGAGACCAGTTTTGTCCCCAGGCTGTTAGAGTTCTATGTGAGCTTCTCTGTCTGGGAATCTGCAATTAGCAGACTTCTGGAGAAGTCATGAAATGGCATGTTTGTTGTTGTCTCACGCCAGGATCAGGTAACCCACACCTACCTTAGCTTGGGGGCGTGGAAACCTTTTGACACGGTGTGAAATTGTCCTTCCAGTTAAAGCGTCCTTCCTTATCGTGATCGGACCAGACAAACAACAAGCGCAAGCGGACTCTGTGGGCTTACTGGAACCACCTGACTTCTTCCAGTTATCATGATTCGACTGGCCCGGTCATCATTGGTGTTGTTTCTGTTTGGGGTGAGTTCAGATGCATTATGTGTATTTTAGAAATGCCTTGTAAAATTTAAAACCCTGCTTCTCTCAGGTAGAAACCTGCCGCTCTAGTTTTCATCGCGCGCAAAGGGCGTGGGTCTGAATCAACACTCCACAGTCTGACACGCGAAAGAAATTAAGTCTGTTTTTCATTAACTGATCTGAAAGAAGAAAAAAAACACTAACGGTCCTAAAACCTGATGAGATGGCATGAGCTGATTTACAGAATGATGGGTTCATTATTACTCTTCACTTTGACTATGCTAGTTTGTAAGGCGGAGTATTGGAGCCATAAAAATAGATTTATGAATAAGACAAAATGAAAATAAATTCGTAATAATATGAGAATAAAGTAATATTTCGAGAGTAAAGTCAATATTAAGAGATTAAAGTCGCAATTACCTGAAAAGTCATAATATGACAAGAATGCAGTAGTAGTATTATGACTTCGTTCTTGTAATATTATTGCTTTATTCTAGTACGTGTTTATTCTCGTACTTTTATGACTTTGATCTGGTGATTTTATTTATTTATTTATTTGTTTTTTGTCTTACTATACTCCGTCTTAGGTTCAAGCTTCTTGAAGTCTGAGAAACATCATTTTCAGGAGCAGGCTGTGTTCTGTAACTGCAAGTGGCCTGCATTTAACTAAATGTTTCTATCTGTTACATTGCCTTTATACGGAGCCCCCTAGGGGACATGGGGAATTTTTTTTCTTTTGCGTTCCCTCGCAAAACTGTACTGATCAGTTATGCGGCATAATTGAATACTGTAAGTCTTACGGTGGCCGCCGTACTTTCTGATTTAATATAAGGTTATGTAAGGTTTTTCCATGAATGTTAATATCTCGTTGTGAAATATCTTAAGTTTTATATCTTTCTTTAGGATACAAAGGCACCACAAACCTATGATATAAACAGAAACCTTATAAGAAAGAAATATATATACTGTACATCCAAACTATATTTCTGAGTTATTATCGCGGCGTAATAAGTCATCTGACAGTTTTGATTGTGTCGCTGTTGTGTTGAATGGTTTAAAGAGCTGCTTTTAATGTTCAGTTCCATCTCAACCATAACAGACATAAACATGCAGTAAATGAATCGAATCAGTTTTTTGCACCAAAGACTTAATAATAATAAACACGTTTTATTATTAAAAACACGACAAACTAATTATAGTAAAGGGCCGTATTGGGTTAACTCGGGGAATCTCATCTGTCCGTGTATCAATTAACTCCAAACCACTTCTTTGTTCTGTCACATTTATCGGAGACACAATCAAAACTATCAGATGAGTTATTACGCCGTGATAATAACTCAGAAATATAGTTTGGATGTACAGTATTTATATTTCTTTCCTACTTACGGAAGGTTTCTGTTTATATCATAGGTTTGTGGTGCCTTTGTATCCTAAATAAGATATAAAACTTCAGATATTTTACAATGAGATATTAACATTCATGGAAAAACCTTACATAACCTTATATTAAATCAGAAAGTACAGCGGCCACCGTAAGAAAGACTTACAGTATTCAATTATGCCGCATAACTGATCAGTACAGTTTTGCGAGGGAACGCAAAAGAAAAAATATCTCCATGTCCCCTAGGGGGCTTGGTACCTTTAAACAACATCCTAAAATAAATAAAAATGTGTTTTTAGTATTTGTAATTTTGGTCTCAGAAAAACATTAATTGCAGAACAGAAACTTCGATGACCCCAAATCACAAACAAAAACGTAGTTATAATGTGAAAAGTTTATCCCTCTAGCTATGTTTTTCATATTAGAATGTTGTGATCACGTTCCCAGTATAACAAAATAGTTCTGGAACCTTTAAAATTTTTATTTTTCATGTTTTTTTTATCCCGGCTTCAACTGTCTAGTTTGACTGTCAACAATCCTGCGTTTCCATTGTGTCATGACAGGACATTTAGCATCCAGACTGACTCCTACGGCAAGCTCTTGTAATGACATTACACCAGTTAGTTGACTAGCAAAATAAATAAAAAAATTGGTGAAATTTTATTTGACATGAAATTTCGCCTACTAGCATTTTGCTTTCCACAGTTTAGTTAGACTCAATTGACTCTATTTTATCACAACGTGTTCTCACAAGGCACTTTACAAAAAGAGTCAGTTCATTCCAGTCATACAGACAGATTCCAAGCCAAGTCAGTAAATTAAAAAATTTGAAGTGTCTCTAAAAGGGGACCCAAGTGCCCAGCATGGTCGGTCAAATATGTGGCCACTTGGTTGCAGAATGTCTTTTTTTGCACAGACCCTTCAAAGTCCACAAGACACCTCCCACTGCAGTACACATCATGAGTTTTGTCATTTATGTGGATTATAACAGGATAGTAAACACAGTGATCATGGTATAAAGCAACACTTATTACGAATTCAGAGCAGGAGGAAATAATTATCAAGGAGCTTGAGCATCTCATTTTATTTTCCATGTAGCTAAAAATGCCAAAAAATAGAAGTATTCAGTAGAATGTTTGCCTGCTGCGTTGGACCAGAACCAAGCAAGAGGAGTTGAGTACTTTCCTAACATCCATGACTATTAGGATTTATTGTAATGTAATATTGTATGAATAATTGAATTGGAATTAGGGCTTTTATATGAAATGCCTTGAGATATCATGCTGTGCTATAAGTAAACTGAACTGAATTCAGTTCAATTTAATTTAACTGATTTTACCCATTGGGCAGCATGGCTGTTCTAGCTGCAATAAATGCTTTATTACCGAATGAAATAAACAATGTGTCTGAGTCAGACAATATTAATGTTCAAAGAAACCAAGAGTCAGTTTAGGGCTTGTGGTATTTTGACTTTACAGCAGGAATGGTTTATTCTAACCAAATCCTTCCAATAATTTTGAACGTAGATCTGAGTGCTTTACACAAAGAATGCAATTTAAATTCAGAAATACTACATTAATCTCAAAAGGAAATTGATTGTTGTTTTACATTTTCTAAGTTTCTTCAATTAATTGTTGTATAGATGCTGATGGTTGTGGGCAGGAAGCACACGATCTTCTATAGTGCTTAACATCACAGCAGATCTGAAGAAGCACCTGAAAGAAGACTGTTCTTGTATGAGAGTCTCATGATCAGGGCTGTCCCTAATTGGTTTGTAACATCTGGGGCTATAAGTAGTATTTCTTTCTACATGAGCACTCATGGTACTTTTTCACAGGCTGTATTTGTTCTGAGACTTCCTTATTCAGAAATCAGACTCATCTGTCTCAGATTTATGTTAGTGCCTGTTTATGTTGAACAATGCGGTCTTGAACACTGATCAAGAGGTCTGTGGCTGGAACATCACATGCGGTCCCTCCTGTTAAAGAAAGAAATATTATTAAGTTAGCTTAATTTGGAAAAAGCTTGGCTCTCTATTTCTTTCCTATTTCCCGGGTTCTTCCAGCAAGCAGCGTGTGCCAATCAGGAGCAACATGCGTGATGACGTCACAGAGTTACAGCGTTTAATCCAATAAGAAACCACAATGAAGTAACAACACAAACTGCAAAGCAGCCAAGATACAGACTAATTACCTGAGACAGACAAAGAATAAAAACAAAGACAGAGACAGAAAAAGCAAAGACATGTCTTTGGAGAAGGCTGAATGCCAAAACGGCAGGAAATAACAGCGATCTAAATTATTATTATCGTGTTCAATCTCTTTATAGTGGAGGCGTTTCTCTCCTTGTTAATGTATTCATTAAGTGCACTGGTTCGACCAACCAGGAGCTCCCTGGACACTCAGAGGAACTTAGACCTTCCAGAGATCAAAGGCCATTTGCTCTCTGGAAGAACAATGGAGCAAGCAGCTGCATCCTAGTCTTCTGGCTCTAACAGATACCTGTGAAATTCGGAGTGCCTCCCGGCCAAATCAAGTAATTTAGTTTAAGGAAAGATTATCTTCACAAACCTAATTCTGGTCTACTGCATTTTCCAAATTCAGCATTTTCCAAAGATTTAAGTCCTTGCTTTATCACATAAAATCCTGAACAGTTTTCTAATACTAAACAACACATTTTCATTGAAACAATTTCCATTTGGTTCAGATATTATCATAGACAGTACAATTTTCAAATACATTCAGCATTCTCCCTTCTAAACTTAGATAATGCACTTTAATTATAAACTTGCTATTAATACTTAGAAAACTGTTAGTGATCTCAACATTCTATGTTGCATTTTAGTTTAAACCATGTCAGATGTGGTTCTAAAAAACCTTTGATGCTCTGTGAGCCATACAGGCTTCTGCCCTGCAATAGATGCTAATTTCGTGGCTTCCTGAGCCCTGATAACAATCCTAAAAGATCTCCTTTGATCTGCATCTAGTTCCTGACCTTTGACATTTACTCTGGTGGATAATTTCCTGTAAATTCTTCACAGAATATCTGTTTAAAACTAAGAAATTTATACAACATAGAATGTTCAAGATACCTTTTACACATGACATAAAATTAACTGTTAAGAAATTTGTTCAAAATCAGACTGTTCAATATACCTTTTACACCTGGGGTAAGATTAGCTGTATTAAGCACTAAAAATAATAATTTTCCGTAACAGTCCCTACTGGGTGGAGCAAACTACCTGAATGTTCCAGGTCTTTGTTATAGAAAGCCGTTCAATGGAGTCTGCCATGATTGCTATTGTAAATGTTCTGAGAGAAAGATGCGTGCCTTTTTCAGCCATTTCCATTGTCATTGTTCCAGTCTCAGCTTTGCTTCTATTAGCTAATCAACATGAATCATAACCACTTGTTGATAAAAATAATAAAGTCAAGCTGACATCCTTGCCAAAGAATTTCATTCAGTATGCAAGAACTTTTACTTAAAATCTTGCTCAGACACCCTGCAGAAGTCAAAGCAAACTTTACCTGCTGAGAAGGTCTTTTGGCCTGCAGGGGGTGCTGCTGAGGACCTTCTTTGGCTCTATGGTGGCTTCGGCCATCTACTACAGTGTAGCATGTTGCAGCAGTAAAAACATGTTATCTACAGCCAAGAGGAATAAGTTAAAAAAACAAAACTTACCAGAAAGGCCAGTTCCGTGCTAGGATACGACCCAGTGCAGGTGATGGAAAACAAGGAAGGAAAACTAACTTTACATAGCACCTTTCAGCCAAAGACAACTCAAAGTGCTTACTTCAGTAGAAAATAACATTATTGGTGGACAAAGTCTCCCATAAAGCTGTTGCTGAACTGGAGATCTTCTTCAGTGACAGAGGAGTGTAAGGATCTCTACTGGAGATCATTTCCCTCAGAAGCTATCGACTTTCTAACCATCACTTCTGTCAGCATACTCACATGCCTCCTGTTATTTGCTTTTTTTTCTGGTGAAGTACACCAACAAGTCCAGGCAGTATCATTCTGAGCTGTCAGTATAAGCAAAAAAATAAAAAAATAAAAAAATAGATAAATAAAAATCTAAAGAAAGAGGACAAAGCTAAGAAGCCATTGCATTTATTGTTGGAAATAATTGCTGTATTTTTGTTGTGTTCACAGATTCAGGCTATTGTTGTGGTAAGAACTCATCTGTTGCGACATAAAAGAGAGTGGGTTCTCCCTCCAGTACCTTTGACGGAAAATCAAGACTACACTCAAAAGGAATTTATTGCCAAGGTGAGAGACTCAAACATATTTCATTAATTCAGACATGTAGGTTTATCATGAGAGAATTACAGGTAAATTAGATTTATTAATGTTGCTTTTGTTTTTTTCGTTGTTGTTTGTTTAAGTTATAAAGATTGTTCTGTCTGGAAAGACAAACAAGCACTGCTGCTAAGTGGACAGTGGTCCATTTTCAGCAGGTACAGTGTACACTCCTGACTCAAATCAGTCATTTTTAGTTAAATAATGACTGAGATGGGTGAAAGGGTAGATACTAGGTCAAGTTAGCTCCTGCTGTGTTAACATGCAGAGTCATTTGTTCTGCTTTTCAGTGCAGTGAAATCATTGAGTCTGCTTCTGTTTCAGATCCGATCAGACCGACAGATTGGAACAAATGTTATTTACTCCTTAGAGGGTGTCGGAGCAAACCAGTATCCTTTTCATGTGTTCGTGGTTGACCCTCTTAATGGAAATGTTCGAGTGACCAGAAAGCTTGACAGGGAGGAGATTCCCCTATACAAAGTAAGTTTCCAGCTGTAATTTGAAATAATCTGTGTGAAATGTGAACAAAAAAAAAAGCTTACATGATTTCCAAATACAATACGACAAGAGACAATAAGGCTCAGCTTTAACTGAACTATTTACCCTCATTACATGCACTGGTATTCCCACATAATATAGATGACACATGATTCGTGTAAGAATTAAAATTTGTATTTTATACTAAGATTATGTTTGGGGCTTGAATGACCTGAGCACTAAGATGTTTCTGAGCTTCTGCAACAATATACAGAAAATGTCATGAAGTGGCAGGACGCTGTAGACCCAGGTAGAGATGGATGATGGTGTTAAATCATGAAAGTAACACACAAAAGCAATCCAAAGTCCAAAATCCTGGCAGCTGAGCTGAGTTGAGCTGAATATCTTTATTTTCTAAGTATGACAAAGACAACAAGACTCTGATTCATCTCTTTTAGCTCGCTGGCGTTGCTAAATTCCCAAATGGCACTGAAGCAGAGGCAAAAATTGACCTGCAAATTAAGGTCGTAGATGAGAATGACAACGCTCCAACATTTGAGTCATCGGTGCTGACAGCTGAGGTGAACGAGCTTAGTCCTAAAGGTCAGTATGGCACATATAAAAACTCATAAAACAATAAAAATGTCAAATGGAATTGGAAACATGATCCAACATGATTTAAAACTGATTTTACAGGGACTTCAGTTGTCACAATTAGCGCCACTGATAGGGATGATAACACAACGATTCATGCTAAGATCGCCTATTCCATCAAAAACCAGGAACCTCCTGATTTTTTCACCATGACCGAAGATGGCACCATCTATGTCAACAATGTCTTGGACAGAGAAGTATGAACTCCACCAACAGCTGCCTTTGTTTCCTGTTATTTCGATATTTTATGGGTGTGGTGTGTATGTTTGTGTGTGGTAAACAGTGATGTCAGGGGTGCTGAGAAACAGTTTTAGGGGTGTTAAAACTAAAGAACTCCTAAAACTGGGCTAGTACCATTGAATAGGAACTGAAAACATTTTGTTTACAGAACCATTTGAACAGAGTGTCTGTTTGCTTGAGCGCTGATGATTTATGATTAAATTTGGATTTAAAAAAAAATTGTATGGCACTTTGGATTGCCTTGTGCTATAAAAATAAACTCACATTTGATTTGTTAGTGTAACAATAAATTATATTTTTCTTTCAGAAAGACAAAAAAGTCCTGCTGACAGTGACTGGTAAAGATATGAATGGTGCACCAGGAGGACACATTGCAACCGCCACTGTCACTATCAACATTCGGGATGTGAATGACAATCCCCCAACTTTGGAAAAAGAAGCAGTAAATATTTCATTTAGTTTTTATCATTGATATTGGAGCAGTTAGAGCATGTTGCTATTGAGGCTTTCAGATGTTATAGTAGTTGTGGACTGGATAGTAGTATTGATGTTACTGCTTCTATGTGGTTCAGTAACAAAATATTTACTACTTTAGTGCCAGGCTTCTTACAGTCAGTGAGACCATGACCACCTTCTCCCTGTTAGCTTTTAGGACAGCAAGATGGGTTCACTCTAAGAACATGATAATGATTTTTGATATTATAGGACAGTTATTTGTTATCAAGCATCTTCTGTGACAATAACTGAAAATCTAAGCCAATATTTTCTGGTCACATATTCAAGTCAAGAAATTTCTGATTAAGAAATGTTCTATTTAAATCAATATTACTGGATTACTGTATAAATATTACTGGGGAAAAAAAAACATGTTTTACTCTTTTTTTAACAGTATGAAGGAGACATTGAAGAGAACATATCTGGTGTTGAGGTGATGAGGATCAAAGCACAAGATGTGGACATTGATTGGGAGAATCAGGAAGCTGTTTATGAAATCATCCAAGGCAATGAAGATGGATATTTCAGCATAAAAACTGATCCCAACACCAACGAGGGGATCCTGTTTCTTGAGAAGGTATCATGCATTTTTTTACCCAGAGGATAAACGGTTAAGGCCAAAATTATTCACAACCCTGAGGAATTAAAAGTATTTTTAAAAATTTGACTGCGATTTTTCCTGTGAATGGAAATAGCTTTAGTGTTTTGGAGTAACCCAGCCAGAGGAAGGAGCCAAAGGTTTGGAGAGCCAATAAAGATTTCATTGTCTTATTGGGCACCTTTTATAGACTGATATCAATTATTTTTTAAGATACTTTTTTCATAAAATGTCAATATCTACATTGATATTCTGTTTACATTGGTTTTGGATTCTGGTCTCATTTCCTGTTCAGACAGACTTATTTGTTAAATGAAAATCATATTTTACCCAAATTTGCTAGTTGTATAAATAAGTTTGGGCATAACTAAAAATGCCCATAATAATGCTTCATTCACGAGTATGCATCCCTTTTCAAGACAAACACAAATTCCTGTTATTTTAAGTTAAAGTATAAATTTGTAGAGTCTATGAGTTGTATTTTAGGAACTGGAGCAGTTCTAGTGTGATCCATATGCAAAAAAGTGGTAAAATCCACCTTTATTGAAGTTTCACAAATCAGATAAAGGTTTCACAAATCCCAAACAAGGTTCTAAATTTTCTGCTATTAGTCGAAAATAATCCAATCCAGGTTTGAAGAGTCTAGGTGTTGTAGTTTTTAAACTAGAGTCGATTATAGATGGGGAAGGTAGTGAAAATTTAGGTGGAATTGCCCTTTAGCCATTTTGCGAATCGGAAGCTGGAATCAGAAATCAACTTCAGCTTCATTTACATTATCAAGACACATTAAAAACAAACCTTTATCTCGGCTTTTTTCTATTCTCCCTCCCTGAACTCCTTTTCTGAGACATTGTTTTGATTATTTTGCCTATTTATCTTCTGACCTTTGGACTTTTGGATCCGCTCTGCACGTTGCACGGCAGCTCATGAATTTATTTTTTTTCTTTTTATCCATATAGTAATAATTTCTACATACATTATCAAATATATATTAATGTAAAAAAAAATCAGTTCATAGTGAAATTGTGTGTTTTTAATATTATAATGACACAAAAATTATTACTAAAAAATAAAAACGTAATAATCATCTCCACTGAGGGGGCCCCAGTGGCAGCTGGTTAGTTTACTTATGCTTTGGGCCGGCCCTAAGAATCCTCTAACGGCCAGCCAGTTTTTCCAAAAAAATCAAAACAAAAGAAAACAAACTTCATCCCGGCCAAAACATCCGACGCTGCCCTCTGGGTGGATCCGTCCTGAGTTGAAGGTAGTCTTGCTCCTTCTGGAGCCTTTCTGCACCGTACTTTAAGTTATTTTTTCTTAGCAAAAACTCCGCTGCTGCAGCAGCTTCAAACACGCCACACATCACCAGCCCAACTAAAAACACTGGGGCTGGCGGCCCCCCGGCCCCCGGGCCCCATCCCCACCAGTGAACCGTCAAAGGTGCCAAAATAAAAACAACAAACAAACAATCAGGAGACGGAAGCAAATGTGAGCATGTAACACTGTCTCCAGTTCATTAAAGGCGGTCAGTCACTGATCAGGTTACAATAACTGTGCTTGCAAAAGAAAATTCTGTTTTCATTGAGTGACTCTGTTTAATAGAAGCTTAATTTCTTGCACAAATATTAATTCACATAGATTTTAAAGAATCATAAATGTATAAGTCTCAACTGACAAGAAAAATATAGTTTATCCACGCATGCAGCTGAATCACACACTGTAAATAGTGTTTTAACTAAGATTTCATTTTTCTGTTCCTTTTTCAGCCTGTTGACTTTGAAAATGTAAAAGACTTGAATCTTGGGCTCTCAGTGCGGAACAAGGCTCCACTGGTTGATGGGTCTGGTTCATCTGGTGGAGCTAATATAGGTTTTGGAGGAGGAGCCGGTGGTGCCGGTGGTGCCGGTGGTGCCGGTGGGTCCAGCGGTGCCAGTGGTGCCAGTGGTGCCACTGGTGCCAGTGGTGCCAGTGGTGCTAGCGGGGCTGGTGGTGCCTGGGGTAGCAAATCTAAAACCTATCCAATAAAAATCAATGTAAAAAACCAACCAGAAGGACCACATTTTGAACCCAAAGTCAAATCTATCCCCATCAAGGAGGGAACGCCCATCGACGTGAATAAAGTGATTGCCAGTTATCCTGCAATCGATAAAGATACTGGGAAACCAGCAGTGGATGTCAAGTCAGTGTATACACAAGCACAAAGCTTATAAATTTTAAATTACATCTTCAGTTTTATTTCATAACATTTTTTCTGTTTATGATCTATAGATATTTAAAAGGCTCAGATCCTCAGAACTGGCTCAGCATTGACCCCAAGACAGCTGACATCAAACTGAAGAAGATGCCTGACAGGGAATCTCCATTCCTGGTGGATGGGATGTACAAGGCTGAAATACTCTGCATCACTGAAGGTACTGTTGTATTATTTAAGGTTTTTCATATTGGGACGCAATTTTAGAACTAAGTTGGAATTCCAGAATATACCTGTTCCCTTGCTCCTTTAAATTGTGATGAGAATAATATCTAATTGTTAAATATCTACCCAGTCTAATTGTCATGATGAAGTTATTTGCTGCATTATATCTTATTCAAGTTCAACAGGCAGAAAGTAGTAAGAATTCTTTCCATCTTCCTATGGTAGCAGTTCTGTTACAGTGTTTTCACACCGGAGCTGTTCATTGAAATTAAAATGAATTCTAGTTTATTTTGTTTATTTTGTTTAGTTTATTGCTGTGGTGTGTGAAACCAGAGCAACGATACCGAGACTGTTTGGAAGAGGTGCTGTCAATATGCTGCAGAACAATCTCTAAGCGACTCTTTTATGATGTGAATGTGATCCGACTTCAATCTTTCTTTATGAGATGCTGTAGAGTAAGCAAATTAATAAACAGCATAAAACACCATGCAACTTTCCTGACGTCTTCTAGAAAACAGAGAAACAAACTAATAATATGATTCAATTCTTGTGATTTCTACTAGATCAGTACACAATCGATAATTCTCACATGGATTTTGTTGTGAGGTTTTGGTTCATTTAGACTTTTATCTGTTAAAAGAAACTGAACCACCAGAAAAGTTACAAGTTAACATGTATGTATTAACCTTTATTTAACCAGATATGTCTTATTGAGATTAAAAATCTGATTTTCAAGAGAGACCTGGCCAAGACTGGCAGCAACACGCCAAACTCTCATAATAGTTAATAAATTCTTCAACTGAAATAGACTAAAGTAAACCAGCTGTGTAAACACCCTCAGAGTCACTCTAGTTTTTGTTTTACCATTTTCTGCTTCCACCTAGGCTGGTCAAAAAACAGGCCTCTTGTTCCATGCTTTTCTTTACTGGACATTGAGAAACAATTGCTTTCAGAGGCATGGACTCTGTTGAGGTTTTCAGTTTTACCCTGTTACTAACATTTATCCATGACGTATGTAAAGCGCCAGTTCAACACTAAGAAGCTTGTCAGAAATTGCCTGTGAAAGAGAGAAAGAAACGGCTGACGATGTTAATTCAGTTTTCGGTAGCTTGGCTTGCACAGACTGAATGACGTTGTTCACTTCTTCTGCTGCCATTTTCACAATAGCAGCAAAAAATGTTCTAAAACAGTGCAGAAAATCAATATCATTGTTCACAACTTCTCTTTCTGTTCTCTGGTTAGCCCGGTAGAAAATCTACCAGAGGAATCCACTTCAACAGGAGAAAGTCCAGTCAGACCCCTGAAGTGAGATTAGGATTGAGTGGAATTGTGTAGGAAGGAAAAAGACCAAGCTGACCTTCACTAGTGTTTCTAGGGAAAACATTCAAATCTCCAATAGCAGAAAAGAGTTGCCTCGTTGCCTGATAAATCTGCTACAGCCAAGTTTCTGAGACAAAATAAAATATGACAAAATAGGATATTAATTAGGGTTTAAAAGAGAGACATGTGCTGGTCAATAATCCACATCTAGTTTTTTTACTTTTATATTATTTTTATAATTCTTTTAGTAAATTATAAGTGAGAAAAAGGTCGGTTGTTAAATGACATATTCACATACTCAGTGAGGAAATAATGGTTATAATAGACAGCTGTAGAAAGGTATGTTTAACTACAACTCTGCTTCCTCGTCTGGAGAAGAAAAACTCAGCTTTAAGAGAAGAAACCTTTTTATCTTAGACATAATGGTTCATCTCTGTCAGCTAATGATTTCTTTCTTTCCTACCTTCTGCTGATGATTTTGATACCATCACAATATGTGCTAATTAATAAAGTTGACATGTAATGTGTGTGTGTGTGTGTGTTTTTGGGGGGGAGTTTGCAAGATCCACTTAAACAGCAGAGAAGTAAATGGTGAAATCTTCAAACATTCCTAATTGATACATTTATAACTGATAGTCTCATTTGTCTGTCGACTGTAGGACTGCTGGAAAGTCCTTACTGGCAAACGTCTGAATGGGGCGTCCTTTTTTTAAAACAACCTTTTCGTTTTAGTAAGCGTAATATTGTGTGTGTGGCCTTAGAAATTTAAATAATATTTGCATTCCTTTAAAGGCAGCTTTAGGGTGTGTGCTTAAGATAAATTAAGGTAAATAAGCTAAAAAAAAAACATTTACATATTATGGTCCCATTTTACTAACTAAAGATTCTAACTTTGTGTCTAGTTGTTCTTCAGAGTCCATTTACTTTTCTGGAAAAAATTAAACATAAAAAACAGAATTCAGGAAACACTACCATGCCAATAAATAAACATATTGGAAATGTTGCTTTAATGTGGAAAAATATGACATTATTTAAAGGACAAAGACTGTCTCCTTAACTGTGTTACTGAGAAAAAGGGGAAAACTAATGATTCACTGTTTTTGCTTTATGATTACAGGAATGCCAAGTAAAACAGCAACTGGCACAATAGCCATCCAGGTGGAGGATCTCAATGACCACTGCCCCGAACTGACCACTGACTTCATGCCTGTGTGCAAATCCAACAAGAGGATTATTGTTAATGCCAAAGATGAAGATGCATTTCCTAATGGCCCACCGTTTACGTTTTCCATTTTCCCTGGGAGCACAACAGTAGATTGGAAAATGATGCCTTACAATGGTAAGATAATATATGAAGCTATATAATTTGTGAAGAAAATTTGAATCCTGCAATTATTAATAAAAATCACATTATGTTATGTTTTTATAAATTTCATGTTCCCCATGACAGGACTTTCATAAAAGTAACAAGATAGAAAATATGTTTTTTCATGAGTGACTTCTTTTCAACTGTCAACAGTAGGATTATGGCTTTGACTAAAAAAGACTACAGGAATTACATGTTGGCATTGTTGAAAGCAAAGTAACATAATTTCAGATGTTTGAATGCTGAATTATGACGTAGATGGTAAATACTAAAGAGAAAAGGCTGCAGGTGGTGTGTAATGTAGTCAGTGTTCACAGCAAGTTCCCAGCAGTAGTTCCCAATTCTTTTACCACCTTTGTGCCCAGACTTTGTTCTAATCACACATACCTGTGTGTGTTTTCATGGTTACAGATAAATAAACACTCAAATATCAGACAGATGTGTCTGATAACAAATCTGTTAAGATGATGGCAAGGAGGCCTCCAACCTCAAAGCTCATCAGTCTGTGCTTTATTTTTCAATCATTTCACTAAGGATTTAACAGTGTAACGATTTGATTGCTGTAGTGGCCATAAAGATTCTTTCCATTGAGTTTAAAAAAAAGGCTTTTTTAAAAACTCATCCTGTGTTTGCAGAGTTTTATTATTTATTAAGAGCTCCTGTCTCATTTCCAATTAGAAACAAATGTCTGTTTTGAAAGAAGATCATTTTGGACCTGTATTAGCCAGAGGTGTTAATCATTTGGGTTGAACTTTACAGACTTTCTGTTACTGAGACAATAAGCTCAATTCTCTAACATGTTTTTGTTGACATCCTTCTGGACTTTTTCTCTCTAAATGGGTTTGGAGACTCTCAGATGCATCACTGCAAATGATCCTTTTCAGTCCCACTTTTCCCTTGGGAGGCAGGTTCTTTGTTGACTCAGTTAAAATAGACTTTATTACCTTCTAAATGATTTTACAAAACTATGCTAAAAGAGCTATGAATTTAACATGTGTAACTGACTGCTGCTGAGCTTTGGCAAATGGGAAGAGATAAGTTGTATTGAAAACAATGTTTGAAATTTGACTTTGTGTGTCAGAAATATATTAACCCATTAACTAAATGTATATATCTGTTATGCTCTTTTCACTTGACTAAGGATAAATTAGAATGTGAAAGTTTTAATAATGCATGTGAAATATGCTGTATTTGACAGATACTGCAGTAGTTCTGACGACATCTGATGATGTGCGGCCTGCCCACAGCGAACTGATGCTTGTGGTGAAAGACCAACAGAATCTCTCCTGTTTAAAACCACAGAAACTGACAGTCTTTTTCTGTGACTGCACAGAAATAGATCACTGTTCAAACAAAGAAGCCATTAAATGGATTGGGTCAAAACCAGCATTAGGACCTGCAGGCATTGGACTTCTTTGTCTGGGAGTTTTGGCCGTACTACGTGAGTGTAACTCAGTTCTTATTTAATTGAAAGATTGATGACGAGCTTTGGCCTTGCTTACGAGGCACATGTGAGATGATCAGAGAAAACTCTTACTGCTTAGCTCTAATTAGCTCTGAGCTGAAGAAACTTCATAATGTCAGGTTTTGTATATAGCCCCTTTTTCATGAAGAAATCCCATGGTGCTTCAAAAAGACAAGGCATGAAAATGAAAACATGACTGAGAAAAAAACCCCAAATGATATGATAAAGATAATTCCATTCAGTGTCAGTGTCAATTTATTTATAATGAACTTTAGAAACTGCTATGAAAATGCTCTGTAGTGTTCATAAAACCACAGATAAAAACACATATGAGTAATTACAAATAAAAACAGACAGAACAAGTTAATTGCAATGTCAGGCCTCATGGAAATGATAAAGAATAAAATGACTTTTAAGGAGAGATTTGAAGTGTTCAAGTCAATGTGCAGATCTAATGTTGAAGGCAAGTTGCCAGCAGTAGTTCCCAATTCTTTTACCACCTTTGTGCCCAGACTTTGTTCTAGACACACATACCTGTGTGTGTTTTCATGTAATGAAATTAATATAATTAATATATTAATTCATATTAATATATAAATTAGGAGCAGTGATGGCGAATGCCAGTCTCCTCTGCTTTTCAGCCTGGTGTTCGTGATCCTTTGAATAAAGCAAATCTTACATTGTGTGTGTAGGATTTGGGTGGAGCATCTGGCAAACTGTTGAAACAGGGGGTCTGTAGTTGAGAACTAGTTGATCTGATGACATTACCTGCAGTGTCAGCAACAGCTGACGTAAGAATGTATATATTTGGCAAAATAACACTGGTGAACCCTCTTAAGATGAGATAAGGTAAGATAGAGGAAAGCTTAATGCTAATTGTTGGATATGTGCACTGCTGAGACTACACTTCACAGTAATATGTCCTGGGTTTCCCCATCTGTTGTTAACAGCTGCTCCTCTTTTAATCGCTGTCTGCTTGTATTGTAGGAACGCCTGGCAGAGAGATGCTGAAGTCAGAGATATGAGCATCCTGTTGGTCTACTCTTAATTGAATTATGTACTTTTGTCTTTCAGTCATTCCCTTTTTGATGATACTGGTCCAGTGTGGGAATCCGTCAGCCTATGGCGACATGTTTGCTAAGATGCCTTATGAAACAAAACAACATCTCATTTCATATGACACTGAGGGCCAAGGAGAACTAACGGTGAGACCAACATGTTTACAAGCTTGACTTGACTTTTGAGAGCAGCACACTTGTTGTACAGAGTATTAGTTTGTTTTCAAAAGACATTTAAAGGAAAGTTGTATATTGAGCTTCTGACCTAATTTGACAAAATTATACAAAGATTTTGTGCTAAAAAATATGCATCCTTGACCCTTTATAGGAAAGTGCGTTGAAAAATCTTCCTTTCCAAACTCAAAAATCTGACGTTGGTTTTGTACAAATGGTACAAAGTCCAGGTTTTGGAATGGAGCAGTCTGTTGCTTCCATGAACCAAGGTGCTTCAAGTGAGTACAGAGACGGACTGTTGGGGATGGGTTATTGGGAGAAAAGTGTCTCTCACATTGAGGCTGAAGGCAGACAGTCAAGAGAAGGAGCTGCAACAGAATGTTTCAATGATGGTCTTTCGCTGCCAGAGAGCTACCTGAGAGGATACTACAACAAGGTGAGAAATCAATGTTCACAGAAATTTTAAATCATTTGCATTTCAGCAGTACAAATGTAAAGACAAATATCTGCAATCCTTTTGTTCATGGTCCCACATTTACTACTCTTGCAATTCTAATGTTTTCCATCATCTTTTCTCTCCGTTTTGTACATTGCACTGTGCATGAAGTTCAGTACTTTTATTAATTGAGAACAGAATTAACCAGAGGACATTTGTGAACAAACTCTGCATCACAGTCCTTACTGTTGAGAGCATTTTGAGGTCTATATAATGGCATCAAAAACAGAATTTGTTATAATAATCAGTTTGAACTTAGTGATTTGCTACCATGTCAAGTATTTTCTTTTATTCCTTAATACATTCTTTAGTCAAATACACAAAAGTAAGAGCAGGTAAATAGAGTAATGATCCACTTATTCTGAAAGTCAGAATTTAGACCTGGGAATACTAAATTCCTCTTAACAGTGTTGCAGTTTTAGATTAGGAGGATCTTCTAATCAGAGTAACCTTTAGAAAGCTTTTAGCAGTGTTCGCTTTTTATTCGTCCAAAGACTAGAGGCACTGATTAAGTGACAATTACAAAGCAGTTATGCAAGAGGGTGTAGGCTGGGATCATCAGACCTTTCAATACAGAATTCCTGGAGTTTCACTTCATTTTTAAAATGAAAATGATTTGAATACTTCTCATTCTTTTAATGCTGGTAAAATCTGCATTGACATTATGGGTTTTTTTAACAATGCTGCCTATATACATTTTTCATTACAGTTGCAACCTCCAAGCTCTCTCTCTCTCTCTCTCTCTCTCTCTCTCTCTCTCTTTCTCTCTCTCTCTCTCTCTCTTTCACTCTCTCTCTCTTTTTCTCTCTCTCTCTCTTTCACTCTCTCTCTCTCTCTTTCACTCTCTCTCTCTTTCACTCTCTCTCTCTTTCACTCTCTTGCTTATTAGAGGGTTTCATAATTTGGTTAATATGCAGATCTTGAAGTCAGGATTGGTTTTTCAATTTTATACTGTTAATGTGAAAACAAATAAACTCTTAATTTCCTACAGTTTACCAGTGGAGATGAGAAGATTGTGCAAAAAGATCACATGTTGGTGTTTGACTATGAAGGCACTGCCTCCTCTGCTGGCTCCGTTGGCTGCTGCAGCAATTTGCAACAAGACTATGACCTGGAGTTCCTTGATAATCTTGGACCAAGCTTTAAAACACTTGCTGAGATATGTGGAGGTAAAATAGTCCAAACTGATACAACACAGGTGGACGCTCCTCTACCTAATCCTTCTGTTAATAACATTCAAGTGTCAGTACCAAAGTTGGTGACAAGACAAGAGATGTCCTTGCCATCCAAAGTGCAGCCTGATAAGTCCACAACCGAGCAGACTTTAATTAGTAAAACAAGTAAAACAACTGAGCATGCTAAAATAAGGGAGAGCAAGGCCATAGTGAGGGAAGGGATGACCTCAGTGCAAAAAGGGAAGGCACAGAACCAGATGCTAGTTGTAAACCAACAGCAACCTGTCTATTTCACCACTGCACCCATGCTGCAGCCCATACAATATGTTGTTCAGCAGCCACTTCAGAATGCCATGATACTAGCTGAAACACCTGGCCCTAACATACAGCACATGGTAATGGTTAATGGCACTGATTTTGGCTCATCCCAGGGAGTTATTGTTCAAGGCCAAACAATAATGCCTAGTGCCCAACCCCAGAACCTTGGAGCAGTTCTGGTGGACAGCAATGGGATCCAAGGAACCACTGGCAACATGGTCCACGCAGAAAACTTCTCTGGCGCCCAAAATATGATGGTTGTTGAAGGCCAGGTCCCTGTAGGAACAGTGAAAGTATTAAATGGGAATGAAGCTAGCCTCATTCAAGGTGGTACAATGTTAAATGACCTGTCAGAATGTCAGACAATGCTGAATATTGGGGAGTCAAGCAGCATAGGCCAGCAGCTTCAGGATGGAAGAGGTGTCTTCCAAACAGCTGAAGTCAATGGGGTTCAAAAAGTTCATGACCTCAGTGCTGGAGAGTCCAGTTGCTCTAAGAGTCGCACCTCTTCCAAGACACTCAGTACAACCCGTACTATTCATAAAACTGTTGTGCAGTAGTCAGGAGAACTAAGATATAATACCTGTAAGGTGGTCAACAGACAAGTAGGGTATGGTCTTTGGTGATGGGAGCTCATGTAAGGCATATGTTAAGGTCAAAAGCTGTACTACAGTTAGTATTTGAATCTATACCCTTTAAATTGAGCTAAAATACCATAATCTTAACCTCTAAATTTTCACGACCTAAGTTACTATGCAATTGTAGTTAAAAGACATCATTCGAAGGTTCTGCCATGGCACTCAACTTCTCCTAACCTAAATTAGATGGGACCAATAGAGGTAACTGTATTGGTAAGGCCTCATTCAAGTTGGAACAATGCCTGTAAACCTTTACATCTAAAAAATCTAAATCAAAAATGAACCTTGGTCTTTTAAATCTTGCACCATTATTGCATAGCTAACAGTAACATTGATGGAATTCTCTATTGTATAATGCTGAAAATAATGGCAACAGCAAAGACAAAAAGCCGAACCCATCTGGTTTATCCCAATATGTAGAGCACATTATATTCATTTGCTGCAATTATTGGCTTGTGTTTTTGTTTGTTAGCTTAATGCTGTCTGGGACATCTTATCTGTCTACAAATATCCATGCTGTCTTTCTGTTTCTCAAGACTGGTCCAGGGATGAGAAAACTCTGTCTTACACACACACTCACACACTCACATTTTTTCATTAAGAACACTGAATATTTTGTCTGGTTTCAGATTTATGTTTTATGTTTATTAGTCAGTACCATTCTGTTAGTTGGTTAAATTCTTTTTCTTATTAAGCAGTCTAAATGCTGGAATTAGGGGTGTTCTCTTGTGGCTATAATGTGTCTATAGATGTTGAGACTTCAAATAAAGAGATATATGCTTGTCATTCTGTAAACATTTGATGCACCAAAAGAACAAGTTTGATAATAAAAATGGTTTACTCATTCAATTTTGTTTATGTTTCTTTCCTTGACCTATACCATCTTTTTCTCAGCTACAAAACACAAAGGTTTTTCTGTACAGTACAAGTAAGAGGCGTCATCATATGTCTTGAGTGTGGATAAACTGGATTTTTACTTTTGTGCTGCTCATCTTCACTCTGGATATCATCTGGAGAAAATCTGAGTGCAAGTGCAGTTATTTAACCTTCACACACAGAAAATTGATGTGCAAGAGAATTCCAAGAGCTGAAAAAAGTTACTGTCTGTGAAATGTAACAGTCCTATCAGGCCTTTTTGGCCTGTGTGACTCTGGAAGCAGCTGATGGGTACCGGCGGGTGAAGCGGCATGCGGCCCGGGTGGTTGCTGAGGCAAAGACTCGGGCGTGGGGGAAGTTTCGAGAGGCCATGGAGAAAGACTTCCGTACGGCTTCGAGGCGATTCTGGTCCACCAGCCGGCGTCTCAGGGGGGAGAAGCAGTACAGCACCAACACTGTCTATAGTGTCGTCCGTAGCCGTGATCCGCTCCGTGGGGGAGCTGTCGGTCCCTGAGAAATACAAATCAACTCACCAAATCAGACCAAGTTGTGTTTTGTGTTGTGTTTTGGTGTGCTGCTGACCTCGACTCGGGACATTGTGGGCAGGTGGGCAGAATACTTCGAAGACCTCCTCAATCCCACCAACATGCCTTCCATTGAGGAAGGTGAGTCTGACTCTGGGTTGGGCTCTCCAATCTCTGGGGTCGAAGTCGCCGAGGTGGTTAAAAAGCTCCTCGGTGGCAGGGCCCCGGGGGGGGATGAGATCCGCCCAGAGTTCCTTAACACTCTGGATGTTGTAGGGTTGTGTTGGCTAATGCGACTCTTCAATATCGCATGGACATCGGGGGAAGTTCCCCTGGATTGGCAGACTGGGGTGGTGGTCCCCCTGTTCAAAAAGGGGGAGCGGAGGGTGTGCTCCAATTATAGGAAGCTTAGGTCTCCCTGGCAAGGTCTTTTCAGGGGTCCTGGAGAAGAGGGTCCTTTGGATAGTCGAACCTCGGATTCAGGAAGAGCAGTGTGATTTTCATCCTGGTTGTGGAACACTGGACCATACAAAGGAGAAAACCTACAGCAGGGTCCCCAACCAATCTATATGTGTTTTGTGGACTTGGAGAAGGTGTTCAACCGTGTCCTGTTCCGGTCCCACTGTACCGGTCCGTTGTGGTGAAGAGAGAGCTGAGCCAAACAGTGAAGTTAAGTCATTTTAATTCTGGAATTGTCTCATGTCCAAAGTTTTACTACTAACTTTGTCTAAATGTTAGCTACTCTAGCCACAATGTTTTATTTAATCAGAATGAGACTGAAACAGCAGCAAAATGAGCCTTTTTATTATGTAACATGAGCAATGGCTACACAACACCTGATCATACTGGACCACTTAACGTGTATTAAATTATATTATATTATATTATATTATATTATATTATATTATATTATATTATATTATATTATATTATATTATATTATATTATATTATATTATATTATATTATATTATATTATATTATATTATATTACATTATATTATATTATACAGTACAGGCCAAAAGTTGACCAAACTTTTGGTCTGTATTGTATATTCAGGAGAATGGCAATGCTAGAATGATGTTGAAGAAAGGTGAAAAAGCTCTGGTGAAGTCTTCATTTAGATTATTGAAATATGTATTAACCGATTTTAATTTTTAAATAAACTAAACTACTTTATTATGAGAAGGCATAGGAGGGAGAGAACACTGGGAGGGATTACTCCTTCATGACATGAGAGTTCTCAAAGAACAGGAAGAGTGAATTCGAGCATTGGACTTTAGTGCAAATCCTAATAGCTTAATTTTTCTTTTATCTTTAATAAAGTGATAATTTACTTATTTCATAAATACACTGAATTGTGCTTTATGTAATGGAGAAACCCGGAAAAAAACCCAAAGAAACAACTAGGGTAAGTAAATTGCTTGGGAAGTGTCTCCTTTCCCTAGTGGAGAAAACATGATGCTTAAGAGATCTGAAGATGTCTTTTCTGTGGTTGTGGGACAGCAAGAGCAGCAAGCCTTGACCATTATCAAAAAAAGAACTGATGACACCTCAGGCCCCCCCTGTAAGATCCTAATGCAGAAACATGGATGTGAGTGAGGATCCTCATGTGAGGATGACTCATACACATGAGTCATTCTCATGAGTAATAATAGCTGTGCTGCTCCAGAGACAAGCTGATGCAGGTTGGAAACCGGTTGGGTTTGCTTTGGGAAGTCTTTGAAACAGATCCCAAACCTCCAGAGTTTCTGCATGACTCCAAGAGCTTCTATGAGCTTCCACTTTGTACACAGCAAAAATACATAATCACAGTTTCTTTTCTCCATCCCAGCCTATTTGGCATTGGCAGGGACTAACAGTCTTTGAGAAAAGAGCAAATAAAGGTTTGGAAAGTGAAGCTATAGATTAAAAAGATGGTGTTCGACTCAGTTGATCAGTGCATTTTAAAACTGTGTTTAGGCCTGTTCTGAGCTTTAAAACCTGAACATGTTTTAATCTTGTAAAAATACATCGCTAATGAATGGAGCAGAGACAAGAGAAGAAAGTCTTCAATGACCAGCATATACAGCATATTTACCATCAACAAAGTGAGAAAATAAGCTAGATAATCGTCAGGACTCTGGATTCTTGGGTTGGGTTTTGTTTATTTCTGTGATTTTCTGCTCCTCTTATCAGTTAAGTTCCAGTCTTTTTTGTTTAACCCTTTGTGGCCATTCTAGTTTTAATAGTTGTCACTTATTTTGGTTAGATCTGTCTCATTCTTGTTTTCCTTTATTTCAGCCCTGCATAGTGTTTTCTAATTATGCTTCTTATTGTTACTCTAGGGGTCAAGATGATTTCCTTTGTTCTCTTCCTCACTCTCCTGTGTTCCCTGTGTGAATCTTCCCAGCTTTCCTGTGCCACACTCTCTCCTCCCCTCAGCCTGGCTCCTGCTCCAACTACTCACACCTGTAATCAATTAGCTCATCAGCCCTGATCGATTATTACTTATTACTTATTACTTATTATTACTTAGTCACAAACTGCTGGTTCGTCTCATCATTCTCCATGTTTTCTTGTTATTCTCCTTGTGTCTAGTTTGGTTTGTTGTTTGATTTTTATTCTCCTGGACTTTGCAATTGTGGTATGTTGGCTTCATTTTATTATTATTAAACACATTATCTCAGAAACTATTCCTTTTCCTGCTGCATTTGCGTCCACATCATTCAACATACCATGACAGTAGTAATTAAAAGACATGATGTATTTGGCTAAAAATTTTCTTGAACTACCTATTGGAATTCTACTCAATGTTTCTGTGAACTGCAGGACACACTCTTGGTGAATAAGTTTTCTCTGTTGACTGATCTACTTGGACGGTGTCCATCGCATAAAAATGAGCTCCACGACTGAAAATCACATGTTCACTTGCTTTGTTTACTTTCCCTGGAGCAAGAAGCAAAACTGAAATGGCTCCTCCTAATAAATAAGCTATTTAGATATTCTTCAGAGTGATTATTATTGCAGTCAATCAAAATTTGAATTCTGGCAAGAAAATAAAGGATCCAATGAACAGACATGTGACAGCCTGTCTAAAAAGGTTTAGTGTTTTAAAAATCACGTCAGACCAAAAGTTTCTCTCTCACTGACGCCCACATGCTATCCTCTTTCCACTAACATGGATAAAACAAAAAGGTTTGCAGATTAACGTTTTCTCTAGGATTGTGAAAGGACAACCTCCACTGCTGTAAACGGATAAAGAAGTTAAATTACCATGTCATTGAGACTTTGTAAGGAGATTAAAACTCACAACATTATAGAGAAATGAATTGTTGTGACATATTCTCAATTTGGGTAATGTTATTTAGCAAATCACACACAAACAGATGTAATTGTCCTTTTTATACAATTTGTTTCTGTTTTATTGAGATAGGCTACTTGTCCCAACTAGACAAGAAGCTCTGCAAGAAATCTTGTAGCATGATTTCTTTCATGTTTTCTCACAGTGAAAACCTGTAATTCAGAAAACTGTCATCTGCACCCCACCCCAAACACACTTATTAATGAGTCATTTAGAAATCTTTCCAAACAGTTTTGGAAATATATTGAACTTTTGAGAGCTACCAGAGATGCACTTGCAGTCCCATGCCTGTTCTTCAGTTATTCTTAAAAATTATAATTTTTAAATTTTTCATTTAAAGTGAATCGTGCATATTTTAACTCACAATAACCTATAGAAATCAAGTCTGGTATCAAACATAACCCAACGCAGCATATCTTTCCCAAATAAAAAAAAAAAGGCACATGCAAAATTGATAAAGCAGTAGTGAATGAGAGAACAAAATATATATTTTAAAGCCGCACACGCCTCAGATACACTTTAGAACCTGGTTGACCTCCTTTTGCCTCCAGAACTGCCTTAATCCCTCATGGCATATATTCAAGAAGGTACTGGAAACATTCCTCAGAGAGTCTGGTCCATGTTGACATGACAGCATCACGCAGTTGCTGCAGATTTTGTCAACTGCACATCCATGATGTGAATCTCTCATTCCATCACATCCCAAAGGTTCTCTGTTGGATTGAGATCTGGTGACTATGGAGGCCATTTGAGTTCAGTGAACTCAATGTCGTGTTCAAGAAACCAGTCTGAGATGATTCACGCTTTATGACATGGCGCATTATCCTGCTGGAAGTAGCCATCAGAAGATGGGTACACTGTGGTCATAAAGGGATGGACATGGTCAGCAATAATACTCAGGTAGGCTGTGGCGTTGACACGATGCTCAATTGGTACTAATAGGTGCCAGGAAAATATCCCCCATACCAATGTACCACCACCACCAGCCTGAACCGTTGATACAAGGCAGGATGGATCCATGCTTTCATCTTGTTGACACCAAATTCTGACTCTACCATCTGAATGTCGCAGCAGAAAGCGAGACTCATCAGACCAGACAACGTTTTCCAATCTTCTATTGTCCAATTTTGGTGAGCCTGTGTGAATTGTAGCCTCAGTTTCCTGTTCTTAGCTGACAGGAGTGGCACCTGGTGTGGTCTTCTGCTGCTGTAGCCCATCTGCCTCAAGGTTTGGCATTTTGTGTGTTCAGAGATGCTCTTCCTGCAAA
Organism: Gambusia affinis; assembly: GCF_019740435.1. Classification (NCBI taxonomy): domain Eukaryota; kingdom Metazoa; phylum Chordata; class Actinopteri; order Cyprinodontiformes; family Poeciliidae; genus Gambusia; species Gambusia affinis. Next base: position 600,390 of record NC_057877.1, read on the forward strand.
CCTCAGTTGTGGTTAGTTGAGTTACTTTTGCCATTCTATCAGCTCAAATCAGTCTGGTCATTCTCCTCTGACCTCTGGCATCCACAAGGCATTTGGCCCACAGAACTGGCACTATTTTCTCTTTTTCAGACCATTTTCTGTAAACCCTGGAGATGGTTGTGCGTGAAAATCCCAGTAGATCAGCATTTTCTGACATATTCAGACCAGCCCGTCTGGCACATACATATAAGTAGAGTTACACCTATATCTATATATATATATATATATATATATATAGATAGATAGATAGATAGATAGATAGATGGAGAGAGAGAAATAGATAGATCTATGTATATGTATATAGTGGTGGAGTTGGTAGCACTGTTGCAAGAAGTTCCTGAGTTCAATTCCCGGCCCGGGGTCTTTCTGCATGGAGTGTCCATGCGTGGGTTCTCTCCAGGTATTCTGACTTCCTCTCACAGTTCAAAAACATGACTCTCAGGTGAATTGATCTCTCTAAATTCTGCTTAGGTGTGGGTGTGTGTGCATGGTTATTTGTCCTTTCTGTCTCTGTGTTGCCTTGCGATGGACTGGCGGCCATCTTGTCCAGGGTGTACCCCACCTCTCGCCTGTTGACTGCTGGAGATGGGGAGCAGCAGCCCTCATGACCCCAACCAGGGATAAGCATGTATGAAAATGGATGGACATATTGTGCTCTTTTTGATGTTGTCACTCTGTTATTGTTATCTTATCGTCTTGACTCCTTGGCTCAATCCATTACGAATGACATTTCACAGTATGAGGTGGATTTTCTGTTGAGAGAAATTAATGACCTGTTGTGCAGCAATTGGAATCCACAATATATGACACACAGGGGTGCAGCGCTGGAGAGGGTGCCAAAGTGATTGTGGAAAAATTATTTCTATAAGGCATTTTCTGTATTCACCTCTTGTTCTTGCATGGGTAAATAATGTAATCAATAAAAATGGCACTGATTAGGTTTCTGTCTTCTCTCTCTCTCTCACACACACACACAATGGCATTCAAGTGCGCATTTATTTTAAATTTGGATTGTGAAATCTTATATTTCATCCATGACTATATCATATTTATACAGCTGCATAATAAAAACCAGGTATGATGTGCCATGTACAACTCAGACATTTTCATATAGACTTTTTAGTTCTGCATTTTTGCCTTAAATACCATCTCATTTAAAGGAGTGAGGGTTAGGGTTAGGTTAGGGAGAAGCATTGGTGGAGATGCATTGTGGGGAAGAGCAGAATGCTGATGTACCCAAAGTTATGTGATTAGAAGGCCTATTTTGTGCCAAAATTAAAGCCAAAACATAAATGTGAATGCCATACAGTCTTATTCAATAAATCAGGATATATGTCCAGATGAGGCTTGACAGATTAATAGTACCTTTTGAAAATAAAACCTTTTAGCAACAATGAAACATAGCTATACATATTGCTCATGTAAATTAGCACTGTACATAAGTAACCAAGGAATGAGAAACTGATTTTTTGATGTGCACAAGAGATTGAACAAGAAGTTTTGAAAGTATAAATTTAGTTCTGAAAAACGCACCACAGCAAATGAGGAAAACTGTCAAATGGCAATGTGGTTGGTTAGCTCAAGATTTTCCTTCTTATTTTTGCTTTTTATACATAAATGACTCAACAGTCAGTCTAACTGTGCTATTGACTCTAAAAACAATTGAAACCAGCAACCGAAAGAAGGAGGATTTTTCAGATTATGCACTGTTTTTCTGCCCTTTTATGCTTCAGCGGTTTTAAGCTTGCCAGGTGTTCAACCCTCAGGGCATACCTGTACTTTTTTAAAGTTTACAACAGACACACCTTTTAGAAACATCCAAGGATATGACAGTTAAAAGATCAGAGGACAACTGAATCATGGGAGTGAAACCGGTTTGCCCAACAATAAGTAGTGTGCATGTTGTGACGGGACGGGGTAAAAGTGATAGCTTTTAAAGAAGAACACAGGCTTAGCAGCCATTTTTTAAGCTGCTGTGAAAGGACGGTTTAGTACTCTGTGACTCACCTGTGCTCATGGCTGCACTGTCTTCTCCAGAAGTGAAGCTGATCCTCTTCACAGTGTTGTTCTTGGTGAGTAAATATTCCAGTCATTTTATATTTTTAGTTTGAGAAACTATGACTTGCTGCAGTTTTATAGTGTCTGTAAAAAATCATAACTTGATTTGTCAGCTGACTAAATTCATGCATCCCACATTTAATTTGATCGGTTAAACATTGGGGTTGGTATTTTTCTTTCTTGGGGTATTTAAACCTATTTGAATGCTGCAATTTATGAACAACCATTTCTTTTGTTGATGGTTGTTTTTTTTTTCATTAAATACAAATATGCAAAAATTCAAACACTTTAGTAAATGGAAAAAGGCAACGTTGTCCTTTGATCTTACCGCTATGATATGTAGGAAGTCTATGTGCAGGATGTGAAGCATTCAAGATCTGAAATAGCAAACAGAGAAAAACAAGCTCAAGGTAATATGTACAAGTTTTATTAATGAGAATATTAGTTTTGAAAGTGGTTAACTGTTTCTGAAGCTGTGGTACAGAATAGGCCTGTAACAACTAACATGAACACACAGGCTGCTCCTAACAGCAGCAGGCTCTCAGTGGGGAAGTCATCTTGTTTTTATGTGAATAGCTGCGAGCAGTGAGCAGATTGTGTACCACTGGTGTCTCCCTGCAATATTTTTAGACTGTGGCTAACTTAGCAACAGTGTAAGTTAGATTGTGAATAACTACACAGCATAGGCCTTTGCTTTGTAGACTTCTAGATCCTCTCCATTTGTGCGGGTTTTTTCAGAACCACTAATCCCAATAATCTGGTTTCTGGTTTCAGATGATCAGTGCTGATGCAAAAGAGAAGGGGTTAAAAACACTGAAAAGAACAAAAAGAGAATGGATCCTTCCTCCTGCCAAGCTGAAGGAGAACCATAACTACACCCATCTGGAATTCATTGCAAAGGTCCTTTTTTATCATTCAACATCATACATACTAACTCATGGCGGTGTGAGAAACCAAAAGGAAACATGTCAGAAAAAGCTTTAAAATTTCAGAGGTTTTCTTGTGCGATCATCTAGATGTGTGATCTAGATATTTTTAATCACAAAACAAGTGATTAAAAATATCTCCTCCCCCCAGTACAAATGCACCCAGTACAACACTATCATTCTATTGGCTAAGAGGTTGCCAGGCGTCGGTACTTTTTTTGAGAGAGTAGAAAAGAGATGGCAAGCCAGCAGAGAGGTTTGTGAGTGGAGATTTGATCTGAGCAGAGAGAAGTTTTGAACACAAGGAGAAAGATTTGAGAAAACACAGAGAATATTTTAAAGAGAGAAGTTTTGAGTACAAGCGTTGCAAGTTTCAAGAACAAAGTGTCATGTTCCGTGTTTTTCTCTGTGTTTATTCTGAGTTTCCTGTGTGTCAGAGTCTCCATGTTGTCCTGTCTCCCCTTGATTGCTTCCCAGGTGTGTCTCATTCCCTGATTACCTCCTGTGTATTTAGTGTCACCTGTGTGTCTGTGTCTTTGTCGGGTCCTACGTCTTCGTCACGTCCTCATCTGATGTTCCCTGAGTTTGCTGGAAGTCCTTGTGAATTCCTGTTGCTACCTGTTATGAGCATTAGCCTTCCGCTCAGCAGTACTGCCAGGTTCTCGGACTGTCTTCCTGGATATTGGTCATTATTAAACTCCTCATCCACATCTCATCTGGGTCTGCTGCGTTTGCCTCACCGCCACCACCACACCTTATGACACAAAGACATGAAGTCCTCTCAGGCAGAAAATGTGTGCTCTTGACTAATGGCAATAAAGTTCCCCCATACACTGAATACCACTGAGTGAGATCCTTATATGTTGTCTGTTTTGTTTTCAGATTCGCTCTGACAGAGATAAACAGTCGAAGGTGGAATACTCCCTGACAGGAGCAGGAGCTGACAAACCCCCTTTCAATCTGTTTGTGGTGAACCACAAAACAGGATTTATACAAATAACTGATATTCTGGACAGGGAACAATATCCTTCATACAATGTATGTCCTTATTGTCTATGAGGTCTTTGAAGCACCACATTAGTCCAACTGAAACACTGGAAACATTTACAGTTTTTTTCATTTGACATGAAGGACTACTTAAAGCTCCATGATAACTACTAGTTCTACCTCTAGTTTCACCACAGACACAGTAAGAATAGGAATGATGATCATAATGCTTACTTTTAGAATTCTAGGTCAGAGAGAGGCATGTACCTAATAGAGCAGAATAGAATAGAAACAGTCTTTATTGTCAGGTGTAACAGCAGCATCAGACAAAAGTTTATTACTTTATTAAGAACAATAACAATAATACAAATACTACTATACTGCACAAGATTACGACATAAAAAAAATCCAGTGCAGTTATTAGAATAGAAATAACCCAGTCCAAAGGGTTTGCAACTGAATAGGATGACTTTTTAAAAAATGTACATAATATACATCAGTATTAAATTTTAAAACTTGCAAATAATAGAATAATATAAAACAATATATAAAAAAAGATAAAAAATAAAATAAGTAAATTAAATTACAGAGATTCTGTGGATTATTGACAAGGTGGTGTCAATACTAAGAATTTATTTAATGAACACCTTCATTAACAGACGTAATGTTGAGAAAATGTTTAAAGGGCCTGTATGAGTAAAAATGACTTTTATTAGCTTTATATAAGGTCATAATGTTGTTCTATCATCAAAACCATACCTGGAGTGTTGTCTTAATTGTTTTCATGCATGTTTAACAAATTCTTTAATCTTCCTTGGCAGCCATTCAGCTGTGCAAAATGCCTGTGTGACCAAGCATAATGAGCCATTATTACTTTGGCCTAATTATCACCCACTTAAAAGAGAACTTTAATATTTATATCTCATGATATAAATCCAAATTACATTTGCTGAAAATCAGTTGAATCGGCATTTCATTAGCCTGTTTAGGATTAGGGTTAATATTTCCCTCAGGAAGGAAGGAAGGAAGGAAGGAAAGAAAAGATTTTTAGATTTTAACAACACATTTATTTCTCAATAAAAATTCATTTTGACAGAAATTAGTTCATTTTTCATGCAAACATTGGAAAACTAGCTTTCTATCAACCACAGAACATACGACATTATTAAAACAACACAAAGATAAAAAATCAATTAAGTTATTCATCATTGAAAAGAACATAAATTCTGCTTTTACTCTGTTTTACCATCAGAATAAACATCCTATTGACTTTTCCCCCCAAAACACCTTTAATTCATTTTTCCTACTAATATAAATGGAAAATTTTGCCTGTCCAATAAGAAAATTCAACAAATTCCACTTATTCAATCCCTTTTTTGTATAACCTGGACCAAATATAAAAGCTAATAAACACCACATTTTAAAAAAAAAAAACATCTTCTAACAAGAACAATGGTGAAAGTTGTTTACACTCAAGAAACATGTGAAAAATAGTTTCTACTTCTTCACAAAAAGCACATAATTCATTTAAATCTTTTCTAAATGTAACTACAAAACTGTTGACACACAGCGGCGTGTAAAATCCTCCACTGGAGGTCGCCTCCCTTTTTACTCAACGGGGCTCATAAAAATCTCTCTACTGGTTTCTGATTATCCCCGACTTTAAACCTTTCTCTCCAAACAGTATCAGTTCTTCCACTTAATTGTTTCTTATTCAACCCTTGAACAACCAGTTTATACAAACATTTTCCAATCAACATACAAAAATTCAAATCTTTTTCAGTGATCAATAGGTGACCCGTCAATTACGAGAAATCAATATTCATTCCCATTTCTGGAAACGGATCCGTAGAATCAGGGAGTTCTTCTCCGTTACAAAAGTCCACCAGCATCTGCTTTTCATCCAAAGTCAATTTCCCGACCAGAGATCTAAAATAGTCCTCATGACTCGAATCGATTTTAATCCAAGCAACAAGCCGTTGCCTCTGTGTTTTGACGTCCTGGTCCAGCCGTCTCCACGTGTCTTAATTTTAAAACTTTATTCTGCAACAGTCTTCTTGACAATCCGACTCCATCTTCTAACGCCAAACATGCTTCAAAAATTAAAGGTTCTTCCAGAAGCCAAAACAAAGATACAGTTTTTAAAACATTGGCATTTCATACAATAATAACATTTTACAATTTAACAAAAACAAAGAAACATCTAAATCTACTCTTTTCAAAATAATACTTGTTATTGGCTTCCACAAAATATCCTCCTCCCTCCCCATTATATATTTCTGAATAAACTGTAACCTGAACGCAGCAGTTCTGCTCTCTAGATGAACCAATCCTTGTCCACCTTCCTCTTTAGGTAAGAAAAGCACAGCCTGGGATACAAATGTTTTGTCATCCCAAAACTCTTAATCATACAAGATTGAATTCTGTTTAATAATCCAGCAGGTGGCTCCAAACACGCCGACTTCTGCCACTTTAAAGAAGCAATTAAATTATTTATAATGAGCACTCTCTCTCTATAAGACATCAGCAGTAGCAACCATCTCCACTTCTCTAACCTTACCTCCATTTTCTCCATCACTCCCTCCCACTTCTTTTTTCTGTGTCATCATCTCCTAAAAATACACCAAGATATTTCAAAGCCCCTCTTTTCCATTTTAAACTACCTGGAAGTTGAGGAAGGCCACTAATCCAGCTTCCTATTGCAACAGCCTCACTTTTAGCCCAGTTGACATGAGCAGCTGATAATTTATAAAATAACTCAACAATTTTAATATTCACTTCCTCTTGATTTTCAACAATAATAATGACATCATCAACAGACACTGATAAAGTAAAAGACACATTACAACTTGGAAAAAGCAGTCCTTCAGTTATTGACCTGATTTTCTTTAACATTGGTTCAATAGAAAGAGCATATAACATCCCAGACAAAAACAACCTTGTTCAACATCTCTTGTGACTTTAAAAGGTTTACACAAACAGCCATTGATTTTCATTACACTCTCAATGTTCTCAAATAGAACCATAATCTTGGCAATAAATCTAGAGTCGAGGCCAAATCTTTCCAACACCTTCCATAGGTACTGGTGCTCAACCTTGTCAAAAGCCTTTTCCTGGACCAAAGAAACTAAACCAGCGTTACATCCCAATGATCTGGAGACGTCCAAAAGATCTCTAATTAGGGAAATATTATCAATCATTGACCTGCCAGGGACATAGTACTGTAGGTTTGTGTTTGATAACCTGCTCCATCACCTTTTTCAGTCTGTTTGCCAGAACCTTTGACAACAGTTTATAGTCTGTACACAACAGAGAAACAGGTTGCCAGTTTTTAATATGATGGAGATCACCTTTCTTTGATAAAAATGTGAGAACTGCTCTCCTGCAGCTCTGAGGTAGAAACCCTTCAGCAAAACTCTCCTCAAAAACCTCCAAGAGGTCAACACAGAGGTCAGAGCAGAAGGCTCTGTAAAACTCACTGGGAAGTCCATCGATATCAGGTGCTTTCCCTCCTTCCATACATTGTAGTGCAGAATGAATCTCCTCCAGAGTCATAGGCTCCCCCAACTCTTTGAACTCCACAGAAACTCTTGGAAGATCACTGCAGAAGTCGTTCAAACTGACTTCATCCTCGCTGTACTCAGAGCTGTACAGATAGAAATCTGCTGCTCTCCGCCTGATGTCACCGTCTGCAGTCAACAGAACATCTGCAGTTGATTTCAAACCATGCATAAACTTGCACTGTCCTTGTTTTTTTTCCAAAGAGAAGAAAAACGTTGTTGGCGCCTCCATTAAATCATCTTTCTGAAATCTGCATCAAACCAGCTCTCCCTGTGTTCTTGAGCCCAGCAAATCAGCCAAAGCAGCTTTTTTAGACTTGAGGTTCTCAAAATGACCTCGATCTCCTGTGGATTGTGCAGAAGCCTGCAACTCCTGAATTTCAATCTCCAGATCTCTAATAGACTTGGTTAAACTAGATGAAATATTTGACAGTGTACTGTTGACAAAGTTCTTTCATTTCTATTTTCCCCCGATCCCACCACTGCCCTACAGATGCAAAATCCTCTTTTCTAGTTTTGTGCATTCTCCAGGATGCAATAAAAGTTTCTTTAAAATTAGTATCCAATAACAACGCAGTGTTAAAATGCCAATAAGCAGATTTATGTTTGATATTGGCAATAAACGCACTACAAGAAACCAAAGCATGATCTGAAAAACTTACAGGATGAATACTACAGTTGTGAAAAATTCCAAAATTATGTCTAAAACTATATATTCTATCCAACCTAGCTGCAGAAAAAGAATGATCTGTGTTTCTAACCCATGTATAATGTACTTTATGAGTGTGTATTTCTCTCCAAATATCAACCAATGAAAATAAATCAATCAAATGTCTTAAGAACATTGTGGAAGCTGGATGAACCTTCAAAATGATTCCTATCCAACTGGTCATTTTTTAGACAGTTAAAATCCTCGCTCAAAAATTGAAAATCATCCAAGTCACACTTACACAAAACATCTTCAAGTTCATGTAATAAACGAACCCTCCCTACTATAGCATAAATATTTACAAACACAATATTAAAACACTCATATTTTGCTTTCACCACCATTAATCTACCCCTAATTACTTCCTCAAACTGATAAGATACAGGTAGAAAATATTTTGAAAACAGAATTGCAATTCCCCCACTGGCCTGATTTAAATGACTCAAAATTATTTCTCCTCCCAGTTCTCTCCTCCAATCGATCTTATTTAAACAATCACTGTGTGATTCTTGGACCATTAATATGTTTTAAATTCATTAGTTCAAACACACTGTTCTCTTCTTCACATCTCTGGCTCCATTCAGATTTAATGTAGAAACTCTGAAGTGTCTCGTTACCAAAGATGATAGAAAAAACACTAAAAGAAAAACCAGACATTTAAACTTCAAACTCATCACTGTTGAATTCTTGCTTAAGTTTTCTTATCAATTTTTTTAACCGGTAAACTTCTTTATCATTATATCCCCCTTTTCTTTTATTGTTCAACTGAGATCTCACATGCAAAAAAAAAAAGTTTCTTGTCAGGGAAAAAATCCTCTACTTTTACATTATTCATATTCTTAGTAACATTTCTTAAAAATTTTACATTTAGCATACCATAACCTTTCCTGTGTTGACTTTGAACTAGGGATTTGCAAGATGAGGCCAAACGATCTTCTGTCCAACCTTCATCTTCACCGTCCTCTTCCTCATCCATATTACTTTCTGACTCTAGAACTTTTCCTGAACATTCCAATTCCGTGTCTCTTTCATCATTTTCAGTTTGAGAACCAATAATACTTTCAGAAAATTTCCTTTTTTTAAGAAAATTCCAAACCATCTTCCTCTGGTGTTTGACTGCATCCCTCATCTTCCACTTCCTCACAGTCAGAGTTTACTAAAGTCTCTTCAGGGCAAAACAGATACTGTCCCTCCTTACTGTTATTTTCCAGCCTTTCCTGTGAATCGTTCACCGTTTGACTTTTCAAGATTTTCTCTCCGTTTTCTAACACACATATCTCTTGCACTTCTCTTTCACTGTGAGCATTTTTCTCAGACGTTTGTCCTTCTGTTTCTATTGTCACTGCACTCCCTGAGTCTGGAACTTCAGCTTGATTTATCAAATTTTTATCCATCCATCTTCTTCTGCTTATCCGGGGTCGGTCGCGGGGGTAGCAGCTTCAGAAGGGAGGCCCAGACTTCCCTCTCCCCAGCCACTTCTTCCAGCTCCTGTGGAGGAATCCCAGAGACATAGTTTAGAGACATAGTTTAGAGACATAGTCCCTCCAGCGTGTCCTGGGTCTTCCCCGGGGCCTCCTCCCGGTGGGACGTGCCCGGAACACCTCACCAGGGAGGCGTCCAGGAGGCATCCTAACCAGATGCCTGAGCCACCTCAACTTATCAAATGTTTGTTCTCTTTATTTCGAGCTTGCGCTGAATTATCAGGAGAGAGATTTTTTCCAGGACACACTCGAACAAGTGACCAACTTCCCCACAACAAAAACACACCAAAGTGCCCGAGTTTACATAAATGGCATAATCAAACTCGTCCACTCGCACATTAAGCACCAAGTTAAGATCTTCATTCTTTTTATACAGAATCATAAGGACCTGTCTTCTGTTTGAAACTACGTGTTTTAACTGCGGTGACTTGCAACCCGACGGCATTTTTCTGATCGCGAAAATAATTTTCCCATGCTGCAACATCTCCCTCACCAACAATTCATCACTGAAAAACGGTGGTATGTTCGCAATCGTGACTTTTTTAGCCGGAGTACTCAAAGGGGAAACGGACAAAATGCATCGTTCACAACAATGCCTTTACAAATCACTTTGTTTGCCTTCTCCACACTGTCAACAAACACTGTCAACAAACACTGTCAACAAACACTGTCAACAAACACTGTCAACAAACACTGTCAACAAACACTGTCAACAAACATAACCACCGCGCTGTTCATCCGAGCAGCAAATTTAATGCTGCTGCTACAACCTACAGCTTCTCCCACCGCCAAACTACATTCCTCCACCGTCATAATGGGATTATTGGGTAAAATTTTCAAACCATGTTGTCTCGTAAGTTTGGTCAAATCCATTTCTGGCATTTTGTGCCAAAAGGCAAAATGCCAGCGTTACATACAAAAATGTAACCAATTACACTTAATCCAACTCCACAACCACAATATTTAAAGAACAATATCCAGAAAAAAACCCAATAAAGATAGAGAAAGCAAAGTTAGAAGTTCTCAATCTCCCAGTCCACTCACCACACGCTCCTCCACCAACCCCCAGTATGGAGTGTGAAAGAAAGAAAGAAAGAAAGAAAAAAGAGAGAAGATCCTGAAATAATACATTCAACAACAGAAAACACTAATGCTTAACTAATTCTGAAGTTGTGTTTTGCAAGGCCAGGAGCACAAGGTCTACAGTAATTCTGTACTGTCTTCTGGTTCCTGCAGCTAACAGGCATTGCTAAATTCATGGATGGAAATTCAGCCGAGGAAAACATTCCCCTGACTGTTATAGTACTGGATGAAAATGATAATCCGCCTTATTTTGTTCTCCACAAAGGCAATGTCACAGAGGCCAGCAGAGAAGGTAATTCTTTCATCTAGGTCAGTTCTTCTCCTTACTCTGAAGATGGACAACTATATATATATATATATATATATATATATATATATATATATATATATATATATATATATATATATATATATATATATATATATATATATATATATATATATATATACATATATATATTCCTAACCTCTCCTTGTCCCTACCCTCTTTCCTGTCTACCTACTGAACATGGAAAAAGCTACTCATGTCAGCCAAAAACAGAGTATAAAATAAATCAGCTCTTCCAAAGCAATAATATAAATCCTTTTTTAGTTAAAGAATTATGCTGAATAACAAAATTAAAAGAAACTTTTAAAAATAAGTGTTTTATTTGTTAAATTGAAGTATAATTCATAGTTTAGGTAGAAAACAACCCCCCTAGGGTCAAAATGTTTTCTTTACTACAAAATACATATTTCAGTGTGCTCTCTGATTGGTCCCTATTATTAACTTTTGAAAACTCTTTACTGGTCATCTATCTGCTAACTTTCTCCGGCTGTCGATGGACATGGTTTATCTTTGCTTCCCTGCTCCTGTCTTACCTTCACCCAAAAATGCTCATTTTCTATCATGTAATCTGTTGTGCATTTGTGACTCTGCAGGAACATTTGTTATGCAAATTGAAGGTAAGGACAAGGATGAGGCTGGAACAATAAATTCAGAGATCGCCTACACCATTATCAGTCAAGAACCAGCTGGCAAAGGTCACATGTTCACTATAGACAAAAAGACAGGGAAATTATTTGTTAAAGATCCCACTCTGGACAGAGAGGTAACATTTACTTTTCACTTTGTAAAACACAATTGTACCCTTGCTTCAGTTTTATGTTTCAAAACAACAATGTTTGAAAACATCTATAACTGTATTCCTAACATGTAGATGTGTAAAGCAACACTTATGCCAACTCCAAGTCATGATCAGTCTTTTCGATCTACATCATAAATCTTTATGAAACATTTTGGTCAATAAATGTTACTTTATTATGACAAATAATGAGAAAATGTTTATGTTCTGTAAAAGTTTCAAATAAAAACTGGTAAACTTATATTTTTTGTTTTAAGCTTTCCCACCACCAGATAACCCAACTGTTGACCTTTTCTGATCTGTTCAGCTTTTTCTTGTGGTCATGCATTTAACGTTCTGTTTTTTTCTGACAGACATATGACTTCTACAAGATCGTTGTTAAAGGAACTGATATGGGAGGTGCACCATCAGGGAAAACAGGGACAGGAACTGTGGAAATCAAAGTCACAGATATCAATGACAACATCCCCACTCTAGAAAAATCAGAGGTAACAAATATTTTTGAATCTAAGCCAGACCAAATAAAATCAGTTATTGACTTTGTGCAACAAGAAAGATACAACTCTTGTTTGTGTTTTAGTAGGAAGTATTACCTATTTCATATACTCCCAGCTTCTGCCGATGAAAGTATAAAACATCTGTCAAAAAAGTGTGTTAAACAATCACAACTGTATTTAGTTCTGCTGAACAGACTGATATTGTGTCTCTGGTGAGATGAATTAACCACTCCAGGCTAATTAACCAGCTAATACGAACCCATCCTCCTCTAAATGTTAGTTTACTATGGAAGCATATTGAAGTCACATTATAGTGCGATGATTACAAATGTGATAATATACGTGATAATCATATGTATGAATATAACAATTATATTGTATAAACAAGATGATTCCATTCATCCAGAAGGTGGCAGTAGTATGCTTGTAGTGCAGGCATAAAGACGGTTAGTACAGTGGCTAAGAAGAGTTGGCTTCCGATTGCAGCTTCCGAGTTAGGAAATGACTAAAGGTTGATTCCACCTAATTTTCACTACCTTGTGTGTCTTTAATCTGTTCTACTTTAAAAAATAAAATACTTAGACAATTAAAACCTGGACATTTATACCTAAATCAAAAAATTAACAATCCACAAACTTAATTAATCCACGTGATCCAGGGCCGGCCCAAGGCAAAGCAAACTAAGGAGATGTGCCTTGGTAATGTAATGTAATGTAAACGATTTGTAAAGGTGCTAATTAGGGCTGTATAATTCTATTGATTCTACGATTTTTATTTTAAAAAAACTTCCCACCCTCGGAAGGTATCAATTTTTCATCCACGAGTATCGATACGTTAAACTGTTGGGGTCCATAGGCTTATCTCGTCATTTTAACATGTCTGGTTTGTGATGATGTAGCAGCAAGACTCCGCCTTCCCTCGTCTCACTTTCAATTCCTGCTTAAAGTACACATTATAAACTACACACCAGTTTTTTAATTGTGTTAATAGGCCAAGTAAAATCGGACTTATGCTAAAATAAGTAAACCATATTTTTCCGAATGTCAGAGAAACGTAAGTGAAAGGGAATGAGCTTCCAAACATAAAAATCGAAATGCAACATTAGATTCCTTTGTTTTTGGAAATCTCAAATCTTCAATAAATAACGATGGGCTGTATTTTGTTGCTAAGAAGCAAAGTAAAGTTGCGCAAGTAACCGTGAACGAGGAGTGGAACGGAGTAAGCAGAGAAATCGCAAAATTAATGCAAAGTTTAGATATTGGAGCGACTAATGGCATCCACTTTGTAATTAGTTTTTAGCTTAGTTGTTTCTGTTCTGTATATAAAGAATTACATAAAGAATGTAATTCTTTATATACAAAAGAGCTTGAAAACGAAGAGAGGAAACCCGCAGCTGTAGTCTAGATGCAGTGAGGATTGCCATGATGATGATGGCGGATCAATCATTCTTATTGGCAACTGACAAAGAAATCAGAGACTGAGAAAACGATGAGGTCCTGGCAGTCTGAGAGGCAGCTTGGATCTCTATCCAAGCAGGGGAATGGCGGCGCTGCACAGCTGCAAGGAGTCAATCACTACGGGATAAGGCTGGGCAGCTCCCCCAGCAGCTAGTAGTAAACAGTTTACAGCCACCTGGGCTCTGTCCAATCAGAGTCAGGTATTGTGTAGTTGGTGCTTTTAATCAGATTTCAGTTAATTAAATCCAAGTCAATGGAACAGAAAATGTCACTAAAATCACTCTGTTCTTCTAAAATCTTTCAGAAAATCATAAAAGTGCATCAAATTGCATCGTTTGCCAAATATTGTGATCCATATCATATTGTGATCAGATATCGGATCGGGTCGCGAGATTATTGTATCACTACACCCCAACCGATAATAAAAAAATTAGCTTGATAGCGACCTGGAACAACCGCCAAACATTTATGCTAGGGTCTTTGTGTTTGTGTGAAATTGAGATTAAACTTTAGATGAATTGATTCTCATGGTTGGCTCTGTATATTTGTGAGGTAATTTTGGCTTCAAAACATCATGTTTGATAACAAAAATTAAAACTTATCAGTGTTTGACATTGTCTAACAAAATGTTTTTACATCAAGCTATAGCTGCTACATTGATGAGCTACTCTAAGCTGTATTTGGGGACATGTTGTTTGCTGCTGAGCAAAATCGTGTTGTGGCTAAAAAACATTATTTTAAACCTTTGCTGACGAAGATAACATTAGGGGATAAGATTGGCTTCACGTGTAAGTATCGGCCAATCACAATCCCCCAAAATTAAGGAAATCGGCGCCCAGAAATCAACTTGTCAATAAATGAGTTGGCCAATAAATGTATCCTATATTATACATTTATATAATGTAAACAGCACTGCCAGAGATGCAATACGTTTATAGCAGGTGTGTGAATGATCTAATGATCGGACTGCTGATTGCAGCCAGCCCACACTGTTAGCAGAACTAGAGGGCCCCAAAACCACATTTTGCTTAGGGCCCCATGGAGGCTTGGACCGGCCCTGATGTGATCAGTATCGGAATTGGCAGCAAAACACCTGATCGGTATATATATATATATATATATATATATATATATATATATATATATATATATATATATATATATATATATATATATATATATATATATATATATATATATATATATATATATATATATATATATATATATATATATATCCATGCATGTTATCGTTTGTCATGGTAGAATGATCCCCTTAACTCAATGAAACTTGGAAATGTAGATATTATTATTTTAGCGCTATGCTGCACAGCAAAGGAAAAATCCGCTGAAGTACAACTCAAAACCACCTTTGTCTCACTCTCTGTATTGGCCAAGCTACACGTAGACTCCTTGCGTGGAGTCACAATGTCTGGAGCAGCGCCCCCTGCCATGAGGCAAGAAAACTGCCTGCCTCACATCAAATCTGTTCTCTGCTGTTTCTGATCGCTCATCAGCACACGAAACACGTTACACACACAGTTGGTGACAAAAAATAACACTGTACATTACATACATAAGCTAAATTATGGAAGATCCATCCATCCATCCATCCATCCATTTTCTGTTCACCCTTGTCCCTAATGGGGTCGGAAGGGTTGCTGGTTCCTCTCCAGCTCCGTTCCGGGCGAGAGGCGGGGTCACTCTGGACAGGTCGCCAGTCTGTCACAGGGCAACACAGAAAACAGACAGGACACACAATCATTCACACACACACACTCACACCAATGGAGAATTTAGAGAGACCAATTAACCTGACAGTCATGTTTTTGGACTGTGGGAGGAAGCCGGAGAACCCGGAGAGAACCCACCATGCACAGGGAGAACATGCAAACTCCATGCAGAAAGACCCCGGGCCGGGAATCGAACCCAGGACCTTCATGCTGCAAGGCAACAGCTCTACCAACTGTGCCACTGTGCAGTGCAGATTATGGAAAATCAGTTCATATATTAAATGTTCTTTAGCCATTAGATTGATGGCATTCAGACAGGAGGAGCATGCTCCCATAGAATGGCAGCCAGTGCAGTTAGCGAGAGGTTGTGCAATCTCAGGTGAGGCTCAGCTCGCTGCTGCCTCACCAGCTTCGCTTCCGAGCATTTGAATGGAAAAATGAGAAGATTGTGCGATTTTGAAGAAAAAAATAATCAAAATTGTTAAAGCTAAATGAAAAATAAATACTTAACAGTACAAAACACAGGATGAAAATAGCAATATTAATTATTTTATCATTATATTATTCTTCCATAATGACAGGTGAGGCTCTGCCTGCCCTGACCATATGTCACTGATATATATATATATATGAACTAAAATCTTATCTTAGTTCATAGTTCTAGCTTTTAAAGAAGTGTATCTATTTGTATCTGGCATCGCTGACATCTTGCTATGTTCCATGTTTGTATTAATCTTTTTTATTATGTTTTGTAAATGATTTTAATGGCTTGTCATTGCATTGGGATTTGTTGTGCATCATTTGGCCAATCCTGTTTGTTTAAAATGTGTTTTATAAGAATTAATTTGTTGTCTCAATAATAGATTCAACAAAACATCTTCATAACAAAGTTCTGGTTGTTTGGCAGTACGCCGGCTCTGTGGATGAAAATGTTGCTGATGTTGTTGTGATGAGAATCAAGGCTTTGGACAACGACCTTCCACACTCAAAGAACTGGCTGACTGTATTTACCATTGCCCAAGGAAATGAGGATAACCTGTTTTCCATTGAAACAGACAAAGAAACCAATGAGGGTATCCTAAAGCTGATCAAGGTATTTTTCTCTACCTGTCTGTAAGATTTTTAATTAGTGTAATAAGAATGGGATGTTTTTGAATTGGTCTCATACATATTTGTTCCTCTCATTTTTTTCTGCTCACTTTTTCTAAAACCTATTTCTCCAACATCTCCACCAATTAGCCAGTGGATTTTGAAGAAGTACAGAATCTTGAGTTGGGCCTTATTATTGAAAATGTAGCTCCTTTTGTAGAAGGTGGCCCAATAAAAATGGATGTGGATGTTCAGGTTGGAGAGGGGGGTCCTCTGGCTGCTGGAGCAGCTGCCGGAGCTGGAGCTGGAGTTGGAGTTGGAGCTGGAGCTGGAGCTGGAGCTGGAGCTGGTGTGGATTTAGATGTAGACCTGGGGCTAGATGTGGGCTTGGATGCTGATCTGGCTGTAGATGCAGGTCTGGATGCAGGTCTGGATGCAGGACTGGATGCAGGACTGGATGCAGGACTGGATGCAGGACTTAAACCACAGGGAGGAGCTGGGCCTGGAGTTGGACTTAAGCCTGCTGTTGGACCTGGAGTTGGTGTGGGGCTTAAGCCTGGCATTAAACCCGGTCTCAAGCCAGGACCAGGACCAGGATCCAAGCCTAAGCCAAAAGCACCAGGAAAAAGCTATCCTATAAAAATAGCTGTAAATAATGTGCCAGAGGGTCCAGCATTTAAACCTAACACCAAGAATGTACCTGTATCTGAGGATCCAAATGAGGCACCAACAGACGGTGTGATTACTTCATTCCCAGCAGTTGATCCAGATACTGGAAAAGTAGCTGATGATGTCAGGTTAGTCAATTTATCCACAGCCACCGTCACTGTAATACTACCATTGAAACCTGATGACATGTACATTGATTTTAACAAGTAAACACAGCACATAAGAGTTAACCAAGAACTGATTGTAATTAAAGGCAGGATAGATTTCCTGCTTTACTGACTGCGTAACAGTTAAGAGGCGAAATGTGGTGACCTTGTAGCAAACAGCCTTTAAACAAACATATTTTAGATATTTGTCTATTCATTCTTGTTTTACTTAGCTGTAAATAAGTAATCAGTAAAACCAGCCTATTACCTTGTTAATTCTTAGATATATCTGATTATAACTTTGATGGATGCATAGCTTGTGACAGGAGAAGGACTGTTATGATAAAACATCTGAACTTAGTATTTTGATGGTAATTGGGAAGTGCAGGGGTTTCTACAGCTTTTGAAACTCCAGACTAACTGTTTAAAGTTTAGACCTACAGTCTTATATTTCATTATAAAACGCCATAGTTTCCAGAGCAAAACTTCCATCCATCCATCCATTTTCTAAACACCCTTCGTCCCTAATGGGGTCAGGAAGGTTGCTGGTGCCTATCTGCGTTCCGGGCGGGAGGTGGGGTCGCCAGACTGGCGGTCGCCTCTGGTGGCGACCACCAGGACTGGCGACCTGGATAGGTCGCCAGTCTGTCGCAGGGCAACACAGAGACACACAAGACAAACAATCATTCACACACACACTCACACCTAGGGAGAATTTAGAGAGACCAATTAACCTGACAGTCATGTTTTTGGACTGTGGGAGGAAGCCGGAGAACCCGGAGAGAACCCACCATGCACAGGGAGAACATGCAAACTCCATGCAGAAAGACCCCGGGCCGGGAATCGAACCCAGGACCTTCTTGCTGCAAGGCAACAGCTCTACCAACTGCACCACTGTGCAGCCCCAGAGCAAAACTTAATAATATTAATATATTCATAGGATTCAGTAAAGCCTCAAGGTCGCTTCTTGTGAAATTGGCTTGACTTAAACAAGTTGAGTTTGGAAGTGCTGCCGTGTTAGTGTATCACAGAAACTCAACTAGACCTTCCAAGAAAGTGCAATCATTATCTCACTATTATTCTAAACCATGCCTTTCTAATCAAGAAGACAACTTGTTTAAAAAACTGTGTTCTTTTTTTTGTTTTGTTGTTCATTTTCTTACAGCTATGCCAAAGCTTATGATCCAGATAACTGGTTTACTGTTGATGAAGAGACAGCGGAAATTAAACTCAACAAACAACCAGACCGAGAGTCACCGTTCTTAGTGAATGGTACCTATATTGCCAAAATTTTGGCAATATCAAAAGGTAATTATTATTATCAAAATGACTGTATACATCTTTATGATACATTTACCTTACATAGTATTTTGGAAATAAGCTCCTCCCTTACAGATTTCCTTCATTTTGTTTCTTGCTAAAGTAATCAGTTTTCTAATTACGGTTTCATTTATTTAGAAAATTAAGCCTGCATAACATTTTGATAAACCAACCTTGCTTGTGTAAATTTAGAACAATTCCACGGTTTCCCCCAGTGTTTCTTGACCTCTTCCCCCACCAGGCTAAACAAAGTCAAGTTTAAAAGTTGCCACACCGCCTCTGAATGCGCAAACTGCAACTATAATGTACAGTTGTACTTTCACAGGCGTGTGTTGTGCGTGCAGTGAGGATGATATATCTTAGTGAACAAAGAGTTATTTGTGGTGTTTGTGTTCAAAGGCGCAGGTTCACATATAAAAACTGATAAAGTTTATGGATATGTTCCTCGGTTGCACGGTGCATTAGTGGGACGGTCACACAGCACACTTTTGTTTGTGTGTTTGTTTGTTTTTACAGTGCCACAATGCATCAAACTGCATTACATCAAATCCTGCTCCAGTTAGGAAATGATATGTTCCTGACATATGGCTATGCTCAGGAGCATATCCTGACAACTCGTTCCATAATGCCCGTACTACCAAAACAAGTAGTCTCTGTGACAGTTATTATTATCTCAATAGACATGTTGGATCTGTTCATAGGGTTTGTTTACTTGAAGCAGCTCTATGAAGGTGTTCAAAAATGTGATTGTGGCTGGTGCTTGATAGCATCCTCCACTCCTGTAGATTGCTTTTAATAGCGTATTTTACAGAGTTAATTTTGACAGCAAATTTTCATTTAGCTTAAGTCATGGTCATCAGAATTGTTTTAGTCTTAGTTCAGCTTTAGTCAACTGATTATAATAAATAGGGGTGAACCGATTTATCATCCAGCCAATTTATCGGTCCTGATTTCTTTAATTTTGGGAGATCGGTGATCGATGTTTACATGTGAAGCCAATATTTGTGAGGAGGAGTGGTGCTGAGGACCCAGGCTGATGTGAGAAAAACAAGAAGTCCAAATATCAGGGAGCACAGCTGAATGGACGGCTAAGGCTGGTAGCAACTGGTGAATGAATGGACAAAACAACAGCGCAACAGATTAGACAAGAGTCTGACAAAAACACAGAAACACAGGAGGCATTAAACACACAGAGGGTAATCACAGAACGAGACACACCTGGGAACAATCAAGGGGTAGACAGGACAACACGGAGACTCAAGGCACAGAAACCCCAAATAAACACACAGAAAAACTCAAATCAACACAGAAAAAACCCAATCTTGACAGTATTATCTAGCTTGGCAAAGGTCTACCTCCGATGAGAAAGGTTTGACTGACAGACTGGCCCACCAAGTTATGTCTGCACATTTATAATTAACAATAGTTACCCAACCGTTGTCAACTCAACAACTTTCTTACTATATTGTGCAACATTTTAGACCAAAAAAATTGGTATCGGCTAAAATCGGAATCGGCAGGTTAAGCTTTTTAAAAAATGTGTAATCTGCGATTGTCCAGAAAACTGCAATCAGTCCACCCCTAACAATATGAGTTTAGTCTACTGTCAATTTAGTCATCAAAATTATGTAAAATTGAGAAACATTTTGATCAATTCACTGGAATTAGCACAAAATAAATCAAACATCAGGGTTTCCCCCAGAAAACTTGCTACCCTGGTGGTCGGGGCATTGAGGTGGTTCACTGTGTTTTTGTATTAAAAAATATTAAATAGACAGGAAATGTAAAAATATTCCTGGTTAATTATGTTACAGAAAACATCTCCAGCGAAATGCTATCTAAACCCACAACTAGTCTTAAAAACAACAAATCAAAAAATTCAATTAAAATGAAAATCAATTATTTGCACTTCTGTTTAATCCAAATTGAGTCAGCAGCTCCATCGGGCCCCCCGGGGCTTCAGGGGCCCATAATGTCATGGTGGTTAACAATATTCAGACCCACATGCAGAACACAATACAGGAGGGGGATATTCAGTAAAATGTGGTTTATTGAAACTCGGTCAGTGAAGGTTGGGAAATTTAAGACTTTCAGTGAGCCATAATGTTGTGTTCAGGTCATGTTTTTAAATGGGAACTGGTTCTCAAACATTTAATTTATCTGGTAAAATAAAGGCACCTAGAAAGAAATGTCATTATCTGTAATGGAGAAATCATGGCACAGATGTGAATCTTACGGCCACCCTAACCAAAATCACCAAATCCAGGAAGTCACAGAAGAAGCCAAATCTAAGATCTACATGTGACTCTGTAGGTCTTACGTGCCACAGCTAAGGTCAGAGTTCACGACACAATAAGAGAGAGACATGAATGACACGTTTAACTCTTTATCTTGTCTGATATAAAACTCTAAACATTTCAGTGTCACAAAAAGAGCAAAAACAAAATGCTTGTGCCTGTTGATTTTGTCATACTGTGTTTTTGACTGAACTCTATGAGTTGTCTGTGCTGCTACTGGAAGGGGATAAAGATCTGGATTCCTAAATCTACTGATATTATTTTTCCCTTTAGTGTCTTTTTTGAAAAGCCTTTGTCATTTCCTGTGACTGCATCTACTTGGTAAAAACATACATTAAAAAATAAATTACCTTTATGTGAATTTTTCTTTTATTTCATGCAAATTAAACAAAGTAGCTTGAAAACTATATTTGGCACTAATGTTGCAGATGTCCACTGGAGTCCTAGATCTTGCTTGTGTCGATGGACAGCACAGTCAGTTCTCAACATATTACTCATGCTATTTGCTTTGTTCATCATATGTTAAGTTGTTATAAAGAGAAGAGGCACATTGTGTACAAAATCTTGTCCTGAAAGCAAGTCCAGAACAGTGATCAGTTCTTCTTTGTAATATTACACTAAGCTCCTGTCATCCACAGACATGCCAGCAAAGACAGCCACTGGAACAATAGCCATTCAAGTCACTGACTCCAATGACCACTGTCCCACTTTGACCACTACTTACAGCAGTCTGTGCTCTGATAAGAAGACTCTGTACGTTACAGCATTTGATGAAGATGTCAGTCCAAATGCTGCTCCATTCACTTTTCAAATTATACCAGAAGGTACTCGAGGCAACTGGGAAATAGAAGTCATCAATGGTAAGTAAAAAAAATCTTTAAAAAAACAACAAAATTTAGAAAATAACATCAACAAAAAATGTGTGTCAAATCATCGAGAAAATTCATGCAGACATAAAACACTGTTTTTCAGTGGAGGAGCTTGATCTTTTCGAAGATTTGTCTCATATTATACTGTCACAACATAGTGACAGTTTTAACAATTTCTTTTTATAAAAGTTATATACTGCTGCTTTAACTCTTGAATTTTTTGAAAAACTTTATAAATTATGTTCAACTCAATCATTGCACGGTGCTCATTTCTGCTTGTTCCAAAACTAGCCTAAATCATGCTTAATATTTGGCAGAAGGTCTTGAAGGTCTTAACATGTCCTGATCCAGAATATAGATTGAAAGCCTCTCTTATCAAGTAGGTTACTGTTTTAGGTGAAATGTGATTGAACTTGGTGGTAGAAGTGTGAAAATCAAAAGGAAAAAAAAACTGTGTTTGACATTCTTGTCTCCAGATACAACAGCTGCTCTTCATTCAGCCAAAGCACTGTGGCCTGGTAGATATGAACTGCAAGTAGAGGTGAAAGATGCTCAGGGTCTGTCCTGCAAAGAGGAACAGGTGTTTACTGTGGATGTCTGTACCTGTGTGGGAAAAGAAGACTGCAGATCAAAGGCATCGAGAGGAGACGCCCGTTCATCTGACTTTTCTAGACGTGCCATTGGTCCAATCGTAACAGCTTTGTTCTTATTAATGTGTAAGTTTAGTTCAATACTAACATTGACCTCTTTGGATCAGACAACTAATATTACATGAACAAATACAAAGGCAACAGGGAGATTCAAGAAATACATAAAATAAATTAAATATTTTTGCAAAATAAAGAATAGACTGATTTACAAGGTGTCAAAAGTAACAGTTTATTAATAACAACACTAAAAACCTGCTGGAAATGGCTTTTTCTGGGAACCATGAGTTTAACCTTGATGATTGAGTTTAGAGCATCGAACTCAATCATCATCAGAAGTGGTTCCCAAAGGTCAAGATTTCTGAAATTGTCTTCAAAAATTACAGTGACGGACGTATATCTGGTATAAAAATTAGACCAGTCAAAATCAAATATTTTTAAAGAGACTTGATGTTGAAGTTACTAATCCTGTTTAACTTACTTGCTCATTCTCATTTTGTTGCTTTGGGGTTGAAATTTCATAATAACAACAGTCAGTTACGGTAAGTTATTTTTCTGAACTCTTTCTGCACACAAGGACCCAAAATCAGTAAGGAGTTCCTTGGCTCTTATAGCTCAGAATTGAGAACAAGCTCAACCCTGAAACTTGATGAGTGAATCAAATTTAGCATCCTGTCCCTTCAGTAACATGAAAGACTTGTATAAATACCTGTTAAGCTTTCATGACATAAGTCACATCTATTCATTAGATGCTGAGTGTTTTTACAAAAAAAATAGCAAAGTTCTGTCATTGCAGGTTCAACACAAAAACTTCACAATATGACTAAAAATATTCATTATCTTTTAATAAATATTAAAAGATAATATTTTGTATCTTTTAATATTCATGCCACTATTCATGGCACAACTGAATTCATGGCACGTGTGTGAGTTTGTGTCAAACTCACACTAGTCCACTCGATCTGGGACCAGGTCATTGGGGCAGCAGCTAAGTAGAGAGGCTCAGACCCCCAACAGGGTCTGGCATACGGGGGTACTGGAGAACTCCCCGGTGGGCCGCTCCATTACTGGGCCCGCGACACTCAAAGCTTTAGTTTTTCACACAAAATCTAAGCAAATGGGGATTGTTGAATATACTGCTCTGTTGATTTTCATTCTTCTATGGCTTATCAAGAAAGTTTTTACATTTATCAGAATGCTTTTATTCTCTTTGCAGTGATCCCTCTGCTGCTTGTGTTTTGTCAATGTGGAGGGGCAAACACCATCTTCTCAGACCAGTTTAGTGATCTGCCATTTGACACTAAAGAGCACCTAATAAACTACCAAACTGAATGCATAGGAGAGGATAAGGTGTGTTGGAATCATTACTAATATTAGACTAGACTAATATTTTCATTTCAGGTTAAATGTTATTGTGGGGGCAATTTCAAATTAGGTGGTCCGTGAGAGTTTGTTAAATGGGGCAAATGGTCGTGGCCCTGAAAAAGTTTGAGAAACACTGTGTGAGAGTATGAATAAGTAGTTACCAAAGCAGTGATGTGATACTATTATTACTAAAAAAACTTTGTTTTCTTTAATAAACATTTTTACCATGTTCTACTAATCTCTGCTGGATGTTTTTTTAGCATTTGTACTTACACAACTATGTTTTAAAGGTAACATCTTAAGAAAATATATTTTAAAAATTGCATCTATAAGGTATGTATTTTAACTTTAAAGAACACAAGAAACGCAAACGTGAATGGAATGGTGAAGTGTGGGAAACTAAAAGCACATAGAGGACAGGCAGATGGATTTAATTAAAATAGGAAAATTAAAAACTTACAGAAAACTAGAGTCCATAGAAAATTCGATTAAGAAATTTGTCTTTTTATTTGTCCAAAGTAAATATCTGGTTTACTGAATAGTCTGTGTTCTTGTTTGAATATGGACCCATCAACTAAGAACATCTATCATAATATTTTTTAACTGCATTATAGCTCTTTTTTTCCCTAGCACACACTCATCAATCAGCAAAGAATGCCATGGGTCCTTTGACCCACTCCATTCTCTGATCATTTATGTAATGCGATTCAGAAATAACTCAATTTAAATAGCATTTTTTTTTTTACCTGTAAAAGTAAAGAAATTATTTTGAAATACACAATATGTTTAATGCAGGAGTTCCTATATGTTAATTTGGAAAATTTAAAGATAGAAAGATGAATATCAGTAAAAAATAAATAAATACAAATTGCAAACAAAAACAGCTGCATCAAAGTAGAAGGAGCTGCATATATAGCCTATAAGTACAAAACAATTCACGTACTAAATTATTATGTTTGTATATTTGCATACAGCTTTTGTGCAAATATGTGGTATGTATTATGGTTGGTGTAGGGGTTATGGTCCTTTAGGAGGAGTTAACATTTAAACATAAATGTTTTTTGTGCCAAACTCACACTGTTCAATTTAAAGTTTGTTAAAATATCTTGGATGTTCATGAGTTGTTTTATTTTTCTAGGATGTTCCTGTTCATTTGATGCCTGTCATGTATGGTACCCAACAAAAAACTGAGGCAGCACCAGGACCAAATTTCAATGCCGGTTCTTCAGCAGCATTCACAGAAACACTTAAGACCGAAACCTTCTATGAATCGGACCAAATATTTCAGCCGACCTCCACAAAGATGGTGGACGCCGACATGGACTACAGGGTTTCAACTGAGTTTTACAATCCAAGCAATGAAATTGACTCATTCCGCCGAACAACACAGAGTATTCATCAAGTAGGTTGCTTTGAGGACATAGCCCTTCCTGATGTTTTTCTCGATGATTACTTCTCCCAGGTAACTTACTGACTTTATTTTAATTTCATTAGATCTCTTGAATAAATACACTTATTTGAGAACATTGTCAGTAATCCTTGTTCTGTTTCTCTTCCCCAAACAGAAATCTACAATTACAGTGCCATCTGAAGACATCCTCTTGGAATATGACTTTGAGGGCAAGGGCTCCTCTGCTGGTTCAGTGGGGAGTTGCAGCATCTTGGAACCTGACAGTGAACTGAACTTTCTCACTGACCTTGGACCAAAGTTTCGGACACTTGCTGAGATCTGTTCACCTTCTACACTAACACCAAAAGGAATGGTGATACAAAAGGCATCAGGATCTGTCAAAACCACCACTGATATCACAGAGCCTGTCTTTAAACCTAAATTTAACCATGAAATTCAAGCAAAGCATGTTGATGTTAAAGCTGAAAAGGTAGCATCATCTGCAAAGGCTGTTCAATCTCATGTCAGTACAACAACCAAAGAGTCAACAATCAAACAGTTGACAACCACAACTCTCCCTCACTCCAGTAGTACTAACATCAGTCATTCTACTAAACTTTCTTACCCAGCTCAGACAGTTGTATTGCAGCAGCCACCAGTTTACTACACCACTGGCCCTGTAGTACAACCAATGCATTACATAGTTCAACCTAATGTACAGAACACATTTGTGCTTGAGGATGGAACCCATGCAAACACGTTTCCAGGCCTCTATGTTATTAATGATCCAAAGAGTATGTCTGGATTGGTTTATGGAAGAACCCAAAGCTCCCTTTCAGGGCTTGTTCTCCAGGACACTGAGGGCCCTAAAAGTCCTATAAGTCCTGTTAGCCCCACAGGTTCACTCCAAACCACTGTGTTGCTGCCTAGTCCAACTTTCTCCCAGGGCTCTGTGGAAGGCTCTACATTATATGGGCAAAATCTTGGTGGAAATTACGTGTTACTCAAGGATGAGGTACAGGAGTGGGGCCCAGGTTCACCTCAAGGCATTTTGCCTGGAGATGCTATCCTGGTTAAAAAGGCTGCTCCCCCTCAGGGGGTTTTAGGTTTGGCAGCCCAGGAGAATGTGTGCATTTGTTCGTTTTGTTATTTTTTAGTTAAGAATGGTGGTGGTGTTATTGTGAAAGGGGGAATAAGATTTGGGTCTTTCAGTGTTTTGAAATATCTCACTAAGCAGCAAAGAATGTGGATTTGCTTGTATAGAGTAAAAGTTGATGAATTAAATTTTAATATTTTCCAAAGAAGCTGTCAGCTTAACCAAACAATTCCTTCCTATTGTATCCTATCATATAGACAAGAGCTGTCAATACAAGTCCAAAACAATACCATTATTTTTTATCCTTATAAGAGAAAGACTGCTAAAGCAGATAAAGAAATAATTAAAAAGAAGTTGACAGAAAAGAAGAATCTTCAAGAGATAATTATGTTTAAAATTGATGCTAATCCCTGTATAAAAGCTTCTGATCAAAAAGCATCAGAAAAATCTTTATTTAGAATGCATTTATTTTTTCATTATATTTCTTTACAGGTTGCAATTTCAATTTATACACTGAGATTTTATTTAATGAATCTCCAAAAAAAAAATCTGAACTTAGAATGGTGGTGGCAGTCTAGAGCTGTAGTAAAGTTTTTCTTCTGGACATAGAAAATAGAATTTTGATCATTAAGGTTCTGTCTTCAGAATTGCATCAAGCATTTACACTGAAGCAGCACTCTAATAGTTTAATTACTTAAATTTAAACTACCAAGTATTTGCATGGTGTACTTTTTGTTTCTCTCAATCAAGGAGATGGGCTATTTAAGCTGTGGCGTCTGTGTTCTTCCTTTGAGTGCTTTAAACCATTTTCATCTTGACCATGGCCAAATGAATTTGGAGCAGGGTCATCTTGGCTTATGCCTGTGTCATGAAGAACTATCTATGAAAAGAAAACCTCAGAATTATGGCAGTCACCTGATATCAGATAATCCGTGCTGAGGAGACAATCTGACAGCAGTGCTGTTAGTATCATGTGGATTAAAAGCTGCTTCATGTTTCTTAATGCTACTTTCTGTGGATGACAACATCTTAGCTGTAGTGTGCACTGTCCTATGCTGTCTGGGGTTTATATGCATTATAATATGCTCATTGGAAATTAACATGAGACAGACGGGTGTATGAAATGTTTATCACATCTATTTTTTTCCAATAAACAATTACTTTCGATTTTGTTTTGTTTTTTCATTTTACATACAAATAAAATAGAATCTTAAAAATACAACAAAAAAAGTAAATAAAAAAACTTACCACTTTAGGCGAAGCTTCAGCACCTTGAAGAATTTGTGGAAACTACAAAAGAAAACACTAAACACAGTGTATTTTAAAATACAATACACTGTTCCCAAAAATTAGCCTGCAGATGAAAATTAGCTTTTTTTTACTAAAATCTGGTACAGCGCATGACTTTGAGGGCAAGGGCTCCTTACATTATTCCTTTTTAAATAAAGTGCATTATCATTATTTAATTGGCTTTTATGTGAAATTTCTGAAACAGTAATACAGTCCCATTGATTAAATTGGGATCATTTTTCAATAACCATTTATTTCTGGAGCTTTAAGTGAAACAGATTATATAGATACATTACACATAGATGGGTGTTTGAAAGCCTTTATTTTTTTGTTAATTATGCATTTGTGCTTACAGCTACTAAATACATGGCATTCAGAATTAGAATATTACTCCAGACCAATAAAAAATTATTCCAATAGTCTATTTTCTTTGCTTGTAATGTTTTTCTTGGCTGCACAAATTCCCATACATGTCTATGTTTCACAAAATCAGATGTGTCTATGCGTTGACAGGAGCAATCTAATATGCCCAGACTTTCTAAATCAGTAAAGTAAGCCTACATTAATTAAACTATCTGGCAATTAATAGTCCTTTTTAATCAGTCAGCTGTCCAATTCTCCTCACAGGGGAGCTAGAAGGTCCACAATAACGTCTGAAGTCCTCAGCAATCTGCTCTGCACACATTAAGACTTGCAAATTTATTTTTATTTTATGCCCACAATGGCAGATGGAGGAGAATTTGATTTGGTCTCACAATTTATTAAAAACTATTTTCAAGGTGGACTTTCAAACCAAATATGATCAGTACTACTTCTGATGAGGATTGTAAATCATACTGTTATTATACATCTATAGAACTGATTTGATTCTTAATGTCTGTATACATTGAATTTATCAATCATAAATTTCAGCTTTTCATCAAGTATTTGAATATTGAAACATCACATTCACATATTAGTTTGTTGAAACAAGAAAATCATCTTAGTTCCACCTTACAATGTGTCTTTACATTAGAGAGAACTCCTCCACAGATACTGAGATAACATGCTACAAGTTCTAAACACAACTTTATGCAAAATATCCCCAGAGAAACACATTAAAAGCCAGAAGCAGCACAGCGTTAAAATTGCAGACTTTCCTCCAAACAGGTTTCTCATGCAGAAGGTTCAGATCATTACTTTGTGTATTTGGTGGTGCAGATTGTGAGCTTGGACTACTCAGGCCACAGAGCCACATAGCAACTCTTTTCCATGTAGGTGGTTGAAACTGTTCAGTCTCAGAGCTAACAGAGTTCTCTGGATCTGGTACCCTTTCAGGAGTTGTGAGGTCGATGCGAGGCTCAAGATTAAATCTGGACCACCAGGTTAGTCTGTGGAGCTGCACAGGAGAGGTCAAGCAGAGAGAAATGAGCTGAACAAAAGATATTTAGAGCAGGTTTCTGTTTTAACACCTGCAATAAATTACTACATGTATCAATTAAGAAGCTTGACATTTTTGGAAGATTTCCTTTTACAAATATTGTTCAAAAAAGTTTAACATCATAAAAATGTTGTGCTAACATTTCTTTACATCAAAGTGCTGGAGTCTGCTTGAGCCAGAGAACAAGGACAGACTATTTTCCTCTATTTGTCTGTAGTATTTTATCCTTTATTGGAGTGGGATAAACTCAAAGTTAAAAGTTGAGTCGGAAAGAAAGAAGGCTTATATTTTACCACATAAACAGGTCCCATTTTGAAAAAAATATGAATGTCCAAATTTAATAGTTGGAGCATCCAGTTGTGGGTCCCACCTCCAGAATCTGTGGGGCCATGCCATTCGCTGTGTTTTCTAAAGTCCACAGTCAGTGCAGCTGACTGTTGGGACATTTTCATGATTCGCTCTGCTGACAAGCTTTATGGAGGTGCTGATTTAATTTTTCAACAGGGCTTGGTATCGGCCCAATTGCCAAAGGCTGATTGAATAACCCTGGTGTTACAGTGCTTTACTGGCCAGCAGACCGGCCTGACCTGAATCCCGTAGTAGAGAATCTATGGAGTATTGTCAGGAGACAAATGAGAGAGACCACTACCAACAATGCAGATGATCTTCGATAGAAACTTTTGAAAATAATTTGAGTAATAAACTGAGCTTAATGCACTTTTTCATAACCAGGATTAACTGGGATATAGGGAGGTAGGGACTAAGTTGAGCTATCCCTTGTTTGTAGGAAACTGTAAAAACATTGAGCATGTTATTATAACTTTCCAAATAGTATAGGCAGCTTTTAATGAAACTTGTGAAGGAAATAACTTCATGCATAAAGTGGTTAGACTTTCATTTCTCAAAAACTCTCTTTCACTCTTGAAAGTAAATTTAGTGTTTTATGAGTTTTGTAAGAATTGTGTTTAGATTATAATAGATTTTTTTTTTAATTGCTTTATATATCAATTGTGCTATGTATGAGCTACAACGTGAGGTCATAAATACCATTTTAGTTGCGGACATAAAAAAAAGAAGAAATGGCAGGTATAGGGTAAGTTGTGCAATTTGACCAGGGGTCATTTGAGCCAGTGGCTTATTCTGTCTGATGATGATGGTGAGTGTGTACATGATTGATTGTCCTGTGCAACTTCCTGTCATCAACTGGGGACATTTGAGTTCCAACTCTCTGCTGCTAACTTTTGGAGACAGTACATGTCCCGTTTAATGTTGTTTATTTGCATCTTCAGTGTTCACATCTAAAAATAAAATTAATAAATGCAGCTTACATTTTCTTTTGGTATTGGAGCAGTCAACAAGCTGACAGCAACAATTACTAGGCATGTAAGAGCCAGTAGAATGAGAGCAAAGTAAAGGTAATGGACATCAGTTAAAATAGAGGGCCGATGATCAGGCTGACCACAGGACGGTGCTGTATAGGAGAACTCCAGAATCATGCGGACCAGTCCTATCACCAGGCCTGTCATCAGACCCCAAAATGCCCCCTAGGAAACAAATATGCAGATCAACAAATACATTAGATACCAATCTGAAAAAAATGTAAAATGTATTTACATTCTGTCCTGTTTAAATATTGTACTTACATAGTTACAGAAGAAACAGTTGCTTAAAGGGAAGGCTAAGAAACTGTTTAGCTGAACGAAATGTTTACGTTCGTTCAGCTAAGATCCACACTGAACGGCTTAATGAACTAAACTTTAAGATGCTACTGTATCAGCAACCTGCTGGCCAACAGTTCTACATTTTCAGAAACAGCAGAGTGAGAAAGTGACAAAATGACAGAGGACAGTCTGGAACCGGTGCGAGCCGAACAACAGCTGGCAATTGTCATGAAAGTTGGCATAGAGTGGTAAAATCTTTCCAGGTTCATGCAGAAAACAGATCATAAAGGCCTGAGAGACATAAGTGATCTTGCATGTTGATTTACTGATAATTAACAAATATATATATCTTGCATTTTAATTGCTGATTGGTTATAAGAATTGTATTCTTGTATTTTGATTTTTCAATTATTATAAAAATAAGGACTTTTTTGTACTTTGATTTAATGACGATTATACAAAGAGTTGATGTAATGAAAAGCAGATTAAGAAATGAATAACATGATGAATAAATGGTGAATAGAATTAAAACTCAGAAGATTATTATAAGAAGTTAAGTTCGAATTATCCATCCATCCATTTTCTGTTCACCCTTGTCCCTAATGGGGTCGGGAGGGTTGCTGGTGCCTCTCCAGCTAAGTTCCGGGCAAGAGGCGGGGTTACTCTGGACAGGTCGCCAGTCTGTCGCAGATGTTTGAATTAAAACAGGTTAATTATGTTTAATGATTTATGATGATCATACAGCATATAGATGTCAGGAACCGGTGTGCATGTGTGTGTGTGTGCGTGCGCGTGGGTGTGTGTGTGTGTGTGTGTGTGTGAGAGTAACGCATCTTCTCTAGCGAGGATCTTGGTGAGGAGCCAGGGCAGTCGACGCACGTGGAGATCATCAGCCTCATCAGAGTGTGGAAACAAAGGAGATGCAGATCCTTCAACCACTGCTGGAGGATTAACGCTACCGGTAGTCTCTCTGGCTCTCTCTCGTTGTCTGCTAGTTTTAGCTGATGTTTAGTCTTTGAGCTTGCTATCAGAGTTTCTGAGTCTTGTGTTGCTCTATCCAGGTTTCATCAAGGAAATTTCCAAGTTGGAGTGATCCCTTTGTTTCCACCTACCGAGTCTCTTTCCTGCAAGGAACCTGCCTGCCTGCCCCGCCCATTCCCAGTCATCATTTGACTCCATCTGGACCTTCGGCTCACTTTATCCTCACCAAAACTCCACACGGGATCCAGGACAACCTTCCCCCCACGGTTCACCTGAACCGCCTTACAAGTAAGCGGCTTCTATTTGCTTAAGGAGCACTCACCCCAGACCACCAGTAACACCGCTCTGTTCCAGGTGCCGCTGTTCGCGCATTGCTGTCATAATCCCGAGACGCTACGTGGACCTGTCTTTGTTGTCCGATCTTTTGTTAATAAATTCCCTTCTTCTAACTTGGACTTGTTGAGTCTGCATGTGGGTCAGAAGATTAGAGCCGAACATGGCAATAGAATTGTAACTGAAGTAATAACATTGTGTGAAGTGAAGTGACATGCTGTTAGAGCAGAAGTCAGGGCTAGAACTGAGTGGGGAGGCAAGGGAGTTCCAAAGAGGAAGTAAAGTGTTTTCTTTGAAACTAGATTGAGGAAGTAAAACCAGATGGTCAGTGGTCAAAGAGCAAAAAGGGGAAGTAAGAAAGGGGTTGACTGCTGTGAGACGATTTGGTGCTTTCCACAGAGCCATCAAACGTTCAAGAAGTCACGTAGGCCATTACCCCATACACAACCATGGGATGAGAGAATGTAAAAACCCATGAAAAGAGGAAGAAGTGTTCTTAGTCTGCGGTGATGAAGTCAAGGCAACAAGAGGACGCAGACAGGAGATCAGCAGAGGACCACATCCTGGAGTTACGGGGAAGTCGAGACTCTGCACTGCTAGAAGGGACCCATCAACCCTCATCCCTGGTTCCTGATTCGACTCCACCTTAACCCAAAGATCTCAAGGCTACTGCAACAGACTTGAGGAAAAGACAAAGGTCACTGTGTGATGAAGATCTCTGAGTTCGAAAGACAACAACCAATTCTGCTTTGCTTCTATTCTGAAGAGGATTTTGTCGTACAAAGACAAAGACTCTGACCAAGGACATTGAAGTTTTCTGTTGCCGGAATCATTCATCACTGGGTATGAGTTGAAGAACACCCCAAACCTCGCTCAGTAAATTATGACACAGGTTAGGGAAAGAAGTCAGGATAGAATGAAGGTGGTTTATAATAATTTAAATTTTTATTCTTAATTTGTAATCATTGATAATTAATCTGTCTGTCACTTACCCCTGCTAAAAGCTTGCTTAATAAAAATGCAAGCTTTTAACTTAATAGGTTCTCCTAATTAGGAGAACCTATTAATCTAATACTCATTTCCTTCCTACTCATTTTCACCCTGCTTGCTCTGTTTTTGTGCTGCTTTTTTGGAGCCTTTCTTTCTTTCCTCCAAATCTATAAATTATGGATCTGGTTAAATGGTCTCTCAATGCAATTGATCAAATTTTCTCAACACAAAGACTGGGCAGAGGAGAGCCCACTTGTCCTGCAGGGATACCCTGGGGATGTGTCCTGGATTTATTTGGAATCATAACAGGATTTCTACTGTTTGGAGCTCGTCCATATTTTTGGTCCAGTGGCGGACAGCAGAGTAGCCACTGCTCCGCAGCTTCGGGTAGAAAAATGTGTTGAATGTATTAACTAACGTCCGGTTTGGTTCTTTGCTGTGCTCAACCAAAAGGTTCATGTAAAAGTTGATAACCTCATCATTTAGCCAGTTGAGGTTGCTGAGGGTTTGCAGGTCTTTTTGTGTGAGGCAGACAAATTTGTGACAGATTGGGCCGACTAGCGAACACTCAGACTGACATATTTAATACCACTTTATCAGAGACTATTTTTGGGAGAACAGGCTGTAACAAGACACAAACTAATCTGCATACAGACAAAACATATTCCCTGACCTCATAGTCTTTGCCAGCTCATGAATAAATTATTGGAATAAAAGAAGACTCAAATAAGGACACTCAAAAAGACGCAGACTCATGCCCTCTCCATCCCCACCTCTGCACATGCCTACTGCGATAGATTAGCAACCTATCCAGAATGTACCCCATCTCTTGATGACTGCTGGAGATTGTGGCACCAGCCCCCATCTGCGACCCTGCCAGGACAAGAGGAGGATTCTACAAAGATGACATTATAAAGGTTTGTTGTGGAGGTTAGATAAGTTAGATTGTACAAAGCTGAGTCAAAGGGTTTACAAAAGAAACACATTAGAATCATGCAAAGCATCAGTAAATGAGAACCGGAATAGAAATTTCTGAGTTAACATCATTTCAGTGCCATTTGAGATTATTTGTTTGATGTGTACATCTGTCAGGGACATACCTGCTCATTGGCCCGAGGCCAGAAGATTGCCATTATGAAGACAGCAGTAATTGGTGGTGCTAAAAAGCTGGTCACAGATTGGATGTACTCAAAAAGCTGTCCACTGTTGGCTGTCTGGACAACTGGAATCCACAACAGGCTAACACACATCAAGACGAGGACGAAAATCCTGAACATAGACAGTGTTGTTATTGTGGCATTTCAGTTGAAGTCAAATTGACGTTAAGGTGTGATCCAGCATGCCTAAGATCTTCCTGGGCACCAGACAGATAATAAACCATTTGATTTCTTTTAGTTGAACTGATTAGTAAGCTATATCAGTAAAAGCCTATAGAAGAATGTAAAAAAATAAATAAATAATAACATTACTCCTGATACTATATCAACACACACCTCATCATGTAACTCAACATGTCACTGACATTGGGTGCATAAGTAAACATTTAGGACTGTGAGTATTTGTTTGTGCAGCAAAAAGTATTGAATGTAGGGAGAAAATTTGTTTTCTAACAGAAAGATAGCTTAGACCAGGGGTCACCAACGCGGTGCCCCCGGGCACCCGTTTCCGCGGGACCTTGTCAGTCGCCCATAGAGTAAATTCTAAAAATAGCCATTGTCATTAGGCAGCACTGTCAAAGAAAATACTTCATTTGATGTTTTTACATTGAAGTAATAAGTTTATATTTAGAGTTTTAAAAAAGAAAATGATAAAAACATTGAAAATAAATTGCTTTATGTATAAAACTCTTTCCTATGGTTAAAGTTCAGAACTATGCGTAGATGCCTGCAGGATTTTATCAGAGGGCAGCAGCGCTTTTTCTGTAAGATAAAAATGAATGACAGGAGTTTGAACCTCCCGTAGTTCTAAGAGCGGTCGTTTGGATCCCGACGGAGCTTTTTACCGTGTGCGGTTCTGGCGGGTCGTCGGTTTATGAGCTTCTTTGATGTTTCCTGAACTGGAGAGCTGATGGTCACCTTGTCGGCTGACATCTGCCGCTCTTCCTAAGCTTCACCTTCTCGTCCTCTGGACCTCTGACACCACCAGAAACTGTGATCAACACTCTCCTCTTTCCGTGAACCACACGGGTATATAGGCTTCGCTTCCACGTCTTTATTATTTAACATCGTCTGACAAAAAAATGGTTTGTGCTGATTTTTGCGCAGTGGGGAGGTAATTGTGCTCCTGCAGGTCAGGTGCAGTGATAGTTTTGTGTTACTCTCTGATCTGTCTGACCTTTCTTTTTTCGACATCTGCTGGTGTCAGCCAGCGGGTGACCTGTCATCTGTTCAGTTCACGAAACCACAAAAAAAGCTAATAAACCGGTGACCCGCCAGAACCGCACACTGTAAAAAGCTCAGGCGGGATCTTAGAACTACAGGAGTTTCAAACTCCACTCATTCATTTTTAGCTGACAGAAAAACACCAACCCGTGAAATAAACAAAAGCAAACTGACCAATAAGATTTTGGCTTTGGTGTGCCTCACCTCCCCCCTTACAGACCATACACCGCTGTGTGTACAATATCTTTTGACACAAAATATATTTTTTCTCCAAAATTGTGCTTATAGTAAAGAGGGTTAGATAATAAAACAATAACTATTCTTTCCTTTTTTTATTTAAAAGAAAATTTCAAGATACTCAGTGATGCGGCGTGTCCAGCTGTACAGCTGCAACAATCCAGACTCTCAGTCACTTGTGGGCAATTTAGAATCACACAGAAGTGCTCCAAAAGAGAATCAAACTTCTAACTCTGTGAACTAAGAACATCTGATCACATAATAGCAATTACCCATAGCTGTCCTTACTGATAAGTATTGTGAGGAGTCCATAATATTAATATGATCAGGCAGCATGTAATCATATATACATATATGTATTATTGTTATAAAGGCTGAGCCAAGAAAATTTATGTCTGTATCAAACAAGTAGCCCTTCATGTTGCTCTGGACCTGTGAAGTAGCTCCCAGTCTCAAAAAGGTTGGTGACCCCTGACTTAGATGATGACATTTCATCTCTTTTGTCCAAATTTACCTTCTGGATTTGATGTGTAATTTTAATTCCTACCTTCCAACAATCATAAGTTCCATCTCTGAAGCTCTTGGTCTTGCTTTGTGGTAAAGGTCCAGAGTAAATATAGTGGAGCTGCTGTTAAAAATTGATGTCAAAGATGACATCAGAGCAGCCAAAATTACAGCCAGCATCAGACCACGTAAACCTGTAAAAAAAAACATTTGCATTGTCAAGGGGAACTATTTAAAAATGGATTGAGAAGTACATAAATATAACACACATCAAAATTTAGATCACAATTTTTTAAGATAAATAATAAAGCCTTTGACTAATAAATAGCACTGTCTAAGAAGGTTGAAAATACCAACATGCTGAAATCTACCACAGGCTGTGGAACCATGATTGTTCCTAGGACTGCATCACTTATTATGCATTCCAAACGTGTTGTGAGGGTCTGCTGGGAACATCTGGCAGAATCCCCTGTGAGGCGGAGTTTTAACTCCCATCTCCGGCAGAACTTCGAACATGTCCCGGGGGATGTGGGGGACATGGAGTCTGAGTAGACCGTGTTCCATGCCTCCATTGTCGAGGCGGCTCATCTGAGCTGTGGCCACAAGGGTGTTGGTGCCTGTCGTGGCAGAAACCCTCGAACCCGTTGGTGGACACCTTCGGAGAGGGAAGCCGTCAGGCTGAAGAAGGAGTCCTATCGGACCTTTTTGGCCTGTGGGATTCCGGAAGCAGCTGATGGGTATCGGCGGGCGAAGCGGCATGCGGCTCGGGTGGTTGCTGAGTCAAAAACTCGGGCGTGGGAGGAGTTTGGAGAGGCCATGGAGAAAGACTTCAGTACGGCTTCAAGGCGATTCTGGTCCACCATCCGGCGTCTCAGGAGGGGGAAGCAGTGCGGCACCAACACTGTCTACAGTGGGGATGGTGTGCTGCTGACCTCAACTCGGGATGTTGTGGGCCGATGGGCAGAGTACTTTGAAGACCTCCTCAATCCCACCAACATGCCTTCCATTGAGGAAGCTGAGTCTGGGGACTCTGGGTTGGACTCTCCAATCTCTGGGGTCGAGGTCACTGAGTTGTTCAAAAAGCACCTTGGTGGCAGGGTCCCGGGGGTGGATGAGATCCGCCCGGAGTTCCTCAAGGCTCTGGATGTTGTAGGGTTGTGTTGGTTAACGCGACTCTTCAATATCGCATAGACATCAGGGGCAGTTCCCCTGGATTGGCAGACCGGGGTGGTGGTCCCCCTGTTCAAAAAGGGGGACAGGAGGGTGTGCTCCAATTACAGAGGGGTCACACTCTTAAGCCTCCCTGGCAAGGTCTATTCGGGGGTTCTGGAGAGGAGGGTCCGTCGGATTGTCGAACCTCGGATTCAGGAAGAGCAGTGTGGTTTTTGTCCTGGTTGTGGAACACTGGACCAGCTCTACACCCTCAGCAGGGTCCTGGAGGGTGCATGGGAGTTCGCCCAACCAGTCTACATGAGTTTTGTGGACTTGGAGAAGGTGTTCGACCGTGTCCCTCGGGGAGCCCTGTTGGGGGTTCTCCGGGAGTATGGGGTACCGGGCTCCTTGATACGGGCTGTCAGGTCCCTGTATGACCGGTGTCAGAGTCTGGTCCACATTGCCAGCAGTAAGTCAGGCTCGTTTCCGGTGAGAGTTGGACTCCGCCAGGGCTGCCCTTTGTCACTGATCCTGTTCATTACTTTTATGGACAGAATTTCTAGGCGCAGCCCAGGTGTTGAGGGCATCTGTTTTGGTGGCCTTAGGATTGCATCTCTGCTTTTTGCGGATGATGTGGTCCTTTTGGCTTCATTGGGACGTGATCTGCAGCTCTCGCTGGAGAGGTTCGCAGCCAAGTGTGAAGCGACTGGGATGGCGATCAGTGCCTCCAAAACCGAGGCCATGGTCTTGAGCCGGAAAAGGGTAGAGTGCCTTCTCCTTGATACGGGCTGTCAGTTCCTGCCCCAAGTTGAGGAGTTCAAATATCTCAGGATCTTGTTCATGAATGGGGGAAGAAGGGAGCGGGAGATCGACAGACGGATTGGCACTGCGTCTGCCGTCAAGCGGGCGCTGTACCGGTCCGTCGTAGTGAAGAGAGAGCTGAGCCAAAAAGCGAAGCTCTCAATTTACCGGTCGATCTACGTTCCCACCCTCATCTATGGTCATGAGCTTTGGGTCATGACCGAAAGAACGAGATCGCGGATACAAGCAGCCAAAATGGGTTTTCTCCGTAGGGTGGCTGGGCTCTCCCTTTGAGATAGGGTAAGAAGCTCAGTCATCCGGGAGGGACTCAGAGTAGAGCCGCTGCTCCTTCACGTCGAGAGGGGCCAGGTTAGGTGGCTCGGTCATCTGGTCAGGATGCCTCCTGGTCGCCTCCCTGATGAGGTGTTCTGCAACGTCCCACCGGAAGGAGGCCCCGGGGAAGACCCAGGACACGCTGGAGGGACTATGTATCTCGGCTGGCCTGGGAACACCTTGGGATTCCTCAGGAGGAGCTGGTGGAAGTGGCTGGGGAGAAGGAAGTCTGGGCCTCCCTTCTGAAGCTGCTACCCTCACGACCAGACCCCGGATAAGCGGAAGAAGATGGATGGATGGATGGATGGAGAGTGGCTTTTTATTGTGGGCAGTATAAGGTACATTTGTGCAGTAATCATAATGTCAGATCAGCATCTTGATGTGGCACACCTGTGAGGTGGGTTGGATTATCTCAGCAAAACAGAAGTGCTCACTATCAAACATTTAGACAGATTTGCAGACAACATTTGAAAGAAATGGCAATATTGTTTATCTGGAATGAATTTTAGATCTTTGAGTCCATCTCATGAAAAATGGGAGCAAAAACAAAAGTGTTGCATTTATATTTCTGTTGAGTGTATATATATATATATATATATATATATATATATATATATATATATATATATATATATATATATAGTAGGGGTGTCCTGATGTTGATTTTTTTTTCTATGCCAAGTGCAAATACAAGTACTTCAGTTAGGTACTTGTTACTTCACACAATGTCTTTTAAAAACAAATTCATCTTATTTAGAATAAGCTTTTAAGTAAATAAGGCTAAAGGCTCTCTGACTGTTTTAACAAATCATAAATAGTCATACAGATTTTTTTGTCTTGCTAATGTATTATCAAATTACTCATTAAAAGATTTTTTTTGTCGCCGTCAGGCCAGAATTATTTGACTGGCTGGGCTTCGGTAGCACATTCAATAATTCTGCAGTAAATACTGCTTACACAGACAACGTCAAAAGAGAATGCTTGATCAAGTTGTGTTAATCTACTTTTCATGGTTTAAATAGACAAATATGTAGATTACCCTGTTGAGAAAGGAAAGAAATTAAAGTGCAAATGTCCAGTAGCAGGTCTGGCCCAAGGCTAAGCAAACTAAGTGACTGTTTAGGATGGCTGTTTCTAAATTGTACATGCATCATCCCACTCCCAGTAAACTTCTTATGATTGACCTTTGATAACGTCTAAAGAGCACAATAGCATTATATTGAAATTTGACTCTACACTTTTTCATATATATTTTACACATTAAGTATTTACTATTGTTTAGTTCAAAGAACAACCAATTACATCTGACCTGAATATTTTTATATCTGGAAAAAACTTGGTATTAAATGGGTTAGCTTGGCAACATGCAGCATGGCATGGAGTAAATCCTATCCACAATGAGCCAGGGGATCTGCTGAGGTGTAATAGAGGCCCAGGTGACTTTAATAGTATTCATTATGTTATCTATATTGTTGGGTTTGATGTCTCATATCCTCCTCTTGACAATCACACACAGATTCTCTAGCTGCTTGACTTTTTATACTGTTGATTGTTAAACACAAAAACATTTGATAAAATTAAGTTATCTCAGTGACATGTTGAAGTCATAGACAGTATCTGAGGTGCACGTGTTTCTCTGTGACTCACCAATAGGCATTAATTCTACCACTAGTTTGGGGTAAGCAATGTTAGAGCAGCCAACGGATGCTCCACATATTCTCTGACACAGTGCTGGATCCACACATCCAACCTCATCTACCAACAGAGAAGAGGAAATATACTGATATTTGCATGAACATTACATATTAAATTGATAATGGTAGTTTTTTCCAACTTAACTAAATTAACTTTCACTTCCACTGATGGAATCCAATTTAATCTTTGAGCAACTACCAGCACATTCATGTCTAAAACCTCTTTCAGTACATTCATGTCTAAAACTAATTGTCCAATGTCTGGTCTTCTTGACTAGAAGAAGAAAACAGGTGTAAGGCATAAAAGTTTAGCACGGAGAAGCACACAGAATTACCTGGGAAGAGTGCTCGGCTTACCATGCCGGGCATCACAATGAAGAACATGGGCAGCAGTTTTAGGTACCCTCCCAAAACGCTGCCTCCTTTGGCATGAGACAAGGATTTGGCTGACAGTGATCTCTGAA
Source organism: Gambusia affinis (assembly GCF_019740435.1). Lineage (NCBI taxonomy): Eukaryota > Metazoa > Chordata > Actinopteri > Cyprinodontiformes > Poeciliidae > Gambusia > Gambusia affinis. The sequence continues at coordinate 641,173 of NC_057877.1, forward strand.
CAATTACCTACATGTTCAAACATGCATCAGTATAAAGTTAGAATCATATTTCTTTCACCATTAAACAATCATCAAACGTCTGATTTTTATTTTCTTACTTCATTGATCTTCTGATTACTTATTTTCATGTCGAGATTTTAAACTTTATAATCTCTTTTTATTTCTATTATTGCTTTTTCTATGTAATAAAAAGCAGTCTTTTAGAGTTTAGACAGTAGATGTTGGGATTCCCTGCAATCAGAGAGCAGGGCTCTGCTAGTTCTTTTGTTTAGCATTCAATCTCCTCAGCATTCAAGCTTCTCATTTTCAGCCATTACTTGCCAGATCTTTACATCTACTCCCATCAGTTTCTCGTTCTGCCTCATGTTCTTCTCATGTTCCCCCCTGCTACTTTTCTTTCCAGGGATTTTTGTTTTTGTGTTTTTGCCGTGGCTCAATTGGATTTTTGAAAGTTTGTTTCTCCATATTCTTTTATTAAATCTTCTAATTCATTGGACGCCTCTGTCTCCTGCGTTTGGGTCCTACAACAACCATCTACACACCATGCCACCACCTGCTACTTGTTAAAGCGTCCCTTAACAAGACATCTCTATGAACGTCAGCTATGTAGGAATGTAGATGATGTTACCTGATCAGTACACCAGACCCATGTAGCCAGCACAGTAAGGCCAAAAATTAACCCTGGCCAAGGTAAATCTCCTGACACAGGATCTCTGAACATGTGGAATGCATCAGGACGAGGAATATGGCAGGTCGTGTTTTCAACTGTCACTGTGGGAATGCTTGACATGTAGCGATCTACAAGGCCCTCATACCAGCCCACCTTAATGAAAGCTAAAAAATACAGATAGCAAAGTTATACAAAGACAATAACTTTTCTGAATCACATACTATGCAGCACTCTTTAAAAATAACTTTGTCTTCACATAAGACATCTGCTAAATGAGCTCATCTTTTGCATGCATTATTTCGCACTATAATTATTACAAATAAACAGCATGTAGTGAGAGGCAGGAGTGCTCATCTTACCCATGAACATCAACGAAAGGGCTCCACCAACCATGATCAAGGTCTGTAGTGCATCAGTATAGATGACCGCTGCCAAACCACCTACAGATATACAGATTTGAGTTTGTATCGCACTGAGTAATACGTTTTGTGAAAATAATTTAATCATTATTCAACCCTATAAAAGCAATTGCAGTTGGGTCCCCATTATCAGTAAATAATAATAATTATGTTGAGTCGACTTGTGCAGGTTGATGAATACTTACATTTGGATCAAGCCATTTGTTGACTTTCCCAAACAAGTATAGGTATATATTAATAAAGAGCTTATTATTGGATTAGAACTTGTCTTGTCTGACTCCAATTTGACTGAATTGTAATTCATTAAACTGAACCACAGTGTCAGGACTCTGTGTTTTGGGTTGGGGATTTTGTTTTTTGGTGTTTCAGTTTCATTTTAGTTTTTCCTTTCAGGGTTATTCCAGTTTTGTTATTTGAGGTAACTTATTTTGGTTAGATTTGTATTGTTCTTATTCTCCTTATTTCCGACCCTCATAGTGTTTCTAGTTATGTTAATTTCTTAGTTATTTGTTAACCTAGGTTCAGTTGTTCCTATTGGTCTGACTGTATGTCTATGTTTCCTTAGTGATTCTGGTTAGATTATTTATTTGTTTAGTCCTTCTAGTTATTCCTTATTTTAGCCTCTCTTTTAGTGTTTCTAGTTATGGTCACAAGTTATGGTCCCCAAAGTGGGTTCTGGAGGTCCTCCCTTCTGTATGTTTTAGTTCTCTCCCTGGTTTAACGCAACTGGATCCAATGATGATTTGTTAGAAGGCCTACCACCAGGGAGAGAACTAAAACATGCAGGATGCCAGCCCTCTAGGACCCACTTTGGCCACCATTGCTTTGGGTGTCCTTATATATTATGTCTGAATCTATGTCCATTTTTCTTTAATGATTCTAGGTAGGTTATTTCTTTGTTTAGTCCTTCTAGTTTCTTTAGCTCTGTGTTCCTTGTTTCTGTTTTGGTTCTTTCATAGTTCCCCTTGTCTTTGTCTTTTTCTACTTTATTATGTTTTCTTTTAGCTTAATGTTAGAATTATTTTCAGATCCTTATGTTATGTCCTTCATACTTTTGTGTTCTCTTGTATATCTATGTAGTTTCCTGAGCCACCTTCGCCCTGCCCCTCAGCCTGGCGCCTTCTCACCATTCTCACCTGCATTCAATTAGCTCATTAGCCCTGGTTTTGTCTTGCTTTCTACCCAGTATTTAAGCCTCTCACTTTCTCCCATTATTCATCAGCTCCTCATGTCTACTCCTGTCAGCCCTTTGTGGTTTTCTGAGTTTCCTTGTGATTCTTGGTGGGATGTTTTTGGATTTGGTTTTGTTCCTATTTTCATCATTTTCCCATCAAGTCTGTAAACTCAGCTACTACTTTGGGGCCAATTTTTCAACATCATGACATACAGTAGGACTTAAAATTGACATCTTAATCTGTGTGTAAGTATGTGTGTGTGTGTGTGTGTGTGTGTGTGTGTGTGTGTGTGTGTGTGTGTGTGTGTGTGTGTGTGTGTGTGTGTGTGTGTGTGTGTGTGTGTGTGTGTGCGCACCTGCCACAGTGTAAGCAGCTGTAACCAACAGCAATATGGCTGTAGACAGATAGAGATTCCAGCCCAGTGACACCTGGATGAACAATGCTCCTGAAAACATATCTGTCTGACAAATGCACATATGATCAGAGACTCTACAGCGCTGTAACTTCTGACAAAAGATCAGCCATGTAAGCATCTGTAAAGTAAACAGCTGTGTCTTACTGATATTTTTGTGAAGATGTAGAGAATCAGGGATAAAACAGACATGTATATGCGGATCCTACGGTTTCCAAAACGCAAGGCCAGGTATTCAGGCATGGTCACCACACCAGCAGAGATGTAGACAGGGATAAAGATCCAACCCAGAGCCACCAGGACCCATGCTGCCTATTAAGATAATTTCATTTTTGATATGTTTTATCACTGCTGCATTCATTGAACTCAAATCAATACCAAAGGTAAAAGATAAATTATTCCAAACATGACAAATTTTTACTTTAAATCAATTAGACCTGTCATAGCCTGCTATCTTCATGAAGACGTAAACATGGACAACTCATGCAGCCTGTAGAACTCCGCTTTATACATATATATATATATATATATATATATATATATATATATATATATATATATATATATATATATATATATATATATATATATATATATATATATATATATATATATATACATATATATATATATATATATATATATATATATATATATATAGTGTGACTGGATGTACAGCGCAAGCTCATAAGTCACCCTGGGCTACAGAAGCCTATTTTTGACATATCACTACATCTTTCCCTTCCAGCAGGAAAGCATGCATGCTTAACATTTCATGGATACCTTGCAGAAAAACTTAAGCTAGAGGTAGACTGCCCTCAGTCTGCAGCAACGTAGGGATTATGGATTTGTTTAATGATGTAAACAACTCCATAGTTGCTGTTCCTATCAATCAAATAAAACACATCTAAAAGTCTGTTTTTACGGTTGATAGACTGCCTAAGACTCCAACACCAATAAAATGTGAGTCCGTACAGAGTTCCAGTGTAATTTACTAACCCTAACCATTAGCAGAAAGAAGAAAAAAATCTTACACCTGCCCTTACCTTTCATTCTTTTGATTTGTCGATTTTTTTATATATAATTGTTTTGTTTTTGAATAAATGAATACATTTCTTAACTAATTCATTTCAAATGTCAATTTACCAATTTTTAACAAAATCAAATTGCCTTTATACATAAATTTTAAAAAGTAGCATGCAAAAATATTATGCTTTGTCAATCTAGACTTATAAGTAGAGTAAACTTAATACATTTTTGAACTCTAGGTTTTGAACCTAGAAATGTTTTGAACTAAAACATGTGAAGTAGAGGACTTTTAGTTACTAAGTGTCTCTGTATCTGAAAGGAATTCAGATTATTCTTCCCCTGGATGTAACATGTGAACCTTTAAATGGTATTGATCCCTCCACCTCTGGGCACGACTGTCTCTGAACAGGGCTTCCGGCCGTGGGGTCAGAACTGACCTCAGGTGGAAAGCTACTGGTCGGTACCACAGGGGAAGTAGGTGACTGTGGCTGATCCGGTCAATCACCAGGCTGTGTGTTGGCTTGGAGGTGGGTTGCTCTGTAGCACATCAGGGCAAGATGTGCTACAAGTCAGGCTGCTTCTTGAAGAAGCCTGACCCACCCATGTTTTTAGCAGTCTGAACCACCCCATTCGCCTGAGGGTAAAAGGGCCTAGACAAAAACTGCGTTATCACTGACCAGTTCCAATGGAATTTCCCATCTCACAAACATGCCCTTGAGTTGACTGATAACATCATGGCTAGATATGGAAGGTAGGCAAGCTTTTTCAATGTCTCTGGATTAATAGTAGATCACAATCAGTTAATTCTATCTCTCAAATTCTCACAGATCTGCATCCATGCGCTGCCAGGGGCCCTCTGGTAGGGTTGATGTAAGGAGAGGTTGACGCCTCTGGGTTGGTTTGTTTATAATGCAGAATTTGCTAGATGACACTTCTGTTTAATCTCAGCACTGATGATTGGTCACCACACTGCCATCCTAGTGAATGCCCAGCACCTTGTTAGTCCTTGGTGTCCTTTATGCATATCTGACAAAACCTTAGCCTTCTGTGCAGCAGGAATCACCTGTCGGTCCTGATATAAAAACCAATCCATCTGTTTCAGAGAGATGTGCTCTTGCAGAATAATGACAATGAAGAGACGAGCCCAGCACTGTTTTGGGCACCCATCTGTTCCTGATGAAAGTCAATCTATTGGAATACATCATCATGCTGAGTGGCCATATAGATCTTGCAGAGTCTTTGGAATGAGACAGGTGGACACATCACACCAGTTCTGAAGTCCCTACACTGACTATATATATCTAGATATATATCTAGATATAGGGCTTAGGTGAAAACTGCATTTTATATATATATATATATATATATATATATATATATATATATATATATATATATATATATATATATAGTTTGGAAACTATTAACATGCTACCTCTTTTTTGTTGCATAATATTTCTTGATTAACTATCAGCTTGTTTTGATTAATTTTTTTTTTTTTATGTGATTGTTGAATAGACTAATGTAACAATTTACTTTGTTTTCTGAGTTGTGCTTCTTACATTCCATTCAAATCCTCCAACAGCAATGCCTCCTGCTGCTCCTGTTCCTGCAAGTCCAATGAACAAACCGCTGCCAACATTACTTGACATCAGGGAGGCTCCAATCTGTCAGTAAAATCATATAATAGAGAGGAACAATAACATTGTAGTTAGCTTAATTGAATTTATTGATTGCCAGTCTGATCAAGTGGATTTTCTTTTGTTTTTTATTGGAGGATATATTCTCCATGCACAATCACTGCAGAGTGATGCCACTGGGAGGGGGATCTGATGCTTCCATATGCACTTATGGCTTACCTGGCCACCAAGCACAGCTCTACTGGATTCACGCATAATATGATGCTGTTTGGTCGAGAGATAACTGAGCCTATCAATCTTGGCTCAGATTGATAGGCTCAGTTATCTTCAGTCACATTGATTATTGCAACAGCGTCTTCACAGGTCTATACAACAAATCAATCAAACAGCTGCAGCTGATCCAGAATGCTGCTGCTGCTTAATGTTGTGTTTTTATTGTTGATTCTGTTGTATACATTTGATGTAAAGTGCTTTACATCAAATCAAACTGAAAAACACAATGCAACATAGAATCAACATTAAAAACACAACATCAAGTCAGATTCCGTCAATAAATTTGTAATTGATCACGTTTCAAATACAACTCTTAACAAGTGGGTTTTTAGTTGAGATTTAAAGGAAGTCAGTGTTTCAGCTGTTTTACAGTTTTCTGGAAGTTTGTTCCAGATTTTTGGTGCATAGATAATAAATGCTGCTTCTCCTCATTTGGTTCTGGTTCTGGGGATGCAGAGCAGAACCAGAACCAGAAGACCTGAGAGTTCTGGAAGGTTGATACAACAGCAGCAGATCTTTAATGTATTGTGGTGCTAAACCATTCAGTGATTTATAAACTAACAACAGTATTTTAAAGTTTATTATTTCAGCGACAGGGAGCCAGTGGAAAGACTTTAAAACTGGTGTTATGTGCTCTATCTTCCTGGTTTTAGTCAGAAAGCGAGCAGCAGCATTCTGGATCAGCTGTAGCTGTTTGATTGATTTGTTGGACAGACCTGTGAAGACGCCGTTACAATAATCAATACAACTGAAGATAAACGCATGGATGAGTTTCTCTAGATCTGGCTGAAACATTAGTCCTTTAATCCTGGAAATGTTTTTCAGGTGACAGAAGGCCGACTTTGTAACTGTCTTTATGTGGCTCTGAAGGTTCAGGTCAGAGTCCATCACTACTCCCAGGTTTCGGGCTGATCGCTGGTTTTTAGTTGTAATAACTGAAGCTGTGCACTGACTCTAGATCTATAACTCTAGATCTATGACTCTAGATCTATAACTCTAGATTCTTCCTCTTTAGGTCCAAAAATAATAACTTCAGTTTTGTTTTTGTTCAGCTGGAGGAAGTTTTGGCACATCCACACATTTATCTGTTCTAAGCATCTGATTAGTGAATGTATGTGCTTTAAAATAAAATTTGATTGATTTGACTGATTGTTGCTGTTCCTCTCACTGACAATGATTGTGCCAACATTCCACAGTGTGTCATGCAAGAGAAAGAGAGGTTACAACTCTCCCATCAACTGGCCAAGGAGTGGCTGGGTAGGTCTTCTGAGCGAGCAAAAAGCCAGTATGATAAAAACATGCACAAATTGCAGTATAAGGTTGGGGAAGCCGTTTGGCTCCTGATTAAAGGCACCAAGAGAGTGAGAAACAGAATACAAAAGTTCCTCCCTTCCTACGAGGGTACCTATTTTGTCACTGGAACATTGGATGACCTTGTTTATTGTATCAAGAAGGGCCCAAGGTCACGAGCTAAAGTAGTTCATCATGATAAGCTCAAGCCTTATTACACCAGAACATTGTTGGACAATAGCTGGTTTTTGCAATACACTCATAGCCCAGCATCAGTTGAGGTACATCCACCAGTGGTCGATGCTTCTTAGGATGTGGAACACGGAATGGCTTTTCAGAGATGGAGAAATCAACTATGGATCAACCATCTCAGTCTCTGCTTGCCCATTCGGTTTCATACAGAGATAATCAAATTCAGAACGAAGCGTGCCAGTTTCTACCGGAAGGAGTTGATACTGAGGAATCTGTGGAGGAGCAGCGGCCGCTGGTTCTTCAAAGAACAGGACCTCAGCAAAGACCACAAAGGAGACGCAGACCCCCTGACCGATTTGGTCAGTGGGTCAGCAGCTAGATGTTCACATGCATGGATTATTACTAGTATTATTTTTCTTTTAGTTGACTTTTGCTTCTTATTCTACAGGTGTATTGTCTTGTAACACTGTAAACTCTGTCCGCATTAGATCATTGAGGAAATGTTCTAGTTTAGAGTTTGGGGAATTTGTTCTAACCGGTTATGTTTGCTGGAGTAATGTTAAATATGTTTAAACATCATCCAGAGTGGGGGTAGTGTTACAGGCCCAGCCTTTCCCTAGGAGGGGCGGTAGAGAGCAACGGGTAGGAGCACGGGAAGAAGAGCAGAGTGTGTTTGCTTTTAGAGACTCAAGCTGTGGAATGGATCTTATTGATCGCCTTGCCAAGAAGAGGAATAAAGTTCGACAAGCTTTCATCTGCCTCCTCCCTGTTTTGCCGCCAGCAGAGCAGAACCTATGAGCTTGATACCAGCAAATGAGCCGAAATAGACACCAGCCTGTTCTGGACTTATTTAGGTAAGAGTAACCTCAGTTTACCACAAGGCTACACAAATAAAATTTGACTGATTGATTGATGAACATTTTGTTTTATGTGCTGTTAATAAATGAGCAAATTTGCATTTTGTAGGCACAGTTGTCTATGATTTCTCAGTTTTTCAAATTCAAAAATATTTTATTGATCCCAAAGGTAAATTAATTGTTGTAACTAAGATTTATTCAGGACTCTTCAAAGAGTTATTGCAAAATGGCAATTGCTGTGTGGCAGGAAGGATCTTATGTAGCAGTCTGTATTACAGCAAAATTGTAGAAGCCTCTGACTGAAGACACTTTGTTTATCTAAGACAGTCTTATGAAGAGGATGGTCAGGTTGTCCACATGTCCATATATTTTATGTAAAATTCTTTTTGTATCATCATTTCCAGAGGTTCCAGCAAAATGTGTGAAGCAAAATGTATAAAGTTTGTATGGAAGTAGTAGGAGGTGTTAAAATAATACTTGTGTTTAATATCATAAGCAGAACAGGAAAATAGAAACTTCCATGTTTTCAACTTATTTACAATATGAGCAAGCCAGAAAGGAACAATTACTACCTATTCATTAAAATGTTTATACTTACTGGCCACCATGTCATGGAACGACCAGCCAAAAAATATCCCCCCACAGTGGTCCGATTAGCTTGCACTGATGACTGTTGAACAAAAAGATATATATTAGATTAGTAATATATTTTTCCAGCTCTAGTGGCCTTTATTTGAGAGTGGTCAGACAGGAAGTGGGTTATGAGAGTGGGGGGGATATAGAGAGAAAATGGGCTATGTTCACCTTGCACCCTGAAGTGACCCAATTTCAATTTTTTTGTCAAATCGTGCCGTGGCCTTTTATGCTTCCAAATATATGCGACTTGTATGTATGTATTCCAATGTGAACTGCAAACAACCTGAAAGTGTTCCGCATACGCAGTAGAGGACGCCCTCTCTAAAACCAGAAAGAGCATTCTCAGTGTTTTGCCAACTCGCATTCCATAAAAAAAGAAGTAGTGCTTAGTGTTTGTGGAAGTAAACATGGATGCTAACAGTAATGCAGCGTATCTTACAATTTTGAAGTTATTGTTCCACCCAAGCCAGCACATAAACAACTCGATACATAGTACAGTCCACCATGGTGGTTGTTTTTCTTCCTGGTTGGGGGTGCCAGGACACACTACAAAGTAAACATAGGAAGGCTGACTTTTGCCGAGTAGTTGTTTATCATATTGCGTTTGACTAGTGTAATTTTAGATAATGCCATACTCTGTCAATATTGGCTGTTATTTAAAACAATAAAAATAAAACTTGAGGGGACTTTGAATAATTTCCCACATGAAAGAAAACAGAGTGCAGTGCGAGAGTCAAGGACATAATCTGTGCCCTGGATCTTTCTCCACAACACTTTTAGTCATTTATACCAGCAGAACTAAAGAAGGCTTTAACTATCCATTTTCTTCTGCTTATCCGGGGTCGGGTCGCGGGGGTAGCAGCTTCAGAAGGGAGGCCCAGACTTCCCTCTCCCCAGCCACTTCTTCCAGCTCTTCTGGGGGAATCCCAAGGTGTTCCCAGGCCAGCCAAGAGACATAGTCCCTCCAGCGTGTCCTGGGTCTTCCCCGGGGCCTCCTTCCGGTGGGACGTGCCTGGAAAACCTCACCAGGGAGGCGTCCAGGAGGCATCCTGACCAGATGCCCGAGCCACCTCAACTGGCCCCTCTGAAAGCAGACTGACATCACCTCAAAATGTGGGTTTCAGTCTAGTTGTTGGTCAGCACCAGGGTTAGTTTGACTGTATTCACATCTGCACAAAAAGTCCAGACCGACTCTGATCCATTTAAATTGGAACAAAAGTGTCAGGAGTGAATACACAGTTAAGGACATAGAAATAATATACTGACATACTACTATGTGCAGTACATTCAATAAATTTGGGATTTATTTTAGTATCAGAATACTAATCCACCTTTTTTTTTTTCCCCACCAGGGGGTCCTTTTTGTGGGCTCTAGTGTCCCTTTTTTCACAGTAGGCTGACAGGAAAGGAGGAAAGAGAGGGGGGAAGACATGCGGCAAATGTCGTCGGGTCCGGGAATCGAGCCCGCGACGGCCGCGTTGAGGACTGAGGGCCTCCAGGCGTGGGGCGCGCTAACCTCTACGCCACCGGAGCACGCCCCAAGAATACTAATCCACCTTAGTTCATTTCATAAAAATTTGTTTGAACCATATGTTATAGAACTAAGCAGAATTAAACCTGAACACTTGTGAGCACAACTGTTTTTGTTTCTTAAGACAATAGAATTTGTTTTCATGTGAAAACTGGAAGATTTTAAAGTCTGAAAGTTATCTCAACAACAATACCATTAAAACCATTACAACTGCCAGAATGACACACACAAACAAATAAATAAAACATTTAGGTGTGTAAATATTCTGTGGCTCATCTTACCCAGATTCCAATCACCATGACTATAATAAAGTAAATTACAACAACAGCAATGTCTGCAGCATCCACACTGAGACTGTGGCTTGGGGGAACATCTGTGGTAAATCCAATGGAATTCCAGGCTGTATGTTAAAAGAAAAACAAAAATAACTTTACTTTGTAATACCTTGTTATAACTAAAATGTTGATAAATTATAAAAATAAAAATAAAAAAGCTTTAGAGAACAACTTGCTTTTTCTCCTGGGTTTTGCTTCTCTCTTAAAGTATTTAAACTGTTACACATTCTTTGGCACCCCCAAAGGTAATTTTTTCTCCATGAGGGACGTTGCTTCTTATGCGAGGTGAACTGTTGCCAAGTTACTCAGTGATCACTGTTACTTTGGTTGTGCACAAGCATATTGGCAAAAAGCATTCATTTTAGCAACTCCTGCTTATTCTTGCTGAAAATGGATTGGGTAAAGATAGCTTCCGTGTTTTAGTTAAAGAACTGAGAAAAACAGATCATATTAGGAAAGATGTAAAACTGAAGATACCTTCTAAATTTAGTGCTAAGAACAAGTAATGTTTTACTAGAACCTCTGTCACTAAACTGTCAACATTTGATGTTTTTGAGGCATGAACAAAATATTTATTACTTTGTTAAACAACATTCCAGCAAGTTCCACTATAAGGATGATTTTTTTTTTTTTTTGGGTTATTTAACAAAATCGTAACATATTACCATGGCATCTTAATAGTAAGGCATATTTTGTTAGCATAGAGCAGCATGTATGTAAACACTGAAAGTGTTTCATTGAAATATAATTATTACACTATTTACAAAGTACTTACAAATATTATTGACATGTATTTATTTTGAGATTTAGTAACGTTTACTAAAATATACATAAAACCTATTTTACCAAAAGTACAACTTCAGAAAAGTATTGTTTGTATATATTTGTAATATATTTTTAAAATGTATATTTAAAACATGTTTGTACAAATACATGCAAAGTGTATTTTAAAAAGGATTATCCAAAGTATAATTTTAGTAATATATTTTATTAGAATTTAAAGTATAATTTAGAAAAAATATAGTTTTAGAAATTGTACCAAGCATAATTTTTTTATTCCCACTTGATGGCATACTAAAAATGTACTTCAGAAAAATACACTATATTTAAAATATGCTATAACATACTATAGTATGCAAACCCTCCCTGAACAATTACTGCAGCGTGTATTACACATGAAAATGATCATACAAATCCAATGCAGTTAAAGAGTTATGGTTCATTGTTTAGGATTGTTGTGTAATAAAAAACAAAGATATTAATACAGTTAGAAAAACAAATGTTCAGACCTGTAGCTGTACTGGCTGCCATGTTGAGTTTTCCAGTAGATGTATCACTGCTTCTGTCTGAGTAAAATTGTGCTTTGCTCAACTGACAAACTTGGTTAAATGCAACTATGTGTAGCTAGTCAATGATTAATTTGCTTTTATTGAGAGTCAAAAGTCACAAGTTATCCATTAGCCCAAAGACATCTAACAATGTATCTTTCACATAGCAGATATTTTCTGAATATTAGTGGCAACTAAATAATGTTTGACAAACAGTATATTAATTTTTAGATTATTAACCTAATTTTAACATTGGATATGCTGAGTAAATAGTGGTTTTTAAATTATGCTTTCATTCACTGAAAGCAAAAAACGTTTAATCTGTAGAAGACAATAAAGAAAGACATAAATCAGATATCTTCTGGTTTTGTGTAGTTGTCTTCTACGACTGCAAGAAAATGACCATTAAAAATAAATAAATAAATAAATAATGAGGTATGATAGTAATATTTAAGAACATACATTTCAAAACAATTGGACGGATGGACGGACAGACGGACGGACGGACGGACAGACGGACGGACGGACGGACATCTTTTGTTGAAAATTGTATTATTATCTTTTTTTATCCGTTCGTTTGTTGCTTGTACTCTTATCGAAATTCTAAATAAAGTTTCTTTAAATATATATATCTGCAGTCACCTGACAGCCACTCCCCAAGGTAGTATAATAAGTCCTATGCTATTTATTATAATGATTAGTGATATTTTTAGTAATATACATAAATCTTTTGGTGTTTGATTATTAGCCATAATTTACTGGGCAAATATTAAAGGACAAAAGGAAAGTTATCCTCCATATGTTATGCTACAACCTTGTCAAGAAAAAGAAAAAAAGCAAATTAATAGTTTTGGATGGATTATAAAAAATGAAAAAAGAGATGTAGGAATAAATCATAGTTTAATTAGTCCTGTGGTTGTTATTTCTGTTATTCCACCATGGATATGTTAGGATTCAGTTTTGGTGTGAGAACTCTTCACATAGACGATCTTCGTGGAAGAGTTCTGACTGGCTGGCGCACCTGAAGCGGATTCCAGCAATCGGCTGCTGACCTCTTAAGAAGCGGTGGAGCTGTCAGTCATCGCTCGATGGTGCCCACTTGTTGGTCAGAGTCAACCCGAAGATCTTGTCACAGTTATTTTACGAACCTTCAAGTTATTCTGTCTTCTGCTATCCACAAACCCCGATTGTTGGTTTGGATCCAGTCCGGAGCCCCGTCAACCCAAGGCTCAAATCACAGACTGATCCCCGCCTCCAGCCCGGAGATTTGGCACTTACCTGGATCCTATCTTCTTCCTCTGCGCCCCCCTCCGCCTGGGAAACCCGTTAAGCCGGCGAGCCGCTCCCGACTCCAGAGAGTGATTTGGAATAAATCCAATAAAAGAGTGATTGTAATTAATTTCCGAAACAAAAATTCTCCGGTCTGATGTGTGAACCTACATGTGGGTCAAGAAACTTAAATCCAACATGACGGGATAATTGGACAGGCTCAAGGTTGAAGTTTTTTAAAAAGAGGAAGACAACTATAAAGAAAGAGGTGGAACGTTATATAGGAAAAGAATATGCACAGTATATACAAATATATACAGATGCTTCCAAAATGTCAAATGACAATATAAGAATAGCATTTATAATTCCGGATTTAGATATTATGAGAAATAAAAGAATAACAGATAAATTGACAGTGTATACAGGGGAATTAATGGCTTTTAATGGCTTTAGAATGGATTGAGGAAACAAGAGAGAGGGAGGTTATAATTTGTTCAGATTCAAGTAGTGCATTAATAAGTATTTTAGAACAAAATTCAGAATCAAGGCAAGATATTATAGTTGATAAAAATAAGTTAATGTTTAGGATTAAAAGTTATGGATCTCTGGTCAAATTAGTTTGGATTCCTGCCCACATTGGAGTAATAGGAAATGAGCTGGCAGATAGTTTTGCTAAGAATGCAGCAAAAAAGTGTATTGTTGATTTAAATATTAAAATAAGCAAAAATTAAGTTAAAAATATTAGTAAAATGTATATTAAGAAGAAATGGCAGGAACAGTGGGATAGAGGAAGCAGTACAAGATTTTATTATAGCATCCAAAAAAAGTTGGAGAATTTAGGAAATGTAGCAGGAATAAAAAAAAGAATAGGATGCTATATCTAGTTTAAGGTTTGGACATGCAGGTTTAAACAGTACTCTTAAAGTAATTAATAAACATAGTAAAGGTTTTTGTAGTTATTGTGGAAAATTAGAAACATCCATCCATCCATTTTCGGAACACCCTTCGTCCCTAATGGGGTCGGGAGGGTTGTTGGTGCCTATCTCCAGCTGCGTCCCGGGCGAGAGGCGGGGTACACCCTGGACAGGTCGCCAGTCTGTCGCAGAAATTAGAAACAATAGAACATATTTTTTAGAATGTAGTAAGTATGTTCAGGAAAGGGAGGTGTTAATTAGAGATTTAAGTAGGAATAAAAATAAATTTGATATTAGGATTTTGCTTCAAAGATCGTCTGAGGATGTAGTTTTTAATAGTATTTTTAGTTTTCAAGGAGAACAGGTATTATGGGAAGATTATAGTGGATTGACATCTGATCCATACTCCAGTCTGGAAGGTGGCGGTAATGCACCTGTAAGTTTGCCAACTGCCATAAAAAAAAAACGAAGAAGAAGAACACCTGACAGCCTCAGGACTACACAGGAAGAGGGTTCGCGACAATATGGCCGCCGCCTGCTAGTTTTCACCAGATATCAGAAGCGTTTAGATAGGCTGTTTTTAATCGAACCACCGGTTTAGTTTGGAAAAAAGGTTGCTTGTTATTTAGTACAACATGGCTCAGTGTATTCTGTCCGTACAAGAATTCATTCAGGATTCGTTTGTCCCCATGATAGCCGTGTTATGTAGCGGTGAAGCGGAGAGACTCACTCGAAAGAACAACCTAAATTTTGTAGAGCTGTTGAGGCCGTTCTGTCGATTGACATCCGAAGGTATGAGTCTGAAATCCTCTTCTGAGCTGTTATACAAGCTGCTTTAGTGGAAAATTATTTCCAAAGCACAACAGGATGCCAGTAACGGTAGCTGTACGCTAGCACTGCATTAGCTTACCTGATTAACGAAGCCCGAGTCAGACAGGCAGGAGGGATCTGCTGTGTGCACTTTTATGATCTGTAATAAGACTAAACATGATAGAACGACTAACACCAACGCTGCATATGTGCTGTACAATAGCATGCTCATTATAGGAGAGTTTAAAGCACTGTGTGTATGGAACTGATATCATTAGATTCTAGCTGATAAACGTGTTTATAATAGACATTGTGGTTTGTTAAATTAGCAGTTAGTTCTGAGAATGACCTGAAATTCTATAGAACTGGGTTTTTGTCAGTAAAACTTGAAAATCAATACGAGTTGCTTGCTGTTGCGGTCAGTTACCAGATTAACCACTCTGAACAATATTTATCTGAATTCCTCAAGCTGCACTTTGCAATCAAAGTTTTCTCTGCAGGTACTGCATTGTGACATTAAACCAGCTGTCAGGCGATGGCATCAGACATTTAAAATTATGTTCAGCAAGACAATGGGAGTGCTTTTTGTTGAAAATATGTAAGATCCATCAAATATCTTCTGGAAACATTTTGAATTTAAAATGATTCTGTGTGGCTTCATTATGCTTTGTCAGAATATTCTTCACCTGCAGCAGCACTGCTAAGTTCTTTTCATCTAGTCATAAAACTGTAATATTTGTAAGTTTATTGGACTTTTTTTGTGCTAGAATAGGCAGGTTATGTGTGTAAGTGCTGGAACCGTCTGTCAGGCTAATGTTATATAGGCCTCCAGAACCCTGGGGCTCATCCCATGCCTAGTTCCAGTATAGGCCACCTGGGGGAGCAATGGGCTTCCACGGTGCAATATTGTTGACGCTGTGTCAAGATAAGAGCCGCTAAAGAAAGAATGAACCAACCTGCTGTTGTTGAGTTTTAGCAGGAGCCTCAAGTCACTTAAAGAGGCCGAGGGAATCAGCAGCAGTGACTCATGATCTTGGCAGATCAGAATGAAGTGTTCTCTTCTTCAGGTCACATCCGGGATCCAAACAACCAGCTCCAGACTGTGAAGAACTTACGGATCTGTGTCAGCAATATGGTGACCAGTCCCAGTCCATCTGCTTCCCTTGGATCCTCCCAGAACCGTCATCTCAGTGAAGTGGTGTTTTCCTGTCAGCCACAGGAGGCTGCACAGGCCACTGCTTTGAGGACAGGAGACTATCATTTAAACTTAAATGGTAAGTTCAAGATATTCTGGTTTGTCTGTTTGGAGATTACAGGTACCTTATTAATTAAATATTCTAAAATGACACAAGCAAATCTTTCAGATGACCACAACAATCTATACCTAAACTCTTCCTCATCATCTACATCCAGATGTTTTGTTAGAGTAAATAAAAAAAATATTATGCTGGAGTCTGACTACTGGATGATTTGTGTTTTCTCATTGTTTTTGCTTAAACTGTTTGTGATTTAGTTACAACACCCTGGTTTGAAGCCTACAGGGAAAACTTCCTGCAGTCCATGCCTGCCTCTGACCACGAGTTCCTGAATCACTACCTGGCTTGTATCCTTTCTGCTTAACACTTTGTACCTGTCTAAAGTCTGTGTTGTCATAGTTTTCCAGCTCTAATATTATTCACCAATTAGATTACTTTCTGATTTCCCATGTCTGTGTCTGTGTCATGGGCCATAGGGTGTAATCTTATTTATTCCTAATGATCTACAGATTCCAAGAACAACAGTAGTTATTTGTTAAAAAAAATATATAAATATATATAAAAGGGGAAGAGAAAAAGTAAGGTATAAATTTGTAAAACAAACCAATGTTCAATGTCCTTGACAAACTCCAGGTCTGCTTGTGGTGTCATCCACTGAGGCTGTTCCAGTGGAGCAGTTCCTCAAGCTTTCCCAAGAGCAGCACAAGATTCAGCACAGCGGAGAATACACTAACCCAAAGTGGTTTATCCCCAACACACTCAAGTATTATGTGTTGCTGCATGACATGAACGAGGGAGATGAACAAAGGTACTATTTAATTAGAGCTGACACAGAAAGAGTTTGGTATAGTGATGAAAATGCATTTATGTAAACATCTAAATGTTGCTACATGTGCATACTTCCCTGGTGTCTTTTCTTCTCGTCCTTGCCCTGTCTAGTTTATTTTATTACTTTTAGGAGTACTCACTATTTAGACCAATATTATACTTTTTAAATAGAGAAGAAGTTTCTTCTAGTATTCTAGTATTATATGCTAGAATACTTTCTAGCATATAAATTATGGAGTGCTTATAATTATCTTGCAACCCAGAAAAGGAATTAAAAGATTAAAGGACTAATGTCTCAGCCAGATCTAGAGAAACTCATCCATGCGTTTATCTTCAGTCGCATTGATTCCTGCAACAGCGTCTTCACAGGTCTGTCCAACAAATCAATCAAACAGCTGCAGCTGATCCAGAATGCTGCTGCTGGAGTTCTGACTAAAACCAGGAAGATAGAGCACATAACACCAGTTTTAAAGTCTCTCCACTGGCTCCCTGTAGCTCAAAGAATAGACTTTAAAATACTGTTAGTTTATAAATCACTGAATGGTTTAGCACCACAATACATTAAAGATTTGCTGCTGTTATATCAACCTTCCAGAACTCTCAGGTCTTCTGGTTCTGGTTCTGCTCTGCATCCCCAGAACCAGAACCAAATGAGGAGAAGCGGCATTTAGCATCTATGCACCAAAAATCTGGAACAAACTTCCAGAAAACTGTAAAACAGCTGAAACACTGACTTCCTTTAAATCTCAACTAAAAACCCACTTGTTTAGAGTTTTATTTGAAACGTAATCAATTGCAAATTTATTGACGGAATCTGACTTGATATTGTTTTTATTGTTGATTCTATGTTGCATTGTGTTTTTGTGTTTGATTTGATGTAAAGCACTTTGAAATGCCTTGATGCTGAAATGTGCTATACTAATAAAGTTTGATTTGATTTGATTTTTGAAAACAAACTTAGAATCCAGAAAAACTCATCTAGAGAAACTACTCACTACATCAGATCAACATTTAAGACCACCTACTTCATAGAATCAAACATGGAAAGCCAAAACTTTTATTACTTTACACCAATATTTAACTAATTATTATCCAGAGAAACTCCTTATAGATTATGGAGTATTTATAACAGGAGGATCTAGTTTATATATTCAAGAATTAGAACAAACTAAGAACCCAGAGAAACTCCTACTAGCATCTCTAGAGAAACTACTCATTGCCTGAGATCAACATTATCAGAACAGTAATCTAGAGAAGCCTCTACTAACTTATAAATCATGGACTACTTATTATTAAACATGGGGTTATACTTTTTTGTTTTCTCTTTCCTTTGGTTTGTTGTTTTGTTGTATTTCCTTCTAACTCATGTAAAGCACTTTAAATTGCTTTGTTGCTGAAAATGTGCTATATAAATAAAATTACCTTACATGATTAATGTATCAAATGATAATCCATGTTTGTATGGCACTTGCATCCAACAATGGAAAAGTTTCCTGCTGGAACATTTTTTCCATGTTGAAACTGATTTTTTTCAGGGCTGAAATGGTTTATGAAGACATGAAGCAAAGGTATGGATCTCAGGGATGTTATCTGTTAAAGATCAACTCTCGTGCCTCTTCACCTGAGGAGGAGGAGCAGATCCCAGACCCCTGGAGTCAATACCTGCACAAGCAAAATCTGCGGAACCAGGTTAGCAGCCTGTTGCTTAATTTGCTGTTCCTGGTAGGGTTGGGAGAGGTGCTGGTGCCTACCTCCATCTATCGTTCCAGGCGAGAGGCGGGGTACATCCTGGACAGGTTGCCAGTCTGTCGCAGGGCAACACAAAGACAGACAACCATGCACAAACACACTCACACCTAGGGAGAATTTAGAGAGCCCAATTAGCCTGACAGTCATTTTTCTTCTGGGCCAGGTGTTGAACCCAGGACCTTCTTGCTGCAAGGCAACAGTGCTACCAACTGCGCTACTGTGCAACCACTTTTTCTCAACATATGTGATCTCAGTCACAAATTCCTTGAAACATCACTCAGATAAATATGTGTATTGATGAGCATGTTATTGTTTCAGACCTAGGAGTTAAACTTGAACAAGCCTTCTCTCAAACTGAGACCTTTCAAATCTTTAGAATAAATTGCAATTTTTGACAGCAGAGTTTGACATTTTTGCAGGTTTCTGCCAGTCTCGCTGGGTTCTCTGGGGAAAGGATTCATTTGTACTGGGTCGCCAGATATTTAGTGTGAATTATCTTGTGATGTGTTTTACAGGAGGTGTTGCAACTCGCTAATGTGGTTTCTGCTCAGGATGGGGTTGTTGCACCTGAGGCTGATTCAGGTGACTCAACAGAGAAAGGTAAGTTCAATTCACACCTGCCTCTTTCATGGAGGTTCGTCTTGTCATTGCTTTCTTAGCTCAAAGGTTTTTGAAATTAGATTTGTTTTTTCAAAATTTTCCCCTTTTTTCTGGCTTTCTGCTTTAAAACGCTAGAGTTTCTCCTTGTTTCATTATGACTGGGATGCACTGAATTCCATTCAATGACTAAATATAATGCATTGCCCTTATACATTTTCAATTTGTCATGTTACAGCAATAAACTTCAAAGTCATTTGGAAGCATTTATATCAAATCAAGAAAATGTAGACCATAGTTAATAAAAAAAATCATACGTTTTCAAAATGTTCTACAAATACAAACCAGAAAAATGTTAACTCCATAATTCAATGTGCATATGTCATATCAAGATATGAAGAAAAAAAAATAATTTGCTATTAATGTTTATATATTTTATCATAAAGACAATAAACTTTGATAAGTCAGTCACTGTCAAATATTAGCTTTGTATTTTTCTTCATTTTTTTCAGGAAAACAATATTTGAGTGGGATGTGTCAACTCTGCTATGGACAATGTGTAGAAAAACTAATTCTAACTTACTGAATTATTTTTTTTATTTATTTAAATAAACTGTCTTGATTTTCTAATACTGACATTTTATTTAAAAAGACATGAAAAGTAAAAGAAAAAAACTTAAAAGAAACATTTCTTAAGAAAACCCATTGAAAACTATTATTATTTTAGATATAAAGTGTGTCACTAAAATTATTACAATGTAACGTAATCTAGTTAGTAAATACTTTAAAATGTATTGTTTATGTATTTATCAGTAAGAGGAAGTGACACCATCCCAGGTGTCACAATGTATTTTAAATGTGCTTACTGCAATATTATTAAACTGACTATATGGGCAGGTTGAAAAAATAATAATGATGAGTTGCCAAAATAAAAGTAATGGAAAATATCTTTTTACATTATAATCCATGCTGAGGGAAAAACCGTAACCAACTCAGAATAAGTATTATTTTTGTCAACACCCCAAAATCAGATGGCAGAAGATGAACTGAAACTGGCTGGATCATGGGGTGTGTAAAACACACACATGAACATTTACTGAAATTATAAGGAAATCCGAATGAAGGGACAGTTTCATAGTTAAGTCTGTATTTTGTCTACTTTTGTATTTCAGTTGTACATTACAATACAAATGTATTTATATCATACTGGCAACAGAGGCAGGGTTCAGTGTGTTGGTCAAACTGGGAGCAGTCCAGGAACCTCTGAGACATCCTGGTAGACACAAGCTAAAGCCAAGAATAAAAGACAATAAATAAAATACATCAGTGATTCCTTCACATTCAGACAAAAAAACAAAACAATTTCAGCATATTGGGCATTGACTTGTAGCATCTTTACAGTTAAACAGACATTGTGAAACTGAGTTGTGAAACAGAAGACTAAGAAAAACAGTCCCAGCTCTGATCCTGACAGTCTGACCTGATCTGCCAAAACACTTTGGTCTTTAATGCACTTTCCTTCTAACAGCGGTTTCTCATTGACTCTCATTAGAAAACCTACACAGTATGACAAAAGTTAGCTGACCTAAGAAAATAACAATTAGAGTACTTACTTTATGCCGATTTAGTTGCATAGGAAATATTTCTTGGTTGTTTAGAAGCTAGTTTCACCATGGGAATTCACTGTTCTGGCTGCAAAGTCAAGAATTTCTGCTCGTAAATTACATAATTATGGACAAATATGCTTATATATATATATGTTCTTTTTCATTCATACCTGTGAAAGATTATGCCAGTTTGTACTCTAAAACTTTGTACTTTACTAATCCCCAAAGGAGAGATGAATTTAGTTTGAGAATTAAAACTAATAATAAGAAAAAATAATATTAACAAATATACAACATCGCTCAGTATATTGTTAAATGTATATTCAACATTTAAAACGCACAGTTCTAGAGACGATGTATGCATTATAAAGTTTGATAGCCTCGGGCAGAAAGGTCTTGCTGTAGCGATCTTTAACACCTCTGGGCTGCAGTAATCTGCTGTATGTCTGCTCCTCTGGCTGTCCATCAGGCTGTAAAGGGGATGAAAGGCATTATCCTTGATAGCTCTGATCTTCTTCAGCATCGTCCAGTAGAGCCAGCTTGATCCCCACAACTGACTCAGCCTTTCTTGTCAGTCTAAGTCAGGGGTCTCAAACTCAATTTCCCCGGGGGCCGCTGGAGGTAGAGTCTGGGTGAGGCTGGGCCGCATCGGGTTTTCCACAAGAAAAGCTCTTACAAAAACATTCCAATGTTATCAAATGTCTTTATTTTTATTTTTTAAACACAAAATAAGAACAATAATAAAATAAATTAACAATTCATAAGAAAAAAAAAATTATCAGTAATAAATAAATAAAATATAATAATAACACAGCAGCTATAGAAGACTAGATAAATGTAATTATTATAATTCAGATTCAAATGGCTGTATTAACAGTTCTTTAACCTTTAACTTTCTGAACATGAATGGAACATTGAACATAAACTGTTATGAATATAACAGTTTATAAACTGTTTCTTCTGCCTACTTCTTACTGCTAGAGGTCTGGCAGCGCTTCCTCTCGCATAGCCGAGCCACATTTGGTTTAAGGGAGGAGGCAGTTGAGACCCTAAGTAGAGCTTGAAGATGCTCGTCAGTAAGTCTGGACCTGTACTTGGACTTATTGAAGTTCAAGGTAGAGAAGAGCAGACAAGTATGTGCTCCCAAAAGACACATGGTCCGCTTGAACATTTGGGAAAGCTCAGGGAAGCTGGGTGGCAACCTTCAAAATTGCCCAAGCTTGTCTGCTTTTCCACTCACCTCCCTGAACTTGGCTTTGAGTTCAGAGTGGCACTGCGGGTCAATGAGCTCCATTTGAAGCACTGTGATTGGTAAGTTAGTTCAGCTCCGCACACAACACTGAAAGTGCCAATCATATCAAACTCGCAGGCAGTGTTGGTATAGTTACTTTGAAAAAGTAACTTTAATCGACTACTGATTACTCCTTGAAAAGTAACTTAGTTAGATTACTGACTACTTGATTTGGAAAGTAATCTGTTACACTAAAAGTAACTTTTTAGTTACTTTCAGCAGGTGCTGACAACACTCCGCCTCCTGTGAAAATCACATTGAGCTTTGCCAATACTTTTTTGTAAGCTATTTTATAATGGTAACATCAACAATGTGTCTCCACTGATAAGGTTGAACTGAAGAGGAGATTGTAGAAAAATAAAAAACGTGAGTAGTTTGTGTGGTCCACTGTTGTCTGGAAAACTCTAAGAAGGATTTTAAAGCCCCCCTTTAAAATTCCGTAACACAGAATGCAGGTTCTGTGTTACGGCCCTGCATTTGGTGTCACTGCGCACAGAGCTCCTCCTGCAGCTCACAGCTCAGATGGCTGCACAGATTTGCGACACTTATCTTAGTATTAATAATTAGAATTAAGTTGCCATTATAATTATTGGAAACTACGGACACGTTCATTCGTGGCTGTTTTCACGTTTATTGCGCTGTTTAAATTAGTCTCGATGTTTGTAGTTTTCTGGAGCGCAACGCGAAGCTCGACGTCATTCAGAGGTAATATATTAACTTGACATTAACAAAGACACAGCGGGATGGATCATCTGAGAAATGATGAACAGGAGAGACTGAGTAAAACTACCTTAATGACGGACAAATTCTGGGATTTATTATGAGTCTCTGCTTATTTCCAAGCCCAAATGAGCAACTTCACGTTCAAAAACGAGCCCAAAAAGGCGCAACCCGCCACTCATTAAATCGGCAAGCGACTTTAAAAAAATGAAGCCCAAAGCCGCTTATAATAATCGGACTTGGCGGCAGAATCTCAAAATAGTTCAGTTTTTCCACCAACAAAATGCGATCTCCTCCATTGTTTACATTTCTGTCGATAGAGACGCCGGTCACCGACAAGAAGTAGAGGAAATACGATTAAATAACAAAAGAAGATAGTAACGCAAAAATGATTTTGATAAGTAACTGTAGTCTGACTACTGGATTTGAAATAGCAGCGTTATATTACTCGTTACGGAAAAAGTGGTCCGGACGTCAGTAACGTTACAAATTAACGCGTTACATTGACATCACTGCTCATGGGCCACACTAACATTAAACTTTCATATCAAGGTCAAACTATCGCCGTCCCGAGGGTCAGAGTTGGCCAGCATGAGTCTGAGACCCCTGGTCTAAGTCTTTCACCTTCATTGCAGCACCCCATGGATGGAACTAGCCTCTGATGACTGATGGAGCATGAATAGCATCCTCCTGCAGATGTTAAACGACCTGATCTTCTGTAGAAAATAGTCTGCTCATGAGCTTTTTGTAGAGCACCTCAGTGTTTGTAGTCCACTGTAGCTTCCAGTCTAGTGTAACACCAAGGTGCTTGCAGGATTTAGCCTGCTCCACATCTATCCTGACATGAAGATTGAGAGCAAGATTGTTTTCTTATTGCAGAAACTGACAACTATTTCTTTGGCCTTGTTTACATTGACCAGGAGTTGGTTCCTTCCACACGTCACAAAAGCACACACCCCACGATACCCGTGTCATCAGCCTTTTGCAGATGGCACAGTTTGAAACAGTTCTTAAAGTCCACAGTGTAGGTTGTGAATAAAAAGGGAGACCGTCTCCTGGGGAGCTCCAATGATACATATTAGATAGTCGGATATGCAGCCCTGTAATCTCACATACTGAGGTCTGGCATTCAGATAGTCGATGATCCAGGTGATGAGTGATGTGTCCACATCCATTTTTGCTAGCTTCTCAAGTAGTTATCCTGGCTGGATGATGTTGAAGGCTGATGAAAAAGTCAATGAAAAAGATGCTGATAATGGTGTCAGGTCTGTCAAGGGAGTAATAGGCCATCTGCAGCAGGTGTATAATTGCATCATCCACTCCTAAATGGATGATGCAATAACCTCCATAACCTTCATAATGTGTGAGGTCAGAGCTATGGGTAACAGTTGAAACAAGTTCATGCAGCACATGAATTAACAACCTCCGATCACTCCAAGGCCACATTTAAGATGGTGGCAATGTAACATAGAACTCAGTGTTCAAAGGGGGGTAATCATGTGTTACCAGACATGATTACCAACATTTGTAGAGGCAGCCTGGAGCACCATGGTAACTCTATGGCACTGGAACCCCTGTAACAAAAAGACCCAATATGACAACAGCCAATGGATGGCCTCTTTCTAGCTGCATGATGAAGCCACTGGAGAGCTTCTGGCAAGCCGGTGTAAAATAAGCAGATTAAAATGTGAACCTGTACGTCTTTGTACCCATGAAGGAGCTGGAGGATCCGGTTGCTTGGATACCCACCCCCTTCAACTGGACACAGACAGCTGCACAGCCGGCCTCCTAACACTCAGCCCTGTCGACGCTGATGGGAAGAAATGCACAGGAGACACGGACAACCCGGCTGCAGCTCCAGGGAACCACGGCACCTGTCTCACCCTCAATGATCATGATCGCATCAGACAGTTTATCCAAGAATTCACTTTCAGAGGCTTGCTGCCACATATAGAAAAAAATATCAGACAACTGAATGACCAGGTAAACCTTGGCTGGGTTGAGGAAAACAAGTCATGTTAGGAAAATTTCACTCTGCGAAGGTCATTCTTTTCATTAATGCTATAAATCTTGAATTTCCTAAATGAAAATTAGGTGTCAGCCCTCATCTGCAGTGTAACTTATAAATTGTTACAAATACTACACGTTTTTTATGTTATCTTTTTTTCTTCAGAATTCTTTCATCATCATTCTAGCAGCTCTTACTCTCACTCTATGTTCTTAGCTGGTTTCTAGGAAAGGACTGAGCCGGTCTTTGTTCACGGCCACCAAGAAGTTTTTTGGTGGAGGTAAAGTTCCAGAGAAGAGTGTTAATGAACCAAAGAGCACTTATGGCCTTCAGTAAGTTCCCTTCCTCTACTTTATCACCAGACACCATGGGAGGCCAGCATTGTGTACTAAATTAGTCCTGATGCTTTCTTTCTGATACCAGATACCCCCCTGAAGCTCCTGAGCTGCAGATCAGAAAGATGGCTGACCTCTGCTTCCTGGTTCAGCACTATGAACTGGCCTATAGTTGTTACCACACCGCCAAGAAGGATTTTCTGTCAGACCAGGCTATGTTATACGCTGCAGGGGCTCTGGTAAGGGCCCCTCTTCTGTCAGTCTGGACAGGTTGCATATTGGAGCACAGTTCCTCATCCCAGATCAGTGTGAAGATTTCCATGTTGTTTCACTTTGTGCTCAGTACTTTAAGCTAGTCGTGGAACTTGCTTCAAATTTTTAAAAGTTAGTTGCAGGGTCTGTAATTAATTAATTGCAAAGAATTGTGTTTTAATTGCATTTAATTTCTCTTTGGAATTAAGAAAGTATTTTTGAATTTGAATTAAAATTTAAACAAAAGCTAGACAGACAAAATAAGCAACACCTTTAATTTAAAATCTAATATAAAATTTCTATTTGTTTCTGAATGATAGCGTAAATATTTGGATGAGCTCAACAACAAAGATATTTATTGTTTTAATCTGTTTATTCAAGTTCTTCAACCATCAGATTGGAGCAAAGTGCTCTTCTACCCATTCAGCTTTCCAGTGTTTCATTCATGAAACTTCTTTAAGAAAATCTTCCTTTATGGGCGTGATGGAGGTGCAAGGGTAAAGCGTGTAACCCATGCTTTACCCATGGAGGGCTTAGTCCCCCACGTAGCTGTCACAGGTTCGAGTCCCGGGCCTTTGACCTTTAGCATGTCTTCACCCTCTCTCACAATCCTGCTTCCCATCAATGCACTGTCAAATAAAGGCCCAAAAAATCCTTTAAAAAGATAAAAGAAAATCCTTTTAGAAATATGAACTGTAGACGCTGACATTAAGTGTTGGGGATGTCTGTGCTACTGGAACATGTTTAGCATTGAGATCTTATTTCAGGCTTGAGTACCTTCACTGATAGGTTCCTTTTAGCTCAACTTGAACACTACAATAGCCTTTCCCAGCGTCCCATCAGATTGGGTTTGAAGCAGAAATGAACCCCCATTGGGCTAAGAGAACTGGCTTTGTCATTCATTGATTGTGCTTCAGATTTGCAGTCGTGCCAGAAATCCCTTAAAAGAAGAGATTATTCGGCTTACGATTTTTAACATGTTAAAGTCAATGCAATTAATCAAAATTAACTAATTAAATTTCTGGTTTTACTTTAAACAAGTAACTATTTCACTGCTGCATTTAGTTGTTTTTCCCTACACTTAATCAACACAAGTCAATCTTTCAAAATTCCATATTAATGTTCCTCTTATTTAAATGTTTTAGTGAAATAACGCAGAGATTTATTTTTGACTCAGCTTAGTGATTAGTCATGCAAAAATATTTTAAATGTTAACCAAATTATTTGACTGTTTTTTGTTTTTGTTTTTTTCTTTTCTTCATAGTTGTGCAGCTTTAGGTCTAATAATTATGAGTTGTTTTCTAGGAAATGGCTGCAGTGTCCGCCTTTCTGCAGGGCGGAGCCTCGAGACCATATCCAAGCCACTATATGGACACTGCGATCCAGACGTACAGAGATGTTTGCAAGTATGATCCTCAGCCACCTTACATCATCACATGTCATAAGCTGCTACATGGGCACTTATCCTCATATATTAGATGTTAAATATCACATACCGGTAGTTTGACCATAAAACGTTATGTCGGGTAAAGAATAACTGACAGTAAATATTCCTTTATTACCTTTGTGGCTGCATATTTTCTTCATCTCCACAGAAACATGATGCTGGCTGAACGCTGTGCATTACTCAGCGCAGAGATACTGAAAAGTCAAGCAAAATACTCTGAGGCTGCAACTCTTCTTATTAAGATGACCAGTGAGGTGAAAAATCATGCCTTACTTGTATCTCTGTTGTTCTAGTTGAAATACTTCTGACCTGTAGCCCACTGAGCTCTTCTGTGAAGCTGCTGTTTGTGTTTGTAGGACTCTGACCTTCGCAGCGCTCTTCTGTTGGAGCAGGCAGCCCATTGCTTCATTAACATGCGTAACCCTATGGTGCGCAAGTTTGCTTTCCATATGATCCTGGCTGGTCATCGCTTCAGCAAAGCGGGACAGGTACCTCTGATGCAGCTAACCATGATTTACACCGGACATTAATATGCAGATGCTTATTAAAAAACTGTTCAGAAATTATTCTGTTCTGAACATTTTTACTGATAGCCATCTGCATATCAAAGCATTTTTTATAATCTACAGTTAATATCTTCACGTAATATCTCACTCAGTACCAAGAGAAATAGTCAATATCAATTTGGTTACTGTAGCAACTTTATAAAGAAGAGAAAAGCATGACAATATTTCTACTGTAGTCTTTTTTCTCTCCCTCACTTTATTTCTTCATGTAGAGGAGACACGCACTGCGCTGTTACAGTCAAGCCATGCAGGTCTACAAGGACAGAGGTTGGTCTTTGGCAGAGGACCATATCAACTTTACAATTGGTCGTCAGTCCTTTACACTGGGGCAGCCTGAGAATGCTTTACAGGCCTTCAGACAGATCCTGATTAATGATAGCCAACAGACAGCCACACAGCAAGCTGCCTTTCTCAGAGAATACCTCTACGTTGTCAAGGTGAGATTAAAAAGAATCTTCTGTTTTTCCGAACCTTGTTTGTAGATGTTATCAACACTGATCATTTTTAAAGAGGTTTCTACAAATGCCTTAATTTTTTGTAGTTTGGTCTTCAATCAAATTGAAATTAAGAGTAGTAATTTTTTTTGGCTAGCAAATTTATTCAGTATTGGTGTGAAGTAAATGAGTCTAAATAGATAAAGATTAGATATAAATTAAGGTAACGCAAAAGGAAAATGCGCAATATACTCCATTAAACTGAATTTAAAGTCAGTGATTTTTGTTTAAACATTAAGTGATGTAATGAAAATTAAAAGTACAGTTGTTGTCAGCTGTGCAGCTGTTTTACAGCTCAGAAGATTCAGCTGATGTTATCCTTTGAAAAAAAATTACCTGTTAGACTGAGATCCCAATGACCATACAGCAGCAACCAATCAGAGTGAGGAATAGGGTCTTAGCACTGTCACTCCCCCTCATCTACTTGCTGCTTACATCCTCCTTGCTTTCTGCTGTGCTGCACCTTCTCCCTTCAGCAGGGCCTCTGAGAGGTTGAGCAGCAAAAATCTTCCCTCTGCTTACCTCCCCTAGAATGCTGCACGGTGCTGGATCAGGGAAATTACTGGATGTTCCATCAGACACACATATTTTCTATTGCTACTGATCACATGTTTATTGTGACAAATCTTATAATTTTTTTTGCCCAGCAATAACTGGAAGTTTTTATGATTGGATGTATAGAAAAGCCCAGCCAGAATCTGTGGAAGGAGATAAAGATTATTGTGACAACAGGCCTTCTAGTACTTAAGACTTGGAACCAGGGATAAGCAGTCAGTGTATCTTTTAACATTATCTTACACATGTTGTTACAGGGAAAATTATAAATTCTAATTAATAGTCTGACTGCAAAATCTGACAGTCTCAGTGGGATTGTTACTTTTGGTATTTTCTCCATTGTTAGTGGCAAAGATCAATAATGAATTTGAAAATATGATTCAATGTGGTTACAGTGTGCAGTTCAGCAATGTTTTTAAAATGGAGATGTTATTTAAGAGCATTTTTTTGTATGAGGAGCTTTTACTGCAGTGACATGCATTTAAAGTCTTACCACAGACTGCAAAGAAGATGTCAAGATCTATTTATTGTCACTTTTTTCATTATCACAATAAATACCACAAAATGTAAGATTTTAAATCCATATTGCCAACCCCCTCCTGGCGCTCATCACCAAGGCACCAGAGGAAACATTCAAAAAGCTGCTGAGCAATTAGAAGAAAGACTGGAACACTGCAATGCCAACAAAGATTTCCATTGATCATTGACAAGGGTGTGAATACTTTTCAAAATTCTGTTCTATTGTTAAATAATCTTTAGGTTGATACCCGTCTCATTTTTAATTAGATAAAAACTTATCTGTTAAATAAAAACTCTAGATACATCTACATTTAAATCTGTCAGATATACCCCTGGAAACGTCAGGGGTGTGAATCATTCTGGATTGAACTGTGGGTAGTCTGACTCAGTGGTTCTCAAGTATTTCTGCTTCTGACCAAAATACCAGTGGAAGAGACAGCATAGATACTACTTACTATCCTGTATAGTTGTGAGCTCAACTATGCAGAATTTAAACAACTACAATGAGAAGACAAACATTCAATTACTTCTCAGTTTAGTTTTATACATATTGTTGTGTACTAATTCACAACAATTAGATCAGAAAAAATGTTAAGTTTAAATATTATCAATTAAGTGTAAATGTATAGACACATTTAAAAAAACATACATTCCTACTTATACCCTATTTAATTCTAGTTGCTAACGCAGATTAGAGACTGACAGTAATAAATACTGTCACTAAATTTGCAGCAACTTTATCAGAGTAACAAGTTTAATACTACATAAAAGTCATGATGTCATTGTAGCTTCAGTGATTAATTGAGCAGCAATAATGATTCTTTTCTTTTCTTAGAGTGTTCTTGGAGAAAATGAAAGCTGCCTCCCCCAGCTGCCGCTGCCTCACATCCGTAGCTCTGCTACCAGAGTTTACTTTGGACATGAACGCCGCCTTGCAGAAGGTAACCCTCTAGCAGCTCTTTAAAACATCAGCCACCAATCTTGTTTTTTTAGTCAAATGTTCTATCAGTTCATTTATTGAATATTCAGGTATGTGTACTGTACTATGAAAGCTGCACATTTCTCTCCTATACAGCAGATTTCTGTGCACTAGTGCTCTACGAAGGAACTAGGCAGTAATTCATTACCTTTTATTGAAAATAATGTTCTAGAACATTTGTTTGATAAAGAAGCTAAGACTGATGGTCATCTTGCATTTGTCTATTAGAGGTGTGTGTTGCAGTTGGTTTCATACTTGTGTTTGTAAGATGCTGAAGGCTCTGACAGGTTTGTAAAGCTGAAATGCCAGTGTGGTCTGTGATGTTCCAAAACCTTCTTTGTTCAACGAGGATTATTTCTATGACATTCAGTCAGTTTGGAAGCATAATTCTCTATGCTGGAATTGGAGTGATCTCACAGCTTTAGCTTCCTTTTCATATGCATCAATAATTTAAGATTTAATCTTAATTATGAATTTTATTATTGTATTTAACACAATAAATGATTAATTCCAAGTACTATTTTTAGGGGAGAAGCAGGCGGCTACTCACGTTTCCTTGGATCAGGAGTATGACCAAGATTTGTCAGTCCTGTGGTGCCAACTTGAGGAGCAGCTTGCAGCATCTGCCAATCGAGGGATTCTTCCAAGTAACTTCCAACCTACTCAGTGCTGTCTGAACAGTCAGACAAACAACCTCCATCACCCACTGGCTGTGATTGAGGGTAAGAGTTAATGTGACTAAGTCTTATTTTCTCTTTTCAATTAATATAAAGCTTTATGTATTTTATTAGGGGAAATAATATTACTCCATTAAGAAAAATTCTCCAGTGAAGTAAAAAACCACTGCGTCACTGTAATTGGATATGTTGCAGCCCTTTCTTTAACATTGACAAATGTTTTATAAGTTGTGTAGAGGTTTTAAGCCTTCTGTGTGTGGAACTCCATCAACCATCTTTACTCTCTCCAGTTTTCCGTTATCCATGATGAGATCAACCCAAAAATCTATTTTCCTAGTGGAGGTTTCCAGCTTATGTTCTCAGTGTCAAGTGTCCAGAAGGAACACGTGCTCTGGGTGTGCTCCAGACTCTTCTTTCAGTAGAACAAGCCAAGATGCTCAAACATCCTGACAGACTCCTTTCACTGTGAAGGATCAGCGACTCTGCATCAAGCAGAGAGCTCTGCCTGTTGCTAACACTTGCCTGAGCCTCCCTTTGAAGGAAGCTCATACAGCCACTAATATGTAGCATCTAATTCTTTAAGCCATGATCTCATGACCATAGGTGAGAGTCTGAACGTACACAGGCCAGTAACTCAAGCTTTGTTTGGTTCAGCTCTTTCTTCACTGGAGTCCAAATTACAGCAGACAGGCTAGGGTGTTTATTCAATTCCTGCTCCAACCTACTACAACTTACAGAATATACACCAAGACACTTGAACTAGTCCACCTGTGGCATGGACTGGCTCCTGACCTAAAGGGAGTCCATCTTTTTTTGAGGTAGAACTGTGCATTCGGACTTGAAGGAATGGACCTTACCACAGGGGCCGCTTTTCATTGGCTGATGCCCATTCTACGTGGTAGTGTGGCTACGATGTGCATGGCCGTCTCACAAACACGCTTCCCGTTAGCTAAGAACAGCATAATGGAAGTACTGATACAACTTCTACACCTTGAAGCCTGTCTGCTACACAGTCTTACGTTTGCTAAACAGATCAATATGCAATGTGTACTGTATCTGACATACACTAAAGATTTTATTTTAGCAGAAAAGGCTTTGGACTAAACTGTTCCTCGTGTTAGCCACTGTAGCACCAAGTACAGTGTATCAGGCCTAGACACACTCAGACATTTGCCAACAAACCACAGGAATCACCCACTGATTTCAAAAATAGCCTACAAAACGATGAATGCCTGACTTACCCAGCCTTGCAAGAACAACAGGCATCAGTGATCTTGTCCTCAGCTATATTGATGTAGAGGGTGTGTGGATCCGCCATTTTCCTCATCGAGCGAAAACATTTTGCTGTGACGTGCACAATGTTGGAGGCATCGCGAGGCTCAAACACCTGGTCTCATCCAAATAAGATGACATGAACTTCTTAGTTCCTCTGTCCATTGTAGTAGCTAATATATTGTGAAAATCTGGTAGAAATGATGTAATAATGGAGTCAGAAATACACTGCAGAGAATCAGTCGAAGTGGAAGACGCCATATTTACATAGAAACAACACGCCGCGAGGCTTTGATTGTGAGACCTGCGGCCTTGTGGGATTTTCTAGGTCTGTTGTGGGCGCAGCTTGGTAAGGTCCATCCACTCTCATCCCTCCTCACATAATGCCTCTTGAACACGATCGTAGACTTCCACAAAACAAATTTAGACCGCACACCTAATCTTCCAGGACTCAATCAACTGCCTTGCGAAGGTAAAGGTCAGGGGCCTTATGCATAAAAGAGTGTGACGTTTTCACACTAAAACCTAGCGTACGGAAAAATTTGGAAAAGTGCAGCGCACAAAAAAATTGGATGCATAAAGCCGTGCGCACACATGTGGCCGCGCACCTTTCCTTTATAAATCCTAACTTGCAGGAAATAGTGTGCCCTGTTGCCACCCATAAATACATTTGTAAATTAGTATAAATACCCAGAAGTCTGCCACCACATGAAGCAATAACCATGGCGACGTGACGTCCTTGTTCGAAGCAGTGTAAGTATTTATTTATTTTTTTGAACTTGTATTTGAACAATTCCTTGACATAGTCCGCACTTATGTATTTTTACATTGCAACATAATTACAGATACAACTTTCAAATATGCATAGTCCCGATCTTCCCCTTCCCTTCCCCCCCTACAATATCACAGAGAATCAGGCCCGATTTTCCAGGTATAAATTTACAGAGGACCATCTTTTATTATAAATGTCTTTCCGCAGTCTCAGAGTTGCTGTTAGTTCGTCCATCAAGTTGACAGTCCTCAGCCTCTGTACCCCTTTTCTAGGGTAGGTGAATGTGGTTTCAGCCAGTGTGCAGTGACCACCTTGTGAGCATCTAACACCAGGGCTCGCAGCATATATTTTGTATTGGTATCTCATGCCGGAAGTTTAACATCCTCTAGGACCAATCTGTGGATTTCCAAGATTGTATTGAAGTTTAATATTTTTCCTATTTCCCTTTTTATCATTTCCCAGTATCCTTTCACCTTAGGACATTCCCAAAATATGTTGGAAAAATCTCCTATCTGACCACACTTCCAGCAACCTCCTTCCAACCAGAAGGAGGTTGCTGGCCTTACTATCATTGCTGGTTATCATTATTGGGGTTCTAAAAAATCTCATTCGTATTTTCCAGCTAAACTCTCTCCAGTTTGGACAACTCGGATATTTATGCCATTTACCCCAAGTCTCTTCCCATTCTGTATCCTCGACCACCACGTTTAGTTCTAATTCCCATTTATTCTTTACGTTTAGAGTTGTCTTGTCTTGGTCGTTTCGTATTCTCTGGTATAGAGCTGAGATAATCTTTTGAAGATCTTTTTTGTTCTCTACTACATCAATCCGGTATTGTTCAAAATCTGTCGGTCTCTCTTTTAATTTGTCTTTTTCCTTGTGTTTTTGGAGTTGGTGTCTAATCTGAAAAGATCCATGTTAGCAATGTTGTATTCAATTTGAAGTTTCGAGAAGGCTTTTAATGTTATTCCTGTAAACAGTTGGTTTATTGTTATTAAACTTTTGTCCGCCCATTCACCAAATCCCCCAACAGGTTTGTTAGGTTTAAAGTCGACTATGCCATTTTTTCTAGCTGCTCGTGATAGGGAGAGTGGTAGCTTTAATTACTTCCGGACTTTATCCCACACTCTCAAAGTAGACACCACCCACTCATTTTCGATCTTGCATCTTTTTCGCCATTGTTTTTTTACTTAGAAAAGGTAAATCTGTTATCGAGATGGTCCCTGCTGCCAAACCCTGTTCCAGCTGTATCCAACCTAATCCATGTAACAAGTGCCTTTAGCTGTGCCGGCCAATAATAACTCTCAAGATGTGGAAGTGCCAGGCCTCCCACATTCTTGGAAGAACACATAACCTTAAGTCTCACTCTTGGGTGTTTGTTTTGCCAAATGAATCTTGATATAAGTCTGTCCAATAGCTTGAAAGTGGTGTTGGGAACCATGACCGGGAGGGAGTTAAAGAGGAAAAGTAGTCATGTTAACACATTCATCCTAATTGTTTCCACCCTGCCTACTAGAGATAATGGGAGAATCTGCCATCTTTCCAAATATTTTTTGATTTGAGATATAAGCTTGTTGTAATTAGTGTTGTATAGCTGGGAAAAATTGTTGATCAGAGTGACACCTAAGTATCTAATGTCCGCTTTTGGCCATTTAAATTTCACTTCTGTCTCCAGATGTTCTGGCCAGAGTCCAGACATTATCATTGCTTCCAATTTAATTTTGTTTGCTTTATCACCTGAGATGTAACCAAATGTGTGTAGGAGGATATCATCTGCGAATAAAGTTATCTTATGTTCTGTACCTCCCTTATATATTATACCTTCTATGTGTTTGTTCGTTCTAATCCGTTCTGCTAACACCTCAATACATATGGCGAAAAGAATAGGTGAGATTGGGTTTTCTTGCCTCACCCCCTGTTTTATGTTGAAAAATTCAGAGCAGTAGCCGTTTACCTGGACCCTCGAGATTGGACTTTGGTTAAGGGTTGCAATCCATTTTAGGAAAGTGTTGTTAAATCCCATATTCTTCATTATGTAGCTTAGATAATCCCAATCAACCCTATCAAATGCTTTTTCAGCATCTAATGCAAGGAGCTTTGAGGGTTGGCTGTCTTTCTTAGCAGCTGACTGAATATTTAGTGCTATTCTAATATTGTTTGATCCTTGTTGTGCAGTTATAAATCCAATTTGATCAGGCTTTATTAGTTTCATTAAGTACATATGCATCCTATTTGCTAAAATCGAGCCAAGGAGAGTTCCTCTGTTTATGAAAATTTTATTCTCATCGCAGTTTTAAATGTAACCTTTTAGATCCGCATTGGGAAGACCCCCTTTTCCATGTCTCCTGTTGTTGACTCTCTGAATCCAGGCCTCTCTGGAGAGCTCTGCCTCCATCTTCTCTCTCTCTCATTCATCTTCACCGACACACCCAACCTCTCCAAGGTCTGTACCACGTCGCGAAGTGTAGGAAAGGTTTTTGTGCCACTTTCCAAGTCGATTCTGAGTTGAGCCGGAAAACGACATTTTGCCTGTATTCCTTTTTCTTTAAATTGTTTGATTAAGCTCTGCAGTCGCACTCTCTTCTTTAGGACCTCTGGAGGGAAATCCTGTTCAAAGTATATTCTTTTCCCTTGGAGTACAGCTTCTTTTATGGTGTAATCCATGAAACAGAATGATGGAGCATGGCGAATTCGTGTCAGCTGGCCTCGGTCCTAGCGCTCGGTGTGCTCTTTCAATGCGTATGTCCTCCTGAAGAAGCGTGGTTCTGATTAGTTCTTTCACAAAGCCAATCATGTCCTGTTTCTCACTTCCCTCCGGGACTTGGTAGATTCTGAGACTGTTACGGCATAGACTGTTCTATAGGTCATCACATTGATTTGTGAGCAAAGCCTCACGTCTCAGCAAGTACCGAAGCACTCTCTTGTTTCTCTGGCTGACTTTTTCCGTCGTGCCGTTTCTACTTTCTGCTTCTTCCATGCGTTGCTCTAGGGCAGGGGTCTCAAACTCCAGTCCTGGAGGGCCGCAATCCTGCAACTTTTAGATGTGCCTCTGCTGCACCACACCTGAATAGAATAATTAAGGCTCTGGAGAACTGATCTACACAAGGTGGAGGTAATTAAGCCATTTCATTCCAGTGTTTTGTACCTGTGGCTCATCTAAAAACTGCAGGACTGCGGCCCTCGAGGACTGGAGTTTGAGACCCCTGCTCTAGGGTGTCCATATGCTCTGTCAGGTCTCGTACTGATGTTTTCTGATTTTCTTTCCTCAACTCCTTTAGTTCACGCAGGACTTTGGCCACCTGTTCATTAGCTTCATTAGCTTTTCTTCTCTCGCTAGCTGTAGTATCAGCCTGCTGCAGGTCTTTCTTCTCTTTGGTCAGTTTGATGTTTACCAACGGTGTTTCTTGTTGGCATCATTTTTAAAGGGGATGTCCAGAAAATTATGTAATTTGTTAATTAATCATCAATCTCACAGGAGGCTCCACCCAATGCGGCCGTCTCGGAGCATGTCACCACCAGAAGTCCCAGTAAAAGTATTTATACTAATGATTAAATATTTTATTTAAAAGGTGCTTTGAGGACACATAATGTCACCTTACATTTTAAAGAAAAAAAAAATCTAAATTAAAAAAATAAAGAGATCCTGCAAATGCCTGTTTGAACAGTAGTGCATTCAGCCGGGATTTAAAGACAGACAGCACGTCAGAGAGTCTTTGAGTGAGGAATTCTACCATTTATTCTAAATGGTAGAATGCTTTATGTTCATAAGGCGCATTCACAAAGAAGTGGACTCGACTGAAGGATGATCAGTCTAAGCAATCTAAAGGCTCATAAAATATCGTCAACATTTCCCAGCCGATCAATATGATCTCTGATCAGTTTCTCCCTCTGAATCCTTCCCTTGGCGATGTTCTCCATCAGAGCCACATCGTTCCACAATTACGCAGCACACCTATGAGCAACTATTTATATACGTACTATTTACATTTGAGTGAGGTTTCCACATACTTTTATTTTTATTTTCTTTATTTTGTGTGTGTTAGCTTATTGTCTGAGGATATGTTTTATTATTTATGTTTAAACAATAAAATATCAAAATCATGAAAAACATCGGGTTTGACGCTTCTTGGTCTAAATAACTGAATCTAGTCAGATTTCAGTGTATTTAGGTGAGTTTTGACGCTTTGTAGTTTGATAATGTCCACAGAAAAAGTTTGCGTGGCTGCCACACATTTTCATACCAATGTGCATATATTTACACAAACTTTGACACAAAGTTAATTTTTATACATGACGACTTGTGCGTAAAATATGGCGCCGCACATTTTTTGCATGAGGCCGCAGGTCCCCTGACCAATATCTTGGACAAATGCTACACTGCTCCTACTCTAGGCAAGTCTCCGCCTTCTTTCTAACACCATTGACGAGGGGTGCCCAGGTCCAGTCCTCAAGAGCAAACATCCTGCAACTTTTAGATACTTCTCCTACTGTTGAGTTTTTTAACCTGTTCATATAAAGAACCACATAGAGAATAGTATGACTTCAGCTTTCGCAAAGGGGGAGAGTCTCAGTGGAGCCTCAGGACAACTCCAACTTGTCCCCCTGCAACAGCCTGGTTTTATTGAAATTGGGGTCGGGGTCGTTCATAAAACAGAAACTTAAAGATAAGGAGTAGAGGAGTCTCTCTGAACTAGCTGAAACCGGTTTCTCCAAGAAGAGCATGGTCCACCTCAACTTGTTTCCAGCTTAGAGTAGAGACAAACTTATTCATGAGACAACTATTTACAAAACTCTGACATCTACACCTCAGTCAAAAGACTGAAATCCCTCAACAGCAGTGCCACAGGTACAAAACACTGGAATGAAATGGCTTAATTACCTCCACCTTGTGTAGACCAGTTCTCCAGAGCCTTAATTATTCTATTCAGGTGTGGTGCAGCAGAGGCACATCTAAAAGTTGCAGAACTGCGGCCCTCGAGGACTGGAGTTTGAGACCCCTGATCTAGAACATTCATTCATCCATCCATTATCATACAGGCTTATCCCCTGTGGGGTTGTGAGGGGTGTTGCTTCCTATCTCCAGCAGTCAATGGGGGAGAGGCGGGATCACCCTGAACAGGTCGCCAGTGCATTGCAAGCTGTTCTAGAACAGCCCTTCCATTCTGCCCTGTATATTTTAGATGCATCTCTGTACCAGAACACGTGATTCAAATGATTGCAAGACAGCCCTTACTCTCACTCTCAACGGTGTCTTTAGTCAGAGGCTTCTTCAAATTTGGTGTAATACAGACCATTATAGTAGAAACTTTCTGCCCTCAGCCGTCACCACCTACAGTAACTGAAGTATTTTGAATTAATAAGAGTTACATCAACATTTAATTTCTCTTATGGTCTATGAAGGATTTTTGAATTGGATTGAGTTGAAAACCTACAGTACAAGGGTCCCTGATGACTGGAATTGAGAAAGTAAAGTAGTTTAGAACACCTCAATAGATGAAACACATTAAAAATTGCTCATGGATTTGTCAAAATTTTAAATAACTTCCTCAATTTCACAAAAATGTTTTCACGCTCTCTTGAAGTGGTCTTTGGCTTTTCTGAGAGACTTAATGCTCGAAAAGGGAGGTGGAAAAACATTTGCAGAATAAGTTCTGATGTAGTGAATGCTCCCATGCATGCCTGTTCCCTTTCAACCCTTGAAAGGGAACAGGCATATGCAATGGTAACAAACTTGTTATGTGCTTGTGCTGAAGTCTTCAAACTGCTAAATCCGTGCTGGACATGGAGACCAGATAAAGATAATTCACAAAATGCTTAATTCCCTTCCAAAACCCTTCCAAAAACAAAAAATTGGTCTTTGATGATGAGACTGTCGGTGTCTCATGTAATATGAATTGTACCTGTACTCTCTTTTCCTCAACAGAACCAATAATTGTGGAGGTCACATTCAGAAACCCTTTGAAGGTTTCTTTGCTTTTGTCCAACCTCTCTCTCCTATGGAGGTTTTCTACTGGCACACCTTTAGGGGGAAAGGAATCAACAAGTGAGCAGATAGCTGAAGAGATGATCACTAATGAAGACTCTTCAGCAGGCGAGGTGAGTATTCTGACCAAACCCAGCTTAACAATCTAGATTTTTATTCAGACTGGTGTTTAGATCCATCATTGAAACTTTCCATTGTCCCTTCAATATGTTTCATGTTGCTATTGTCACAGAAAGAAGAAATTGTCACAACAGAGATCATCAAAGAGTTCTACCTGGGATCAGAAGAGACCAAAACTGTGAGTAACTGTTACTGAATCCTGAATCGCCCCTGGTGCTGATTTTGTGATCTACCATCAACTTCTAGGAACAGTCATGTTAGGGTTGTGTAATGCACCACTACTGTACATAGTTATCAAGAGTTTATTCATAATCTTATTAGACATACTAAAATGGATTTCATCGGATCTTTGACATTTCAAAATATCAACTCTCAAACTGGAACCCAGCTGTTTTGACACTGAGTGTGTGAGTGTCTGTTCTCTGGACAAAGGACAATCTGCAGTGTTCTGCCACAAAAGAGTGTTTATATCATTGAACACAGTGTGATTGAAAATCATGGGACTTAATGTGCTGGAGTGTACCTCTCTTTATGGTTTCTCCAAATCCCTTTGAGAGCTAAGTCCCACATATGGTAAATGTTAAATCTGCAGAAGCTGGAGTGCTGGGTTTCATGTCTTCTCCTCCCCTTTTCCTGTCTGTTTACTTTTAAATAAATGCCACAAAAGCCTCGGGATGGAGCCTCATGTAAAAGTCCGCTGGACAAAAAGCAGAACTCACAATTTCATCAAAGAGCTTCTGTTTCAGGTATCAGGTAAAATATGATACACAAATATATTTAATAATAAAATAAACATCCAACCACTTACTATGGAATTTGTTGATTTTTATCTAGAATAGACTTATTCAAAAGTCCATAATAAGAAGAAATAATAGTAATTCTGATAAATAACAGATCAGTAACCAAAATCCCTCAAAAATAATATAAGGTTATATTTAAATAACTCAGTATTATGTCGGCACAAAAAAGAAATGCCCCAAACATTCAATAAGTTTTAATCTGAATAATATCCACAATAGGGTCCCATATCCTCAAAAAACACTATCCTGAAAATATTCCCCAGTTATAATTCAAAGTACCAATCTAAAATAAAAAATCCAAAACAGAAAAATCCCCATCTCCCACCCACCTAAAATGAGGAAAAAATAGTGGTACCACCAAACATCTGTCAAAAAGAAAATAAATTCCAGATCAGATCTCACAGGGAGTGTTTTTCTTCCCCCTTAGTGGCGTCTTTTTTCACTGGGCAGCAATTCCTGTGTGCAAAGCTCCAGACGTGTTTTGAGAGTCACCATCTGTGACTGCTGTTTATGTCTTTTCTTAAATATTTAGCTTGTTTTAAAAATCCATAAAGACAATCCTCCCACTGCACAGATGTGATGGTGCGTCTCTCTCCAGTTGTGCCGCTGCACACCGAAGCACATGTCTCTTTTTATTAGCCCATCACAACCACACTTAAAACCAGCATGATGCTGCTCAAAAATCTGTTTTAAACAGTGGAAAACTTTGGATGACTTATCAAGTAACTGAAAGTGTCCTAAAACAGTCTCACATATTTACCTTTAAATTAATTTATTCTGAATAAAACAAACATTATGGTTATGTCACACTCTTATCTGTCTTCTGGGTTTATGTCTTGCAAGTGTTGTGGAAATTTTCCTTTTAAAAAGAGTGAGGAAAAACTGTTTCAAGAACCAGACAAAGAATATATTCTTAATCGGTATTTATTCGAAGGCTTACAGCGTTTGTGTGGATCATTCGTGGTAGACAGGACCTGAAGATCCAGTGTGTGGATCTGTCCTGCATTTAAGTGAAATCTATTGAATATCTGAAATATAACTCAACATCCAAGCAAATGTTGAAGTTTTGTACTTTGATATTCAACTAATGTTTGGACTTGTAGGACTATTTCTGCCATTTTTTTCAATGTTAAGCACTTTTTACTACATGTGCTTGAACAACCAACAAAGGCCTCGTTAACTACCAGGATTCTCAACAGCTGGCAAGTAGCAAAATGGCTCCAAGTTTAACAAAAGATATGGAAGAACTTAAGCTGTGTTATACATTAGTTCACATGCGATGGAAGTAAAGAAGACTAAAACAATGACAGAAATCCCAGAACCTCTCCATCTACATGTACTCAACAGATCAACTCTGTCTACTGCATGCCTCCCTTTATGGGTCAAGACTTCCTCCGCTGTCACCATATCTGCTGCTGACTGAAACCTACTACTAACTCACAACTGAAAACCATGCCATTTCAACATAATTACTGAAAATATCCGTGCAAAATTAATTATTATATTAGCCTTGGTGACCAAAAAAGATGAGGAAATTTCTACACAAATTTGAGGAAAATCCAAAAAAGATTTTACAGTTCTTGTTTTTGTTTTTCTTATTTATTGCTTGTGTGTTGCTTGTAAATATTTTGTAGTTAGGTTATGACTAATAGTAAGGGAAACTGTGATTCAATTAGTAGCTCATTGCAGTGCACCAGTCTAACTTGCTCTGTTCAGACCGCATAGATTGGTGAGGACCAACTTCTGCTGTTTGTCTCACACAGTTTTTGGGTTTTGTTTTGTACTGTCAGGCCCGACTGAAGCTGCTGCCACACAGAACTGGTCAGCTGAACATTGTAGGAGTGATCTACAACCTGACTTCATCTCACTTTGGGGAAGCCTCTTCAAACACTGAAGGTATGTTTCCATGTGTTTCCACCCAGGATTGGTTGATTTAATACACAGCCTTGTATTCTGGCACAGACTAGACATGTTAATGATCTGATCTCGAATGATTACATTTTACTGCCAAAAACATGTGTGTGGGCTTGCTCCTGCATCAGGACAGCAGATGTTAGACACCACGATCATTCGTGGTAGACAGGACCTGAAGATCCAGGGCCCAAGACTTAACCTGACAAAAGAAGACAAAATGCAAGTTCGATATGACATGGATCGACGTTTGGAGCCCATCATAACCCCATCTATGCCCCTAATGGAGGTAAGTGACACTCTCATGTCTTCCTCTATGGCTAACATGGTCAGGTGAACTTCAAGTTAAAATAGTTCATTGGTTTTACTTTTTGAATGAATTACCCTGAAAGATGAGCTAGTTTATGTGAAGTTTGTGACTGAACTTCTTGACTTTGGCTTATTATTGAGATTATAGATTTATTTTGGAACAACCACACACCAAACACGGCCTGCAAAGATAAAATGTGTGGTTGAGGTTGTCTAGGACTTGAATTAAACAGGCTTGGGTTGAATAGCTTACTTTAATATGGTATTTTAGTCCATTCTTTGGGCTTTTCTATTTCTTTTTTTTTTTTTTGTAATTAAGTCGCTTGTGATTCTAATGCTCAACTTGAAAAAGATTTTTTGCAGTACTTAGTTTTTCATGAGCCTAGAATGATTCTTACTCCTGGCAGATTTAGATGTACAATATTTTTTTTTCAGCTGAAGAGTTGGTTTCTGGAAGAAAATGAGACCGCTTTCTCTCAGAAGCAAAGAAAATTATGTAATCTAAGAATCAGTTTTAAATGTACAGTATATCTCTGTGGATTTATATTTGGTCAAGTAGTTTGAATGTACTATAATTTATATGATTGTTTAAAATCACTGCAAGCTGCTGAATATTACAACACAATCTTAATGTGTGTGTGCGTGTGTGTGTGTGTGTGTGTGTGTGTGTGTGTGTGTGTGTGTGTGTGTGTGTGTGTGTGTGTGTTTTGTGTGTCCGCAGGTCTTCTTCCTGCAGTTTCCCACTGCCCTGCTGTGCGGCGAGATCAGGAAAGCTTATGTGGAGTTCTGTAATGTCAGTGCAGTTGCTCTGTGTGGCCTTCGGGTGGCGTCCACACACCCTGATTTCTTCACCTTTGGCAGCCAGAGCACAGCACCCTTCACACCTTCCTGCCCCCGCTCAGCAGAGAACTGCTCCGCCTATGTGACATTTCCTACCCCCCTCCCGCCAGGCTCCATGTCCTCTGAGACGTTGGTTTCTGCTCCTGCATGCAGTCAGCCCACTGGGGTCACAGAGATCCCAATACAGGGCAGCACACTGCAGCCAGGACAGTCGGTTCAGCTACCTCTCTGGCTCCGAGGACCAGACCAGGAAGGAGTTCACGAAATCAACTTCCTGTTCTACTATGAGAACACAGAGAAAGGAC
Source organism: Gambusia affinis (assembly GCF_019740435.1). Classification (NCBI taxonomy): domain Eukaryota; kingdom Metazoa; phylum Chordata; class Actinopteri; order Cyprinodontiformes; family Poeciliidae; genus Gambusia; species Gambusia affinis. The sequence continues at coordinate 684,145 of NC_057877.1, forward strand.
TCAAAATCAGGTGAAAGATGATTTTGAGGATTAATATGCTGCATATATACATATATATAAAATATATTTTGAGGATTAATCTTAAATATATTGTTCCTTTAATATAATTGTGACCAGAGCATTTTAGTGGTGACATTTTATTTATCTTAAGATAGATTTAATGAGTCTATAAAGAACACTGAACTGTTCACATTGACATGATGAACAAAACAGACAGTGTTCTGTAGAATGCTGCATCTGGCCGTGCACACATATTAAAATCAGCTCTGCTGAAAGTGTTTTCGGCAAGTTTAATGATTGGATAAAATATGTGGAATATTCATTCTGAAAAATTGTTTATATTCAACAAAAATCATGTGTACACCCTGAAACTCAAGTAGTGATGGAAAGATGTCCTGTCCCCACCTCACCTTATAAACTAATGAGAAAAGTCTCAGCTTCCCAAGACATTATCTGGACTAAATGCTTGGCACACAGTGGAAATGTGGATGTATTCAATCCATATTATCAACATATGCAATAATTTAGGTTCTGAATGAGTTCTGTATTTGTACTGAGTTTAACGGTCTGTCATCTCCTCCTCATGAAGTCACCGGGTTTTGCGTCACACGGTGTTTATCTGCGCCAGTCGGTCTCTGAGTGTCCAGGCCTCTGCCTGCCGCAGCAGTGCTTCCCCGCATCGCTCTCTAGATGACAAAGGCAGCGGGGGAACTCTTGTTTTTATTGATGTGGAGAACGTAAATGCTGTAAGATGAATCACACTTCGACTTATGAAGTTTCTTTGTTCTCACATCATGTTGCGAAACTTAGTTTAAATTTCTTTTAATTGTTCCAGAGTGAAAATGGTGTCCGTGAGTTCCACATTGTCCAGGTGTCTAGCAGTAGTCAGCACTGGCGCCTCCACAAGTACATTAATCCATGCAACAATTATGGTAAGTCCATTTTAAAAGGGACTGTCTCCCTTTTAAAATGATTATTATTATTTTTTTTATTATTGCAATTTTTTTTTTCTGCATGCTTTTTAGTACCTAAAGGTTCTACAAAGGTTTTACAATTCAATTCAAATTATTACAAACACAGTACTTCTTATTGCATGGATCATGGGCTTCTTTCCAACCACAAACATAATAGTGAACACACCAAGAATGTTGTAAGGTCAAATGCTCTCCTAGTTTTTGATCTATCATCTCTGTTAATAGAAAGTTGTTTCTATGCCTGTCACAATAACACATTTTGCTGAGCAATTAATTGTCCCAGAAATTAGTGCGATAAACTGTAATATTGTCGTTTTGAGACCATTGTTAATTTATAACAAAAAATGGCATAATAATACAAGTACACCTTCATCAAGATTAACTAATTGTTAAAGAACATTTAGCACTATAACTGGAAGAGATTTTAAATAGATAAACTAAAAATGGACAATAAACTTTCTCTTCAAAATATATTAATCATTAGGCTCAGAAAGGGAAAACGCACAACACTGCCAATTGGGAACTTTGTGAAAAATAAGAAGTGTAAACATAGTACTGTGTATTGTGTGTAAAAGGTTTCCAGTATTTTTTTAATACTGGCTGTTCTATGAAATCATAGGGCAGCTAGTTAGTTGCTACTGTTTTTATTGATCATTTATTGCTTTTCATATCAGGCCTAGTTGTTTCATAAGATGAATGGAAAACTGTGAGCTTCCTCTTCATCAGACTACCATGCAACTGTCTTCAGTCAGAGGCCTCATCAGAATCTCTGTAATACTTACCTCTACAGGAAACAATGTGTGCCTTTAAATCAAAGCCAAAAAGCCTCCTGTTTTGAGTTGCTTTTGAACCGTAATAAACAGAACATTGATTTGTATTAATGTTTTTGATGGTGACACTCATCAAAATATGTGATGTTTTTATGATGTAAAGCACTCTGAACTACCTTGTTGATGAAACGTGCTATACAAATAAACTAGGCGATTGTTTTTCACTGCTTTCTATTTCTCTCTCCAGATTGCAGACTCAGCAGTCGAGAAAGAGCTAAGCTTTGTTTTAAAGCCATGAGATGCAAGCCACATGAAGGTATTTTTCCTTCTCACACAAGCCATCTTGGATGTTCTTTTTTGAAAGCACAGATTTACCTTTGTTCCTAGGCTCTGATTCTGCAAGAGAATACACGTTTGCAGACCTGAATCTTGGAAATGAACGGGTAAGATTTAATTCACTGCTTTATTGTTACTGTAGAATCACAATCTTGTATGTATGAACCCAGGACGGTTATGTGACAGTATAATGATACTGTTACAGAATGAAAATATCAACTTGGCCTTAAAGAGAGGAAAATGGAGTAAACAAAGGCTCCTTATTTGGCTGGATATGTTGGTGGGAGAATAGCCACAGATCAGAAACATTCATCCTTTAAGCACAACAGTTTTGACAAAGAACACAAAAAACTATGGCATCATTTAATGTGACCAAAACAAACACAATTAAATAAGTGTCTTCCATATTTTTGTTTCAAAGAATTGTTGGTGAAGTTGACAATGGAAGCTGTTTCTAGAAGATTTTTTTTCTAACATCTTGTCTTCCTCCTTTATTTTTGAAAGCACCAAAAAGGGGTTAATAATGATGAAGTTTGCTATACACAGGGCCACCAATGTGGGAACAACTGGGTCTGTTGTCCAGACCTGAGCCCTCATACTGTCAAGTTGCAGTCATATTGTTTTCCAAATAGATCTGTTGGTGCAGGATAGACCAACTCTTAAAGTTGCATAAATTCTTTTCTACTATTTTTCTTTCAAATTGTCCTTGCAGTATGGGTGGATGATTCCACACTTCCACCCCAATCACAGAATGATTTGTTTGCCAAAGCAACTTCTGGCAAAGAGTTCACGAAGCTGTTCTAGTGGAGAGAGACGTGTACAGGCAGAGAGGAAGATATGGAGTCTTAAGCTATTCTACACAAATTAGTCTTAAAATATTTAAAGGGATGTTGATGAATATTCCGCCTGCTTTAGTCTTAATTGTTATTGTGTTTAACTTTGCATTAGCAAAGTCTGCTAAGTCTGGTCTGCCAAGTAAACACGAACACATTTACAGTAATTGTAACATGAAATATTGTAACTGGCCAGAGCTAATAGACCGGCACAAATTCATCTTTTAGGGTTTGTAACCTTACCTCCAGTTGGATTTCCACTTTCCTTTTCTCTTTCACTGTGTGGTGCACAGCTACAAGGTTTTGATTTAAGCCGGCGGTTTTCAAAGTGTGAGGCGCCTCCCCTGGGGGGCGCCAGAGCACTTAAGGGGAGGCGCGGTGCGAGGGAAAAAGTAAACCGGAAAAGCTATCTGCTTGCTGTCTACTGATGTGAGAGAAACGTCTTTACGCATTACCCATCAACTCTGTGGATTTAGGAAAAGTTGGTACTGTGGGTGCGCGTGGAGCGGGATCAGTGGAAATGTTTCCCCCCTTAGAGGATGTTTTGGCCAGTGATGTCAGTAACGTTATTGACGTCGGATCACTTTTTTCAGTAACCAGTAATCTAACGCGTTGCTATTTCAAATCCAGTAGTCAGACTACAGTTACTTATCAAAATCATTTTATGCTATCATGCTACTATCTTCTTTTGTTATTTAATCAGATTTCTCTACTGCCTTGTCGAAAGGACCGACGTCTCTATGCAACAGAAATGTAAACAATGGAGGGAGATGCGCATTTTGTTGGTGGAAAAACTGGAACTATTTTCAGTTTCTGTCGCCAAGTCCGATTATTATAAGCGGCTTTGGGCTTCATTTTTTAAAAGTCTCTTGCAAATTTAATGAGTGGCGGGTTGCGCCTTTTTGGGCTCGTTTTTGAACGTGAAGTTGCTCATTTGGGTTTGGAAATAAGCAGAGACTCATAATAAATCCCAGAATTTGTCCGTCATTAGTTTTACTTAGTCTCTCCCTGTCCATCATTTCCCGGATGATCCGTCCCGCTGTGTCTTTGTTAATGTCAAGTTAATATATTACCTCTGAATGATGTCGAGCTTCGCGTTGCGCTCCAGGAAACTGCAAACATCGAGAGGGGGGGCGCAGCAGGCATTGTGCTCCTTGGAGGGGAGCTCACCCTTTCACACTTTGAAAACCCCTGATTTAAGCCATATGATGGTACAGACTTAAATAGCAGATTTTGAATTTGAAATCATTTTTAGTGTGTTCCTCATTTCATCCTTTAGTCAAACTTTTGAATGATCTTTATCTTTATGCTCTGTTTTTATTTTTAAAATCATATGAATGAATATTCTAGATAACCACCCAGATGTTTCCCATGAAGTCATACTCCACTCCAGTGAACTGACAACACATCGTCAAACTCTTTAATGTAACAAGAACAGTTTAGTGCACCTGCAGACACGTCTCTCCTACTCTGAACTTTCTGTGTGCAGATCATGAGTTCCTCTACACCATGTGGAGATTTCTTCTTCCGTTGCCGTCAGAGCTCGGTGTTGGAACAAGTGAATTCAACTCCCAGGAACAGCAGAAGTCAGGGCTCTGGCCACACTGACAACACAGCCTCCGACATTACAAGTATCGCCAAGAAGTGTAATGAGCTCGACCTAAGCATAATCGTCATCTGGAAGGTTGTATATTTGCTGACCTGAATAAGTGTTTTGAGATATTTTACTCTCACCATCAGCAGCTCTTTTTTAACATCATATCAATAAATTCTAGATGTTTAAGTCTTGGTTGCCAGCCTGTATTAAATCTGCCACATTGTCCCACTTTGCAGTGTTGTAGGATTTAGTCACATTTATAATTTTATATCAATTAAAGGTAGAGGTGGATGCTTTGTGCTTGAGCTGAATGTGTTTTGTGTGACCAGGCTTACGTTGTTGAGGACAACAAACAGCTGATCTTAGAAGGCCAGCTTCATGTGGCCCTGCAGACAATTGGCAAAGAGGCCAGTTCTCTGATTCCCAAAGAGGTACGACCACAATCCTCCTGCTTGTCCACAGCTCAGTGGATGCTAGCAGACCTCAGAGTACCAGACAGCTGTCCTATTCTGTTTCATTGGCTTTGTGTGTGGTGTTTTACCTCACACCCTATGTGAGGTAAAACATTCATTCATTTAATGCAGTGGTTCCCAAAGATTTTTTGGGGCCCCCTGTGGATTACAATAAAGTCCCCCCAAAACAGAAAAAAAGAATCAACTGGGCACACAAACCATCTTTACAATAAAACACTTTTGTGTAACTGTTTTCTTTTTTTTCCATGCCACTTACAACCCACCTGCCTCCCCAGCAGTGGCATGGCTTTGGGAACCACTGATTTAATGGATGCTGTTTTGCCAAGCATTTCTCCTTCTGGTTATGTTTTTGTCTCCAGGAAACTCAGGAGATGATGCTCCTCAGATTTAAGTCGGAGTTGCCTCCTCCAGTCATTCTGCCGTATCCAGAGCTGACCCAGCTCATCAGAACAAACCTCTGCTACCCTGAAACCTTTACTCATCATTTTGTCAAAGAAAGGTAAGACAGCTGCAGTAACCAGGTATTACAGTGCCACAGTATTAGATTGCAGAAATGAAAAAAAACAGACCTCCTACATCACTACATCACTCCTACAGGACCAAAGGCCTCCAAACGTGGGTTGTGCTATCCCCTACACCACCACGGCACACCCCGACCAGATATCTCATAGACCACATTTCAGATTTTATAGTTCCACCCAACTGTAATGTTCTTACAAAGAATATTTACTGAACTCTGCTCTTCTTTCTTATTGTAGACTCTGTGCAGGTGGTGTATTATACACAATATATAGATACAATGTTTCAGAAACCTCTAGTTATGTGTAGAGCAAAATTACATGTGTCTTTTAATTGCTTATGCCACAAGCACATGCTTGCCCCCGCTCCCCCCACCAGGGGGTCTATGTGGGCTCTAGTGTCCCTTATATGACAGTAGGCTGACAGGAAAGGGGGAAGGAGACGGAGGAAGACATGCGGCAAATGTCAGTCAAGTCCGGGAATCGAACCCGCGACGGCCGCGCCGAGGACCCAAGGCCTCCAAACGTGGGTCGTGCCATCCCCCACGCCACCACAGCACGCCCAACAGAAGCACATGCTTAGTTTAATTGTTTTACCCTGTGATAGGGGAATTGATATAGGCATTAAATAAACATAAAGATTACTGTACCCACAGCTTTTAGTTGTTAAACCAACAGTTTTATTTTAAGCAGGTTATATATGGAGTTTTTACTCATCGTGTTTTGGCCGCTCTTATTGATGAATAGACAGAAAACAGGTAGATAGAAGACTGAGGTTTCAGTATGATGACACGATCGAGAGACATTTGAGTTGTTTAACGACACTCAGGTGTTGATCAGATCAAAGCAGCACCACTATTACCTTCCAGATACAACAGCATTACTGTAGTGTTCTGTAAAAGTGTATTTGTTTGTCTCTTTCTGCCCTTAGCCTTTGCTTAGTCCCAGTAACTCTGACTCTGTCCAACTGCTCCTTGGTTCAGATAGATGTCATCATTGACCTGCGGCACAAAAGCAGCAGGTATGTTGTCAACACATAAAAAACAGCTTGAATCGGGTTCAACTGGAATATACAATTGTGTTCAAAATAATGGCAAGATTTAAAAAAGTGAAGAATGCTCACAATCCTTTAATAGTTTGTATTTCCATTCATATGTTTTCAATGAGATTGACTATAGATGCAAGTTTTCAGTGATGGCACTGATATGGTATTATGCGTTTCAAGGATCTGCTTATAGAGTCTTCTATGGCATCATTGGCACAGATAAAAGAAAAATTTGACCTTTTAAGTTCTGATTTGTTTTCCGATATTTGTAAGTGAGGCTTTTCTTTATTGCACAACTGCCTAAATTTTCTGTCACCACAGAGACTTAATGACTGAAATCCATCTTTAATGGATTTATGTCATTAAATCCTGTCAGGTCTTAAAAACCCCTTGATGGGTACATTTAAAATGACTTGTGGGAAGACATAGGTTGTCCTATTTCTGATGACTCCAGAATTTTGACTTTGAAACTGGTCAGCTCATCCCATCTGATTTGCACCAAACTGGAAATAAAAAAATCTTTAACTTCTAAAGATGGCAATATGATTATATTGGATTTTGACTCCAGTGCGCCCCTTCCGTTATTGGAACAGTCATATCTCCAGGACAAATCATCCAATCTGCACCAGATTTTTTTGTGCGTCAACAGGAAGCACTGGTGTGCTACATTAATGATGACATCACTAAAACCATGACCACTGAGAGAAAATACTGAAGATTATTGGATCACTTGACTTTCTTCTCCATGTATGTGATGTACAATTAAAACCAATAAGCAATGCTAATCACACACAATGTGTTCCTAAGACTACGGGAAGTCCTCACCAAACTTTGGCCACAAAACAGGAAATGACAATAACAACTGTCTGGAAGGCTGGCCTTCAACAAAACTTTTCAGATGTATTGTGAGACTTGTGCTGAAATGAACTGAAGGCAGTTTGGAAGATTTGCCAAATGCGCCACCTAGTGGTACTGGTGCGAGTGCGATGCAAGAGTGTCGACGATGCTGATGGGATGCCGGTACAGCAGCTGTCACCACAAGGCCAGAGAGGCGCTGATCTGCAAGGGCCACAAATGCTCCTTTCAGCCTCAATTATATAGTTGGACCTTAATTCTTTTCTTGCATGACTTTATTATTTCTTTTTCATTCTGTCAGCTAATGGGCAAAAGACCAAAACTATATGTACAATTCCACAAAATATTTTGTGGAATTGTATAAATATTCAAAATATTTTTGAATTAAATGAAAAACGTTATAAACAGCACTTTGCATCCTTTTCATCAGAATGTTATACGACAATTTTTGAAGGGATTGCAGTAAAATGAAATTAATAGATAATTACATTAGTTACACTACACTATTGTGTATTATGCTGACATTTTAGTGACTTATGTGTGAGACATCTACAGGACTAGGAAAGCTAGTTCAACATGGCTCATTTTCAGGGATCGTAATGATTTCACTTCCTGTCATTCTGTGTGGTTTCCAGCTCCGAGTCTGTGGAGGTCCATACCTCGTTTGCTTGGGTGGGTCAGACGCAGTACAAGCTGCAGCTGGGCTGCCAGGAGATGGTCCGCCTCACTCTGCAGGCCTGCTTCTTTCGTGCTGGTGTCTACAACCTGAACACTCCACTGGTTTTTGCTAAGCCAGCTGAACACAGCACACTGTGTGAATCAAGTCAGCAAACAGCCAGTCCTGCTCTCATCATCATCAACAACGCCTGTCCTCTCTTATCCTGAGGGGACAGTGGGATGCTACTGATTCACCACATGGACACAAAGGCACAGTTTGACTCTCTGACAGAACTACCAGTGACTGATGGTGAACGTACGAATCTTTGTTTCATCAGTGGATGCTTCACTGGTTGACTTCCTTACACACACAAAGCCACCCCTTCCCTTCTGTACCCCAGACTCCTCATCCTCTCTCACTCTGTTTTGACCTGAGAGACTCTAACTTGCACTTTTCTTTGCTTGCTAACAGAAAGCCAGGCGGAAGTCATGACAGCTTGAACATGAAACTGCTCAAATATATTCTGATTTAGACTCAATAAAAAATGGTCCGTTTTGATTGGTCCTGTGAGGCCGAAGTGACCGCTGCTCCCACGGCCTGTGGGCTGATGGTGCCTGTCTGAACCTGGAGTGAGTCCATTTCACGCCTTTGCTTAATTCCTGTACAGTGAGACTCATTTTCTGGCTTTATGTTGGCAGTTTGTTGAATACTGAAGAGCCGGCCTGCTGCCATTCAGGGATCTTTATTCAAAAAAGCAATCACTTCCTTCTTTGAATGTGGATCAGACATTTTCCTCACAGTGCAGATTGCCCCCTATGGAATTTATTTATTTCTAATAGCAAATTGGATGCTAAAATAAAAATAATGATGGCAAAAGGCTATTTTGTCTAGGATGTATGGAGTGTAGAATTATTTAACAAAGGAATAATTGTTTTCTTTAAGATCTTTAAGACACAAAGTAGCGCTTTAATACCCACCATGACATTTTTTGTAGTTTGTTGGCCATATTTTCAATCACTCTGGCATGTAATTACTTCATGAATCAGTCTCATATTTCTCACAAATAAATAAAGCTACTAATCTGACACAATTTTTGTCATTGAGCAATCAGTTCCTCAACTTCCCTTAGCTATTGAGCTGATGTGTCACCAAGCGCCTCATAGTAAAATAACCAGGATCTGTTACTGAATAAACCGTGTTGGTTAGAATAAAGAACCAATGTTGAGAGAAGCCAATTGAGGTGACTTGAGCATCTGGTCAGGATGCCTCCTGGACGCCCCCCCTAGTGAGATGTTCCAGGTACGTCCCACCAACAGGAGGCCCCGGGGAAGACCCTGGACATGCTGGATGGACTGTGTTTTTTGACTGGCCTGGGAACGCTTTGGGATTCTGTCGGAGGAGCTGGAACAAGTGGCTGGGCCTCTTGTGCCTCCCTACTTAGTCTGCTGACCCCACAATCCGACTCTGGATAAGTGGAAGAAAATGGATGGATGGTTGTTTTACACCTTATTTAACTGCGTCAAGCACTTAGAGCTTTTCCCAAATTCCTGTGTGGAAAAGTCTCCACTTCCTATCTGAAAGCTGTCCAAAAACTGGCCCAGTCCGATCCCACTGGATTGCATTTGAGACTGTGACTCACTGTGGCCAATAATAAAAACAACCCACCTGGTCCAGTATCATACTCCTCCAATACTTCCTGGAGGACTTTGATACATCTCTCAAGGTTGGAATATTTTTGCACAAATTCTGTGAATTATCCTTGCTGATTTCTTCAGAGGGCGGCTTCATCCCTCCGTCTGTGCAGCTCCTGGTTCCAGACCTTCATCTGTGGTGCAGCTAACAGGGTAAGGAAAGGTTGCTTTGGTAAATCTCCCCACACTGGAATGCAGTAAACTGAAAGTCAATTGTTTCAGCATAGCAGGGACAGAAAGCAGACACAGACTTAAATCAGATTGAAGTAGTGATTAATTTAAACATAGCATCAGATAAAACACACATTTAGAATTCATATGAGTAATTTAAGGCATACTGACTGTTAGGTGCAGCACAGGGTTTACAGTATGGTCTTTGGTCTGTGTACAGTCTCCAGAAACAGGCAGTAATGGTCTACATAGACCACCTACACTCTGTGGCACTTTAAACCAAATTAATGACAATAATTACAAAAGATTAATTATTGCACTTTATTCTCTAGATAGAATAATAAAGTCCATCATTATTCATAGTGGAGCTCAGCACCAAACATCAAGACACCAGTGGAAACATGCCAAAGGCTGCTCAGCTACTAGAAGAAGGGTTTGATTGCTGTCATACCAGAAATTTTTCTGCTGAGGGGTTTAAATCATTTTTATGACACTTTTTTTAAATGAATAAAAAAAGCTATTCTTCATGTTGAGAAGTTTGTGTATATCAAAAATATTTATACACAGTTATACGAATAAACCTTAACTCTGAATTTCTTCCTGCATTCGGATTACATAACTGGCTTGATAAAGGATTAACTCTAATAGATCAAATGTTTGAAAACAGAAACCTGATGTCCTTTCAACAACTTCAATGAAAATACAACCTTCCAACCCAAGACTTGTATAATTACCTACACATGAGACATTACTTGCATAAACATAGTGAATGGAGAGTCTTACAGATGCCTCCTAGTCTGGAGAATTTTTTTTCTTTCTGTAATAAAAGGAAATATAACTTCCAGATTCATATCACATATTTACAAAATATTGCAAGAGAAAGCAATAGCTGATACAAAAGATTTTAATGGGAAATGGGAATTAGAAAGGAATGTCATAATCAAAGATGAGGACTGGGAAGAAATGTTTCAAGAGGGTCATAAAATATCAAATAGCAGAGAATATATATATATATATATATATATATATATATATATATATATATATATATATATATATATATATATATATATATATACATATATATATATATATATATATACTCACCAGAAGTTCTAAGTTCGACTGACTGTCACTACAGATCATAAATCAGCCAATTTCTCGACAGCAACTCGATGCATTTTGGTGTCTAAACAAGGTGAAGGTAATGTGAAGTTCTGAATGAGCACTGCAGCAGCAGGAGACGTCACACTGGGTCATTCCACTCGGAGCAGGAGATGGGACTACATTTCACAAGACTCACCAAAACTGGACAAAAAGCTTAGAGAAACGTTGCCTGGTCCATGAATCATGATCAGAACTTTACAGCATAGATCCATCCTGTGTTCTATCAGTTTCCCAGGCTGCTGATGACATCATGGTGAGGAGAAAACATTCTTGGCACACTTTTTGCCTCCGCGTCAACTGAGCATTGTTTCTACAACACACAAACTGAGTAAAATTGCTGGCTGTTTCCATCCCATCAGAACGTGGACACGCTGCTTCCATGTCACAAAGTTCAGCTCATCTCCAACATGGAGTCATTGTGCTCTAATAACCTCTGCAGTCGACAGAGTTCAATCCAGCAGAGCACCTCTGAGTTGGGGTAAAACAGATTCTCAAGTTTCTGCTGACAAATCAGCAGAAACTACAGATTTCACCTCAACAGAAGAGAGAAATCCATCCATTATATTTGGATTCCTAAATTTTCCTTATGTTTCTGACAGAAACATGGTGGAATGACAATAATGAACCAATCATACTAGTTGAATCTGTGCCTCTTAACTACAATTTCTTAAGTGAGAATAGAAAACATAAAAAGGAGGAGGCGTGGCTTCAGTATTTAAGAATACCATAAATGGTAGTACAATTTCCTTGGGTCACTTCAACTCTTTTGAGTGAGAAAATGAACAAAGTCCAAACCTTGTTAAAAAGAGAACAAAACAGCTTTATTACATCTGCAACCTCTTTATACTGCATACTGCCCTTCAAACACAGACAGGGTGTCACCAAGAAGCTTATCAGATTTACACACACAGAAAGAAAATGGAATCTTCAGTTAAAAACCGTTTCAGGCGGAACATTCTTGTGCCTAATAATCATATTAGTCAATAGTCACCCAGCGTCTGTCACTCCGGAGGTATGATAACTATTTTGCTATAATTATTTACTTATCGCCTGTTGCTAGGCTTCTGACATACTGAGGCAAACTGTGAAGACTAAAAGAGGACTAATAACTCTGTAAGCCTGGGTAAGATATAATAAACTGATTAAACCTTGAAAGATTAATACTAAATAAACTTCTAATAAAAGTAAACACACACTCAAGAACACACACTGGACCTGGTTATCAGTAAGGGTGTGAATATTTCCAATGTCTCTGTAACTGATGTCGCCCTGTCGCATCACTTCCTGTTATCTTTGAAAGTTGTTTATCCTTTAACCCACTTGGACAAACAGCAACCATCACAAAACGTTCTCTCACTGAAAGCACAGCAGAAATATTTAATCAAATCTATTCTTCTTCCTTATCCTTAACCTCTAGAACCCTAGAGGTTCCACCGGTGGGTCCATCGGGTTCTAGAGGTTAAGCTGTAATGACGTAGATAAGTTGGTAAATGATTTTCAGTCTAAAGTTTCAGATATCATTGATTCCATTGCCCCAATTAAAATGAAGGTTGTGTCTAGTAAGAAGAAATCTCCATGGAGAAATGCACAAACTGTAAGATCTGCAAGACAACTCTGTCGTAGGGCAGAACAAAGTAAAACTCAACTTCACGTTCATTATGACATCTATAAAGAAAAACTACTTAACTATAACAATACTAAAACATGCAAGACAGGCTTTCTTTGCAGATGTCATAAACAAAAACATTAATAATGCTCCAGCTTTATTTGCAACAGTTGACAGGCTCACAAATCCTCCTATCACGTTACCACCTGAATTTCAGTCTATTGCCGCCTGCAACCAGTTTTCCAGTTTCTTTTCAGAGAAAATTCAAAAAATCAGAGGATTAATCTGCACATCCACTGTAAAGTCAGAACCAACACTGAACCCAAACAAAACAAATACAGGAAAAATGACCCAATTTCAACTACTTAATTATAAAACCCTAGAGGAAATTATAAGTCAATTAAGCTCCAGTTCCTGCTGTCTGGATGTTCTACCCTCACATTTCTTTAAGAAAGTTCTGCCTGTTGTTGCTACTGATCTGATCCAAATAGTAAACTCATCGCTCTCATCAGGCGTTTTCCCCCAGGCTTTGAAAACGGCAGTAATCAAACCACTGATAAAAAAGAACAATCTAGACAAATCACTACTGCAGAATTACAGGCCGATCTCTGACCTCTGACCTCCCATTCATCAGTAAAGTTATTGAAAAAGTTGTTTAAACAGTTAAATAGCTTCCTAACGATAACCAACTGCTTTGACTCCTTCCAGTCTGGTTTCCGGTCTCACCACAGCACAGAGACTGGCCTAGTCAAAGTGTTCAATGACATCCATATAAATATGGACTGTGGGAGAACCACAGTGCTGGTTCTGTTGGACCTCAGTGTTGACCAGGACATATTACTGAATGGACTGGAGAGTTGGGTCGGACTCTCCGGTCCAGAGATTAACTGGTTTGAATCTTACATAAAAAGCAGGGATTTCTTTGTTTCAATTGAAAACTTCTCATCAAAGAGGTCAAAGGTCACATGTGGGGTACCCCAAGGTTCAATCCTAGGACCCCTCTTATTCAATATCTATATGCTCCCACTGGCTCAGGTTATAACAGGAAATAATATCAGCTACCATAACATTACAATGTCACCAGGTGACCTTTGACCCCATCCAATCACTGAACAGATAAATGTGTGGCTGTGCCAAAACTTTCTCCAGCTGAACAGAAACAAAACTGAAGTTATTATTTTTGGACCTAAAGAGGAACAATCTAGAATCATAGATCTTGGGTTATAGATCTAGGGGTATAGATCTAGAGTCATAGATCTAGAGTTATAGATCTAGAGTCATAGATCTAGAGTCAGTGCACAACTTCAGTTATTACAACTAAAAACCAGCGATCAGCCCTGAAACCTGGGAGTAGTGATGGACTCTGACCTGAACCTTCAGAGCCACATAAAGACAGTTACAAAGTCGGCCTTCTATCACCTGAAGAACATTTCCAGGATTAAAGGACTAATGTCTCAGCCAGATCTAGAGAAACTCATCCAGGCGTTTATCTTCAGTCGCATTGATACCTGCAACAGCGTCTTCACAGGTCTGTCCAACAAATCAATCAAACAGCTGCAGCTGATCCAGAATGCTGCTGCTGGAGTTCTGACTAAAACCAGGAAGATAGAGCACATAACACCAGTTTTAAAGTCTCTCCACTGGCTCCCTGTAGCTCAAAGAATAGACTTTAAAATACTGTTAGTTTATAAATCACTGAATGGTTTATCACCACAATACATTAAAGATCTGCTGTTGTATCAACCTTCCAGACCTCTCAGGTCTTCTGGTTCTGCATCTCCAGAACCAGAACCAAACGAGGAGAAGCAGTATTCAGCGCCTATGCACCACAAATCTGGAACAAACTTCCAGAAAACTGTAAAACCGCTGAAACACTGACTTCCTTTAAATCTCAACTAAAAACCCACTTGTTTAGAGTTTTATTTGAAATGTAATCAATTACAAATTTATTGATGGAATCTGACTTAATGTTGTGTTTTTATTGTTGATTCTATGTTGCATTGTGTTTCTGTGTTTAATTTGATGTGAAGCACTTTGAAATGCCTTGCTGCTGAAATGTGCTATACTAATAAAATTTGATTTGATTTGATGCCTCAGATGTCTCAAGTTATGTGGTAGCGTGCCTTTGGCATGTTGGATGCAGGGACGTCCACCAGAGCAGTAGCTGTACAGCTCAATGTCCCAACAGACTGGCACCACTACAAATCAACCTCATCTTTGTCGGCCATGTATGACCACTCAACACAAAATGGCCACATCCGGCTCGTCCATCTATGGGATCAGCTAAGACCAGCGACACACACAGCTGATGAGACTACTGGTCTGCACTACAGACGCATCACACCTCAAACAGTCTGTAGCTGCATACGGGAAGCCAACTTGGTCAAAATCAAATTTCTCAACATGATCCCTATCATGTTCAAAGTACTGTCAATGTGCTACAAATGGCCCAATCACAATGTTATCAATGTTATGAAGATCAGTAATTACTGACACTATATTCTGAGCTTCTCTATACATTACATTACCCAAATGTTCATAAAACTCTTACCTTTGACATGGGGCATTTATACTTTTGTTCAGTGTATATTACATTACAGTTTGTAAATTTTTTTAACAATATTGGTTATTTCATTGTTCTCAACAGCATTAGAAACATGAAGTGGGAATTCCTCTTCATCCGACCCTGAGTGTGGGATCTTTGTCACTAACTTATTTGATATTAAAGTGCTCAAGTTTCAGTCACATGGAGAACAACAAACTTTTGATGGATCTTCAGTTTTTTATATTGTTTCAACTGTTGAAAAAGCTTTTCCATGTTTCCCATGGACTTGTGGTTTCTACTGTGAAAAGCAGTAAGTACACACCTTTTCCCACTTTGTTTAATGAAAAAGCATGAGAAAATAGAAAATATGTCGAAGCATACTATTAATTACATATCCAAATTACAGACTGAGCCGGAGTGTCAAATAAAAAGAACTATGCATATAGCATTATGCAGGTGAACATATAAAAGAAGAGAGTTCCCTGAGGCTGTTCAGAAGAGGTTCCATGGATCTCTAATGAGCCAAATCTGAGACGAGATAAACTGAACTTCCTGCTGGAAGCCTGAAGGCAGGAACAGAACTAACATTTAGCTTAGAATGAATCCCTTTCTTTGTGGCTTCCCTTTGGTTGCAGCAAAGTGTTCGGATCAGTCGTCCTGCTGCCCTGGAATGGTTTGATACTGTGGTGGCTGCCTGTACAGACAATAGTGCTGAGTCATGAAGACGATGTCAAACGCCACAGAGAACAGACCCAGACCGAACTTGGTGGGATCACCAAACACCAGCTTCCACTCATCTGAGGAGAGATGAACACGACAGAAAGCATGACAAAGTGATGGTCCAGAAGAAATTACAAACATCTACACAAAGGCGCCGCATAGTACTCTACTAGAGCAGAACAACTGTAAAATAGAGTTCAGTGAGCTGGTAGAATTAAGTGCTTCTCATTATAAAGCTAGTTTATGAGAAGGTTCAACTATCCTGTTAGTCCTCAGTTCTACTGAGACCAAGCAGCAGTCAGATTCCTCTGAGATGCTGCACAGCCTGCTGCCTTCTGCAGTTTTTGTTTTAAATATCTGAAATATTGTTAAACCGGTTGCATGACCTTCCCTGTTACTGGGGTCAAATATGTGTATTTTGGGGTTTTTGCTCACTAGAAGGGCTGTCGGCTCCAGTATGTGAACCAAGAGGTGACAGGTAGTTGACAGGTGTTGAACCGGGAAGGGCATACAAGTTTTAGACCTCTGTGGCAGAGTCATTGTTAACACTGTTTGCCATGTATCATGGAATAAATAGTTATAAATGGTTCATCTGACTGGAACAAATTTGGAATTTGGACTACAAGAAGATTTTTGCGATTGACTTTACAAGTGATCAACAGGTAGAACGTTAGCCGCTCAGTGTGTCATAACTAAGCAGCAATGGATCAATGCTTAACTAGTGCAGTATAAAACTGGTTACTACACTGTCAAAAACTTGCCCTTTTTGGTCTTTGATGAACTCCGATGTCTTTGAACAAAGCGATGGAGACTATGTGGGGCAGACTGAGACAGTTTGGGCTGCGATGAGCTGGTGTTTGCTAGATGGACTATTGCTACAGAGCTAAAGCAACAGGCTGAAAAGGATCGGATGGATGCGGTGGCAGACAGTCGGTGATTGAGGAGGATCGGATCGCTGTATGGAGTACCAGGGTCTTTTGAAGGTCATTGTGAATTGGATCACAGAATGTCAACAGATGGCCAACGAGAAAGGTATAGCGCTGCACCTTTTTTTGTGTATGTGTGCAAAAAAAACAATGCATTGGTAATTGCGGTGTGTAAATAATAATATTGGGCATTGCCTCTTTGCGTTTGAAGCTCATTTAGTAACTTTTTTAAATACATTTTATACAAATGCTGGACTACAATGCTTGCGTAGTCCAGCATTTGTGTTGCTGGACTATGCAAATGAAGTCCAGCAACACCATGGGTCCAAGCTTCCCAACACACACCAGCAGAGCTGGAACTGTATAAAAACTGACGTCAGAAATAGAAGGGGAGAGATTTTGGATTCCTGTAACGATGTAAATGTAATGTTCTGGTTCTGCAGATGTGCATTAAAAATCTCTCTTGTTTGATCTATGAGCAAATGAAGAATCAGAGTCCTGTGTATCTTTTCCTATTCATATGTTCCTTAAGTTAGCCACCTTTAAATTCCTCCATACAAGAAGATCTGGGATTGACTTTACACGTGATCAACAGGTACAACGTTAGCCACTCAGCGCGTCATAACTCAACGCTTAACTAGTGCAGTATTAAACTAGCTAGTATAACCGTTTTATAGTTTCCTTCAGCTGGAAACTGGAGGAAATTCCAAATCCTGCTGTTTTCTCTACACTGCTGTTTTTATTTTTAGTTATGAGGCATGATGTTGAAACCTGAAACTTCTGCACAAGTTACTCAACAGGTTGCTAGGTATCCAAAGAAAATGAGTTAGTTGAAGCTGCCCACCTGGCCTGGCTAGCTGAAAGAGGAGCTAAAGCTTTTCCTCCGCCTACATTCTCCAGAATGCTGTGCGGTTCTGGATCAGAGTTCTGTGAAATTACTGAATGTTCTATCAGACAAATTTCCTATTGATATTGATAAGGTGTCTATTCCAATATATATCAAGATTCAAGACTCCTCTATTGAACGCTGCTGGGAAATTATTCACACATATTGTTATTGATTAATTGCCCGGCCATAATATTGATGCTCTATGATTGCATATTGATAAGTGTATGTATGAGTGTGTGATGGGTGTGATCACTAGGATTACGAAGGAACAAAGCAGCAGAACCGAGTTAGTAGCCATCTTGGCTTATATGTGGGTCAAACCTACAGTCTCACCTTTCTCCTCAACATACTACCTGGCAGGTTCATTTACTTCTCTAGTCCCTGTTTGAGTAGCCATTCTTTT
This sequence comes from Gambusia affinis, assembly GCF_019740435.1. NCBI lineage: Eukaryota > Metazoa > Chordata > Actinopteri > Cyprinodontiformes > Poeciliidae > Gambusia > Gambusia affinis. Next base: position 702,322 of record NC_057877.1, read on the forward strand.
CTCCACTCTTCATACTTCGTTCAGGCTCATTTGTCCAACCAAATTTCCCTGTGTGACATTCTTATTCATGTGTTTAGAATCTATCAGATTCTTCTCAAAGCCATGAAGGTACACAGGCTGAAATATCAGGTGAAAATGTTCCCCTGATATTCATAACCACTCAGAAGAATAATTATGAGAGGGAATCCAACAATAGAAGCAGATCTACCATTGTTGTAAGACTGAATGATCATCTGTAGGATACTGAATACTCCACCAGTGAAGTCCAGCAGGACGTTGCCGATGCTCCAGCCCTCAGTGCTTTGTCTCCTGTAGTTCATATAGGCCTGGAGGCAGGCAGAAATAAAATATCAATTTACAAATATCTTGATAATAAGGCAAACTACAGAACATTTTGACTATATGCTGTTGTTGTCCTCTGTTAGCCTACCTGTGGCACATATTTAATCAGAGTGACTGCTAGTTTAATATAGGAGAAGTAGTAGAGGTACTCCAACCAGGTAATTTTGTGGGCCACAGCAACAAATAGGCTGATCAAAGCAAACGTCCAACCAATCAGCAACAGAATCCTGGCAGTCCAAGACACCCTCTGACCCCCCCTCTGGAAATGACAGAACACTGTAAAGTCTTAAGGAGGACACGGTGTCTCAGAAATTTGTCCTTAACGCCTGTTTTACCGTCGGCTGGACAGAACGTCCCACTCTGTAGTGGTGTACCTCATAGAGAGCAGCCTGGCTGACGTAGATCACACAGAACAGCAGAGCATGCAGACTGAAGAAGACGTCATTAGCATTAACAGGATTTATCCCATTGGGATTCTTCTGAAGGAACTCCTCCTACAGAGAAACACACAGCTGAGCATTAAGCACTGACATGCTTCCCCGTTCTGTCCAGATGTCTGGCTTTCTGCTGGCTATGAGAGAGGTGACCTGAAAGACCTCAGTAATGATACAGATGTCCTCGTGCAACATCTGTTAACAGCAATAATAATAATATTATTATGGTTATGTTGTTCCACAGAAACCTTTTGTGGAACCAGGGAGGGAAGATTAATGGTCCAGTTGTTGACAGACGGCCCCCCAGACGGGCCTTAATGCAGCTGTATGTGTTATTTTCACCTCTCCCTCTTGCATCAGGGGTTGTACTCACAATCACATGAACAATGAAGCTATCTTGGAACAGTTACCTTTATGTAGGGTATCCAGAAGAGGCCGATGTTGAAGACACTGTAAGCAATGAAGCCCGTTAGATTGAGGGACAGGAAGTCGAAGTTGAGACCTACAACACTGAAGAGAAAGAGAAAGCAAGTGAATCCATTTCACTTTGTCTAAATGGAGACGTCACAAGATGACTTCAGAAATGAGACCTGATTGGACCATGTAAAGAATGCATCTCGACCTTATGACCTTATTGTATTAGAAAATTATTTGACCTCTTTTTCCAGGACAGTTTGTTATGATTTAAAACAGAAATATTCCAGCTGCAGGCTCAGAAACATTTTCATTCCAGACTGAACTCAGATCTGCTTGACAGCTAGAGCTTAACAAATTTAAGCTCTAAAATGAGAATATTATGATAAACATCTCAGAAAAGGCAACCCATATATTCTGTAGATTTCTTTCACATAAAGAGAAATATTTATGACGATGAATCAGAGACATTAACTCTTTTTCAAATTCTCTAATCTTCTGTTTTAGATCATTGGTTTCATTTGGCTGTCAGTATAAAGCCTGTACAATGTTCAGAGCAACTGACTTAAATAATATCTTTTTAATTTGGCATTGTTCAAAACAGTCCATTGTTTTGAAGGAATTTATAAGCTGTGGTCAGCAAAAGGCTGGGTGCTGCATCATGGGAGTCACATTACTAACATATAACATATAATTGTTGGGTTGAGATAAAAAGACCCAGCAGTGTTTTTACATAACATATCAATACTAATAATGCTAGTGTAGAAATAATAGCTATAATAATAATAATAATGTCATAGGATAACAAACCCTGTGCAAAAAATAGAAATGTTTAAAACATGGACTTTTAAAGTAATACAAAGGAGGAAACCACCCAAAGCTGAACAACGCACAAGACATACAAACTACCTTTTCCTCTTCCAGTTTTCCCAGGCTTGTGGATAGAAAGACACTGACCAAGTCACAAAGTAAATCCATCCAATCACCTGAGCCACCACTGACAGCACACTGCTGTGGATCACTATGAAGCGGATCCTGGACGACAGACTGGACAGAAGGAAAAAAAAGACAGATTACCGGCCAAAACGACACTCTGCTTTATTCTTTTTAATAATAATTAAAATAATAATAATAATAATAATAATAATAATAATAATAATAAATAATAATTAATAATGAGAGGGAATAGATGGTAGTCGGAAAATGCCACATTAGATAAAACAGCATATAATTACTTATCAAATGGAAACTAAATGATCAGCGTGTAATGTGTTTGAGTCTCTGCAGGTCTAGCTAGCTGACATCCTCCTCAGAGCAAATAAGAGGTGAGCTCGACGAGGAACTTCTGTTCACAGTAACATTCAGTGTATTAGGAAATACAAGGTTAAAAACAAACATCCTCCCTGCAGCACTCCATTTGAACCCTAACCCTAACCCACTAAAACACACTCAGACACTTCACTGAAGTGGTCAAACCCAGACAGTACACTTAACCCACATTCCTTCAATTCAGCATGAGATTTAGGATTGGAACGTCACTGTATGTTACGAAGCAAGGCGAGGAAGAGTCATTACTGAGCAGGGTCAGGGTCAAGGTCATGATCTCCTAAACATTACAGCATGTTGGTTCTGTACCCACCTGTCCAGGTGTGTGTTGTTGCTGAACAGGTGTGCAGTCACCTGACCAACATCATGTGCTATCACAGTGAAAGTGGCTGAGGTAGCTTTCTCTGGAAGCAACACCTGAATGAATATGAGAAATAATGAGGATTGTTGGACATAAAGCTCCAAACTCTTCATATTCAGCCTGCTGTCAGACAGACAGACAGACAGACAGACAGACAGACAGACAGACAGACAGACAGACAGACAGAGTGGATTTGTAGGAAATAAATAAATGGAAAGATTCTGTTTTTGAAGAATTTTCTAATAAACTAGTAAGTGCAACATAATTTAATCTTTATGAAGAAAACCCTTGAAATTAGCATTCACAAAATAAGTCACTGTATGAGGCGGTAACTGTCAGTGAGTTACTTGAACTGTTACCATAACAACAGATCAAGTACATCTTTCTTTTTGTTTGTTGATCTTAAAGTTCACAGTTTAGATCAAAATAAGAAAACCTCCAGCTGAACTTAGGAACATCACATGGATGCAGTTTCTCCTCGAGGCTCCCGATCAGTTTAATCATGTTTGCTTTTGAATGTCACCTGTTCAGGCAGAGTGATTATTGAGGAGTAGTTCTCCTGGGAGCTGAAGGTTACATTCAGGTGAATCACTGTAGACTGCTTGACAGGAGAACTGAGGAAATATAAGAACACAAATTAAACAGTTACACTTCAATCAATCAATCAATCAATCAATCAATCAATCAAATCAATCAAACTTTATTAGTATAGCACATTTCAGCAGCAAGGCATTTCAAAGTGCTTTACATCAAATCAAACACAAAAACACAATGCAACATAGAATCAACAATAAAAACACAACATAGTCAGATTCCGTGAATAAATTTGCAATTGATTACGTTTCAAATAAAACTCTAAACAAGTGGGTTTTTAGTTGAGATTTAAAGGAAGTCAGTGTTTCAGCTGTTTTACAGTTTTCTGGAAGTTTGTTCCAGATTTTTGGTGCATAGATGCTGAATGCTGCTTCTCCTCGTTTGGTTCTGGTTCTGGGGATGCAGAGCAGAACCAGAACCAGAACCAGAAGACCTGAGAGTTCTGGAAGGTTGATACAACAGCAGCAAATCTTTAATGTATTGAGGTGCTAAACCATTCAGTGATTTATAAACTAACAACAGTATTTTAAAGTCTATTATTTGAGCTACAGGGAGCCAGTGGAGAGACTTTAAAACTGGTGTTATGTGCTCTATCTTCCTGGTTTTAGTTAAAACGCGACTTCAGTTATATGATGCAGAAATACAGAGAAGTGAAAACCTATGTGCCCCCTCCCCAGATTGAAGCTGATTTTGCCTTTTTGTTCCATTTAAAGCTGCATTATTTATGGTAACTTTTATTTTAAAAATGTTTCTTACATATTTGTTGAAACAGTCAACATGTCATGGCAGTAAAATATATGAGAGATCATCTGAGAAAGGAAACAAGCTTCTCTGCCTTCCTTTGTGGACCTGCTGTCATCTAGCTGCTATGTCAGAAGCAACCAATCAGAGCCAGGAGGAGGGGCTTAGCGCTGCTCACACCCTCTTTTTTTTCCTGTGCTACTTTACAGCTACTTTACCGCAACAGTGTCAGCCATGAATGCTAAGGCTAGTTAGCATGGCCACTGATGATGGAGGACAAACTGTTTCTCCACCATCAATACATTCTAGATCTTTCTCTCCTAGTAAAATTGTGGATCAGCTCTTGGACTAACTTTGGTGAAGTGGCCTTGCCGGGGAAGGCAGTAGAGAGCCTTCCCAGACTCTACTGCCCTGTAGATTATGTGTGGCTTTGTATTCTTTTATAAATTTGTCAGTAGCCAAAGGTTTTACTGACATGGTTTACTACAATTACAGATCAGATAATAATCAGGCTCGTAAAACTGAACTCATCTCTCTAAATGTTCATTCATGATTTATCAAGGGGAAGGGCAATTACTAAGAAGTAACTATACAAACAAAAGTTCTGTACAAACTTTTGTCTCAACAACCGTCTCCAGAGAAACATGAACAGTCGATTAGAGGCCGGTCCCATGGGCTCTGATAGCGTTTTCTCTTTAATGAATGAAATCATCCCACAGCTAGGATCTTCAGACAGGTGCTGTTGAATCAGTGCTTTTGTTCACCTCAGTGTGTCTGTGATTACCTGGAAGAAATGGTGACAACAGCTGAAGAGCTTTGCTCAATTGTAACAGCATCTGGTGCGTTCAGACACACAGCGGACTCTAGAGGAGAAAAAAATGTCCAGGAACAACAGATAAAACACAGAACATGTTCCCCCCAATCTGGAGAATTTTCTGCTATGTTCACAGCCTCAGTCAGTGATTTTCTGAAATTCTTACCAGGTTGACAATGTCAGCAAGGAATCAATGGCACATGTTAATTTAACTAGCAGGAAATCAAAAATCTCTCCTGGTATATTTGGGGAAATTTCCAGTCTGCAGTGCCAGTGAGGAATTGGCTGCAAACATGTTTGAATTGATTAATTCAACAGCCTGCCAATACAACATGATCTTTCGTTGTTTTCATAAGTGCTGTTCCACATCAACTCCAGCTGTAGTAACACTGTCTCTTTGTCAAGGCACGTCAATGTCACAACTTAAGACATGAATGGATTAATTCATTGAGAAAAATGTTACATGTTTTTATCATGAAATATTTTAGAAATGTCATCTTTGTTACTTCATTTCACAGACATGCTGTCCTCCAAACTTCGGAATAATCTCAAGCTTATGAAGGTCTGTTCTAAATTCTTGTCTCCAAGCATGATTTCTGCTCCACAGTGCCATGAATATAGATTTCATCTGGTAGGACATGTTTCATCTAGACATGAAAACTACAGGAGACACTGCTGCCATTAACTTTTTACTTTTCTCTAACATAGTACCACTGGATCAGTTCTTCTGTTTGTTTGTGTCTCTTGTCTGTCTTCTCAAAGCTCCAGTCAGTAGTAGAAGATGGCTGCTCACACTCAGCCATGTTCTGGTTCTGCTGGAGGTTTCTTTCTGTTAAAGGGGAGTTTTTCTCTCTACTGTCACTGCATGCATGCTCAGTATGAGGGATTGCTGCAGTGATCAACACAATGTAAGTGACTGCCTACTGTCGCTACATGATTGTCCACGAGGACTGAAATCTGCAAAACCTGTGACTTTCCTCAGACCTTTACAACCAGGGGAGCCATTTTACCCCAATCCATCTAAATAAAACTCCTCCTGGTAAGAGGTGAGATGAAAAGCTCACCTTACATTTTAAAACAATGAGAACTTATAATTTTTATTAAATATTTCTAAAACCATAAAACTTTTGCATCAAAGAGGATAGACATGTTTTATTCTTTAGGTTGTTGATATTTGAGAAAAATTGTGTAAAAAACAGAAAAGAAAAACCATAAGATTTCTAATTGGTGGTAGTATATTCTGCCTCTTGCACCAGACTCCCTCCATCTGTTATTGGTGGTAACCTGGGAAACTACCTGCATTTACTGTTAAACAGAGCTTTGGCTGGGTCTGGCAGGAAAACAACCTAAAATTATCCAAAAACAATAAGAGACACTCCTCAATCTTTCTATTTTTATTGAGATGCAGTTTTTCTGCTTAATTGTGTTTCATCTGTTTTTACTTTTAAGAAAAAAAATTCATCTACAATAAAAGTTCAAAAAAATTAAACAATCAAGTGGATTTCATTTTTTTGGTCAAAGTCAGTGAGTCTATCTTACTTCAAGCTGCTGGTTAAAGCCCAAATTTTCTTCTGGTGAATATTTGGTCAAAAATGACAGATGATGTCATAGTGTGCTCTCAGTATCAGACACCTACGCATCACCACCAAGGTGATGGCAGACACAAAAAGCAGCTAAGACAACAGCACTCACCAGAGACATTGATCAGCAACTCAACAAGTAACCACTTCTTCACCAGATGTAGAACGGCCATTGCTGCCATGGAGACAGCAACCTGAAACATACAGCAAACAGAGGATGTTAGCAGAGACTAGAGGCAAACATGGTGGAGAAAGAAAGGACTTTAAATGCCTTTTATGTGAGATGCACACAAAGTGGAACTACTTATCTGTAGTGGAGAAGTGTCTGAAGAATGTGAAATGGACTTTACCGGGCTTCTACACAACAGCCACACACACATATATAAACACCACTACATTCAGCATAGGTTACTTGGGCTCACTGATGTGTGGCAGTGGAGGACGCAGCAACTGAACCATCAAGTTTTTGACTGAAAGAAACTGATTCACTCGTTGTTTCCCTCACTGATTTTAGGGGGAATTAGTGAACAGACACAATACAGCTGAGGGAATCATTGGGAATCAGGATTATGCTGCTTCTGATCACGTCTGGCTGACACATCTCAGTTTGGTCATGATCAAATGTGGAGGACCAACTTTGGGCCCCACTGGCTTAGTTAGTCAGATTCTACTGCATAGTCCGCATTGTCTGTTATTGGCCGGTTTGTTTATATTGACACATTTTTAATATGAGTTGGATTTCACAAGTAAGTTTTAAGTTTAAAAAAAAAGAATCCAATTGTTATTAAGCAGTAATCTGACTGGATCACGTGATCTGACCCCGCAGAATTTAATTGAGATAATGTTTGATATAATTATAATAAATCAATAATTTTGGTATAACTGCAAAAACGGTTCCTATATGTGGAGACATAATTAATGGGTAATTTAAATATTTCAACAGTCCACTTGCGGAAGCGGCCATGCAGAGGAACAGGTTCTTTCCTCAAACGTCCACCTGGCGATCTTCGCTGTGTTGCAGCAACAAAACATTCTCTCCATAAAGAGGAAGTTCGTCAATTTCGCTTCAAGTCTTCCGTTTGTGTTTTTCGGTTATCAGAGGAGTTTATAGCATAATTCAGAAATCACTGCGAAAGCTATGAACAACTATCAGCTCATATGACTAAGCCTGTCAGCTTGGTTTTCTATCTGTAAAAGGATCTAAACTGAGAGAGAACAAACAGGACAGAGCTGTTTAAAACAAAGCCACAGAATAGGGTTAGAGTAGGAAAGAAACAGCTTTACCTTGTCTTATCCGTCACCTCCACATCAGCTGACTGCTCTTCTTCTTCTTTTTGTTTTATGGCGGTTGGCAAACAACTTATAGGTGCATTACCGCCACCTTCCAGACTGGAGTATGAACCAGATGTAAAACCACTATCACCACTATAATCTTCTCATAATACCTGTCCTCCTAAGAAAACTAAAAATGCTGCTGAACACTACATCCTCAGACAATTTTTACAGCAAATTTCTAATATCTAATTTATTTTTGTTTCTACTTAACTCTCTGATTATCTCTCTTTCCTGATTATATTTATTACATTCTAGAAAAATATGCTGTATTGTTTCTGACTCTGCGATATCTACACATCAGCTGACTGCTCGTTTTCTTCTTCTTCTTTTCTATTGTGGCGGATCGCAAACGACTGCAGTGTGTACAGTGCATGCACACCACTGTACATGAGTGTGCATGCACTGTACACACTCATGTACAGTGCATATTGTACATGAGTGTGTAGCAACATTAACTCACATACATTAAATTCTATTATTAAGTAATTCTTTTCTTCATGTAAAAATATCTTCTATGTTATGGAGAGCCTCTGTCCTCCCCCAGGACCATCATGGATTGGAGATGCTTCAGGCCCTGGAAGCCTTGAGGGTCCTCCCAATGTTTAATGGGGACCCGCCAAGCGCAGTTCCAGATGTCGTCCGCATTCTGCACCTTCATAGCCTGGCCTTTCACAGTGCAGTATCTACCCAGCCACATGCAGATGTCTTCAGAACTGACAGTTTCATTGAACATCCTGACAATCACCATTTTCAGGGAGTTGTCAGTAAGTTTCTCAACGTCAAAATGCTGAAGACTGGGTCTTTGCATTTTCAAACCGTGTCCAAAATTCTTTCATTAACGCACATCACCTGGCTGAAACTTCAGTGTTTGCTGAATCAAATTTCTTGAGAAATCCAATCTAGACATTCCTGTTGACTTACCTTGTTCATTGAATAAAAAGTGAACACTGTGATGCCTCTGCATGCCAGCATGGGCAGCTGCCATGGTGGAAGCACCACCAGTTAAAGGCTAAAATCTTTAGTAAAAACAGTTAATAACTAAAACCAAACACACAATCTTTTCCACTGTTTAGAGGTCAATATCTCAACCAAGTACAAATTTATTGAACCTTAAATTACAAATAAATCAATTGGGCACACACATGGTTCAACCAGACATAAACCTATACACATATTTTGTTTTCAAACTCCACTGAAGTTTATTTCACACTTCAGGTTGCAACAAACACACTACAAACCATGTTTACAGTGAAACACTTTTGTATAACTTTATTATTATTATTATTATTATTATTATTATTATTATTCATTCATCCATATCGACAGTGTATACTGGTCTGATAGATATAGCCGTCAGTTCGTGCTAAGCATGTGACGATCTGACAGCCAGTGACGTGCAGTCAGGGGAGGCAGATGAGGCAGATGTCATCATGGAAGAATAATATATAATGATAAAATAATTTATATTCTATTTTCACCCTGTACTATGAAGTATCTATTTTTCACTTAGCTTAACAAATCCTGATTATTTATTCTTTAAAATCGCTGAATTTTCCCATTCAAATGCTCAGAAGCGCAGCCGATGAGGCAGCAGCGAGCTGAGCCTCACCTGGGATTACGCAACCTCTCGCTAACTGCACTGGTTGCCATTCTATGAGAGCAATAAAATGGCTAAAAAACATTTATGTATGAACAGACTTTCCATCATGTAGCTTATGTATATAATGTACAGTGTTTTATGTCACCAACTGTGTGTGTAACGTGTTTCGTGTGCTGATGAGCGATCAGAAACGGCGGAGAACAAATTCGAGGTGAGGCAGGCAATTTTCTTGCCTCATGGCAGGGGGCGCTCATGATCCCAGACATTGTGACTCCACAACTACAGAGGAAGATACAGTAACAGCGAGCTAGCCATACCATGCCATACAGCAAAGTCAAGTGTAGCGATATATTTATAGTTTTCTCCTCGTACCACAGCAATCACTTATTAATAATCGCAAAATAAACATTAAGCCTAAATCCATACTGCTGCAACAGACTGAATGTTCTGCTTTTGTGTGGAAAATATTAGAGTGTTTTTTTTTGTTTTGTTTTGTTGTTTTCAATTGCTATGGCAACCAGCCTGCTCATAGACGTGCAGATAATGAGAATCAGAAAGAAGTGGTTTTGAGTTGTACTTTAACGGTTTTCCCCTTTGCTGTGGAGCACAGCATAAAATTAATAATATCTACATGTCCAAGTTTGATTAAGTTAACGGAATTATTCTACGGCGGTAGCGCAGCTTTTTACAGGTTATGCATAGCCTATGACCTGTAAAAGAATAGTCTTTTGCCCCCCAGCAATGTTCGCATGCACGAAATTTCCTTATGTAAACAATAACATGCAGGTGGTATATATTTGTAAATATGATTATGATTAAGTCAGTGCCTCACCAGCTACGAACCTCACCGCACGTCACTGCTGACAGGTATGCTGATCTGAGAGAACACAGGCCCTCCATCTGATTTTCGCGCGTCATCCGGGTCACGTGTCTGAAACCCAGCAGTAAGAGCTCTACTGCTCTAAAAATAGCGTCATTCTTGATTAAGTGACTGCATAGGTGAAGCTTTAGAGTCTGCTATTTCACCTTCAGCATTTTAAAACAAATTTTTGTGATAAATAAAAAAGTGGTTTAATTAGTTGCTGGTGGTGGTGGTGATACAATGTCACATATAAACCTATGTCCTAAAAACTCAATTATTGCAACAAATAAAAACAAATGAAGTAATGTTGTGTGATTAAAGTATTGCAAACCTTAAATAACTTGATACATTTTGTTTAGCTGTACATAATAAATGGGCACCTTCATGACTACTAGCTCAAAATTGCCCGTTCTTCAAATCACAGCTGGTCTGTTGGTGATTCAGAACTCTGATGGCTTATGGGTTGGTGTTTTGAATTATTGAATAAAACACAGTAAAAAAAAAAAAAAAAAAAAAAAAACTTTTTTATTTTGTTGTGTGAATTACCTTAAAAAGATGGGCTCTTTGTGCTTAAACAATTTATTTTCTGAAAAAAATTACAATCTCTTGTATCTTGAACACTTAAAAACTGATAAGATCTTAGTGAGAGAGGTGTGCAAGAGATGAGACATAGAAAGAATTATTGCTACAGATAGGTTTACAGAAATATAAAACAGTAGCGAATATTGCTATGATTTAGCGTTTTGTTCTACACCCTCCAATGAGGTAGGTGGCAGTATGACCCTCTAGCTGGTATAACATTGCCTCGTTAAGCAGAAAAGAGCATTGGTATGAAAGAGAAAGAAGATGTATGAGAAGAGAGTTTGAATGTATTAAGTAAAAGATTAATTTGTTTAGATATTTTGAGGAAGAATTTGGGGAGTAAACATATACAAATAATTATTAAATATTTAAAGAAAACTAAATTATTTCAAAGAATTTGATTATAGTAGGTGTGTGTGTGTGAATATGTACATGATCTAGAGCAGTGTTTCCCAACCCCGGTCCTCAAGGCACACTGTCCTACATGTTTTAGAGGTTTCCGTGCTTTAATGTGCCTGATTCAACTGATTGCAGTTCAACAAACGCCTGTTAATCAGTCATCAATTGAAATCAGCTGGACTGAAGCAAGGAAATACCTTAAACATGCAGGGCAGTGTGCCTTGAGGACCAGGGTTGGGAAACACTGATCTAGAGGGGCGGATTATAAAGATATGTATAAAAAATGGATAAGAGTATGTATGCATATATAATTATGAAATTTATTTATTTAAATTTATCTATTAATGGTATGTGTAGGAGTATACAAGTATTTATATAAATTGATAGTCCATCTCGAACCACACTCCATACCAGTAAGTGGCGGTAACGCTACTTAAAGTTTGTTGCCAACCGCCAATAAAATCAAGAAGAAGAAGAAGAAGAAGAAGAAGAAGAAGAAGAAGAAGAAGAAGAAGAAGAAAAGAGCATTGGTCCTTGTGTGACCTCAGGTTAGCGGCTCTGTGGGAATCGGTAATTAAAGAGCGGGTTTACAGCCAGCCAGTCTGTAATGGCCCAGCTACTCCTAAAAAAACCTCTCTGTCTTCACAGCTCGGTGGCCGGGTAAGAGTTTTAGCTGGTTCCAAACAACTTGTCGTCGTGTTAGCCCGGTTCGACAGTGCGCCTCCTCTTTTTGATACGTGTATGTGTGTCTCTCTCTGTCTGTCTGACTGTCTGTGTTCATATGTGCGCGTGTGTACGTAGCTGTATATTCCCTTGCATATCACTCGCAGGTTCCCGGCCAGTGTTCCCAGCTGCCCCGACTTCCTTCCTCCACAGTCACGAAGCTCGGCTGAGCTCCAACCGGACGTCGGTGGTCCGCTGCGGACGGCAGAAATATGAGCGGCAGTACCCAGTCCTCCTGGTCCGCCCGGACGGCTCCACTGTTAGCATCAGATACCAGGAGCCCAGACGGCTTCTCCTGGTGAGTGGTCGGCTGGGGCTTTCTGTTAATGGTCCTTCCCAACGTTTCTGCACAGATTGGAGAACTGTAGGGTTCTTTATTTTCGTCAGTATTATTAGTAGTTTCTGTAATTTCTGTAGGTAGTTTTACAAGTACGTAATGTACTTGTGTACACTTATGTAAGGACCACTAACACAATATTTATCAGCAAAGTGAGGATCTTTTCCCAGTCCTCACTTTCTTTTGCAGTTCTATTGCTCTCTAATTGGTAGATTGTAGAGCAGGGGTAGGCAGTTCTGGTCCTGGAGGGTCGGTGTCCTGCAACTCTTAGAGACTCTCTGATCCAACACAGTCAGGTTCTCCAGAGTCCTGCTAATGACCTCATTATTTGACTCGGGTGTGTTGAAGCAGAGATGCATCTAAAAGTTGCAGGAGACCGGCTCTCGAGGCTCGGAGTTCCCTACCCCTGTTTTAGAGGTATGGTGTCAGTTACGTTTCATGGTAATGTAAGGGAAAATGTCTGGGTTTGGCATTAAAGCAGTTACTAAACAATATAGAAGTCAATACAAAGTCCTCAGTTTGTATAGAAGCATAAGGGTTTGTGTGTGAGAATACATTTCTCTTGCAAATGGGAATGTCTGATAAAGTTGAATAAAAACAAACACAATGAAAGTGCAAACTAGTGTCAGCAGGATGAGCTGCTGACACTAGTCAGCAGCTTATGACTCTCCATCAATCAAAAGTTAGTTTTCCTCTAAAGCAGCACTTGATGGCATGCAGAGGCGGTCATGCAGTCGTTTCAATCTGGTGTTCTCTTTTACAATATTTTTATCCAATATTGCAAAATAAAATATTTCTTATGAATAACCAACATTTTCCTCAATCCTTTTCCTTGCAATCATAACGTCCCCACCATACTGATCTTTAGCTGACCAGGCATTGGGAGCAGTGAAAATCCATCTAAATTTATGTTCAACATGCAGAGTGAATGCATGCTCTCTGACTGGCACATATCCTGTTCCAGGATTCCGTTACTATATTTCACAAATGGTTGCTACCAGGAGGAATAAACTGGTCCCGATTTAGTTACTTTTGCGAGATTGGTCTGAAAATCAGTCAATATCCCGTATATTTCTGCTGTGAGAGGACTGACTGCCCTTCCCACCAGGTCACATCTGTGGTTAACAGTCACTCCGCTGTTGTCAATTTAGTGACTTTTCAAGCAAAAAAAATCTATATCAGTCAAAATCAGAATCTGCAGGTCAAGCTTTTTAGAGCTCGGCCAGAAAACTGCAATTACTACAATTATACTTGCCACATAACTTGTACTGTGAAGCTTTAATTAGCTTACAGTTAACTAAAAGTACAAGATTAAGCTTCTTAGCTAAACTAGATCTTTTGAATATAATGTAAGTATACAAGTATTTTTTTCAGATTGTGTATTGCTGGTGTTCATCAGTAGCTTGGATAAAAGGGAAGATATGCTGGTCCACTGAGCTGCATGGCACCACAACTAATAAAGATCATTTAATACTGAAACGAGGAGCTACTATGTACCCAGTCCTGCTGTTAGGTGCAAGTATATATGACATTTAGCAACATCATAAAGCTCGTCAGTGGAAAGAAGCATGAAAATGTCCTGGTGGACATCAGTGCCGACTTTGGGTTTGAGAAAGCAGAGTGGACCAACACCAATCATTCTGTTTGGATGTTTTAACCGCCATGTCAGGCTGGAGCTGGGTGACACAAGTGTATGTCTATGGATAAAAATAGTAGAAGTAAACTGCCTGGGAGGACCTAAACAAGGTCAAAAATTTCTATGATAATGTAGAACATCTTGATCCAACCAGATCATAGAAATCAGTTTAGTTTGGACAGTAAAGCTAAATGGTGCTGTTTGTGTGTTTTGGCAGATGCCTGTAAACCTGTTGACTCTGTCTGAAGAGGAGCGCCGCGCTCGCCAGAAGAGGAGGGAAGTGAAGAAGACCAAAGCACAGACAGTAGATCTGTATGAAGATGACTTTAAAGTGGACAGCTACAGCCACTTGTGGAAAAAGAAGTGACTTATGTATTCACTGATGTAAAATTAGACAAAATAGTTAAAATTGTTAAATATAAAACTATTAGTATTTGGCAGAACTACCTCCTAGTGTCCTGATGCAGCTGGCAGTGTGCGATATCTATCTAGAACATGTAAAGCTGATTTGTTTGATATTCTCTGACATGCTGCTGATCATCAGGTTACCATGGCAGCAAGTTGTACTGCGCCATGCTGGTGGCAGCATTCCAACATTTCCAGCTCCAGGAGTCACCGTAGTGGATGTGTATAGATCCTCCTTCTGACATCACATCAACCAGTTTTATACTACATGATGACAAATACATTACATACCACTATTATTTTATTTAATATCTATACAATTCTTAAAAGTCAAAACCTAGTGATGTAATGTTCTACATGTATGATCTGATTAAAGTACTAAATCCTTCCTGTGTTCAATTTAAATAAAAAAATCCTGAAATGAAGTGTAACTCATATTAATTCAGCTCTTATACCAGTGGGTGGGTTTAACGTGCAGCAACATTATTAAAATGAAAGCAGGAAATGTTTTTGCTTCATTAAACGCTCCACTGTGCTTCAGAGCTTTTCCTCAGGATAACAAGAGTACCCAGACAGAACCCATGTCTGCTTTTTTATATAAATTGAAAAAGCTTGGAAGGTACCAGTAAGAATCTCCATTTTGGATAAAGATGTTAAACATCAGGAATCTTTCCTTCACTGTCTGGAACACCAGTCTGGGTAATAAACTGCATCAGGATTAAAAATTGATTCTGACATAATATTTTGACTTAGTGTTTTTTTCAAATGCTGCATTTCTGCTAAATGAAAATGTGCTGATGATTATTGGGACATGTTGGGTTACTAGTTGGGGTTGTTGGTTGGATTGCAGCTTGTGTGATGTCTGCAGTTTACCTTGTTGCCTGGCAGCAGGGGCTGCTGCTCTGAGATTTTGGTCTGGGGTCTTCCTTGGTGGAGATTGAAAACGGGTTCTCTTTGGGGTCTCTGGCTTCTTCCTGTAGTCTAAAACAAGTATATTAGGTGAATTAGTCTAATATTGGCAATGAACCAGGGTCGCTGGGTTCAGGGAATTCTTGCATGATTCTTCTCACCCCAAAACATTAGAAGGTATAGATCAGGGGTCTGCAGTCTTCTCTATCAAACGAAGATCTATTCTTGCCCTCAGTCCGGCTAAATAAAGTTATTTAGAGCTGCATATATCACATAGTGTTTTGGGGAAAAAAAGACAACTTATAAATATCTATT
This sequence comes from Gambusia affinis, assembly GCF_019740435.1. Lineage (NCBI taxonomy): Eukaryota > Metazoa > Chordata > Actinopteri > Cyprinodontiformes > Poeciliidae > Gambusia > Gambusia affinis. The sequence continues at coordinate 718,031 of NC_057877.1, forward strand.
ATATGAAATTTATTTGATGTGAAGAAGAAAAACTTTTGATCCAATGACAAAAAAAATATACATAGACCCAGACTTAAAACAGCATAAAATGCAAATTGTAGGAGATGAAAATATGTTCTTAGATTTAGCTTTTTTATTTGTTTTTGTAAGGTATTGGGAAAACAATACTATTCCCAAGCACTGTTCAGGTGAAACTACTCAATCAGGTTTATTCATATATTGTGCACAATATAGAAAGCTTGTAGGACAATCAGTAATGAAGCAAGTCTGGATGCAAAAGCTCCCCAGGCAGAGAAACACATGAGTTTTATACCAAGGATAAAGAATGAACAACAAGTGGAGAGACAGTCTGGTTCTGATGCAGCTGCAGAAAACAACTTCCAACCTTCTACATGTAACCCAAATAATTCTTTTGGTGAGAGTTCATAAGCATTTCATATAACATGACTAACAGATATGACCTTATTGTAATCTTTCCATCACAAAGGTTTTATGCAAATGTAGTGATAATATAATATAAAACATCTATTTTGCACTGTGTACAGGTGTTACACAAAAATTACATATTCATATTTTAATAACCATCCCCCAAAAAGTGTAAAAGTACATAGTTATTTTTTTTTTTATTAATCTGATACAGTGAATGGCAGAGATCTTTACAGAGAACTTGCCTTGCCAAGCGGTTCCAGGTTGTAGTAGTTTGTGACCCTGTTGGAGGAACGATAAGCAAATTTCCTTTTTAACAACCTTCCAAGACTAAACAAGGGTTCAGTCTTTAAGTTTGGGTAAGAAAAGCTAGAAGAAAAATCAACATTTGTAATTTTTTGTTTGTTTGAAACACATAGGTTGTATTATTACAAATATATAGTACTATAATATTTTAGTCAGTGTCATTCTGTAATTTAATTAAATTGCGCCATTCAAACACTCACAAAACTGCTAAAACATGCATGAATTGTATATCTACATTCTAAAACGTTAAATTATTCTTCATCATTTAATCTAAAATTATTGAGCCATTATGAAAGATCCGGAGAGCCACTTCCGGCTCCAGTGCCATAGATTGCGGACCAGACGATAGACGGATTTCTATTCACACCTGTAGGGGGCAGTAGAGTTTCTACCACTGGCCGAAGACATACGAGAAAGAGTTTCGGTGTTGACCTTGCACCGCCACGGATCGTGATGGGTTACTGGGATATTCCAGAGGGGACAGACTGCGTGGAGAAGACATGGATCACCACCAAACTGGGCACAGCTCTGGGTAGGTATCAGGCCGCAGACGGTGCTCTGGGGCCGGGGACGCTACGGGAAAAACAGCGTTTAGCAGCTACCTATGCTAAGCTAATAGGCTTAAATGAACCAGGGTTGCTGGGTTCAGGGAACCTGTTCAATAAAGTTTTTTATCTAAAACCTGGGTGATGGTTCCTGGGCATAAATCAATTACTGAGTGTTTCAGAGCTACAGAGATCCAACGGGATGTCCAGAGCTACGGGGTCAGTGATCAGCTGGAGCTCCTGATTCCACTTTGGAAATGTTCTCCTAACAGAACTCAGGATGGATATCGGTGTTCTTGCCCTCATTTCCAAACGGCAGTTGAAATTCTGACTCCATGTCGTGCGGTACATCCTGACGCTTATTTGCAGCTAGTGGCTGACAGGAAGTAGAACCCTGCTGCTTAGTAACGTCAGTAGATGGTTCAGGACCGGAATGTTGAGCTCCAGTCCTCCAGGCTGGTGTCCTGCAGAGGAGTCCCTGGTCCAACACTCTTGATCAGATGTCTGAATGACCTCATCAGCGTGAGGCCAAGTTTTGCAGAGTCCGGCCAATGACCTGGTTATTTCCTTAAAGCGCGCTGGAGGTCCAGTAGCCCTGCTCCTTGTCCTAAATAAACCCTTGATTGTGTGTTTCAGGTCTGATCGGCTCAGCCTATCACATAGTGGCATTCCAACCTGATACTGCATTGGAAGCAGTGCAGAGGGCTGCTAATGCAACGGTGACAATGGGTAAGCTCATTAAAATATGCATATTCAAAAATGTTGCATTTTTTGAATATGCATCTGAATAATTATTGCAATCTGAAATAGCTATTCAGATTGTTGTGAATATTGTGTGTTGCAAATGTTTCTATTTCTGCTGTTTTGGCGGTTGTCAGACATAGTGATAGCAAGCATGGTGTTCCTGCTTTAAGAGACGTGTCAGAATGTTCCTGCTTTCTGCTTGAATTAAGAGAAGAGGTTAGTTTCTATAGCTGCAGATCATGATTACCATTAATGCTCAACATTATGGTGGACTTGTGGACTAGGGTAAGGCTAAAATTATATATTTTTTTCATTTTCTGAATAAAGGTGTAATGTTATCAGAATAAAATAATAATAATAAAAGAATAAAGTCATAACTGTATGATAATAAAGTCATATTACGAGAATGAATTTGTAATATTCCCAGAATAAAGTCATAAAAAGTAATAGAATAGTGATATGCTTCCAAAATAGTTGTATATTAGGAGAATAAAGTATTAATTTTTGAGAATTCTTCCATGAAAAATGATAAATAAATAAATAAAATAAGGGATGTTGAGTGTCTTGTGAAGTTATGCTTTTGTATCATTTTACAAGTAAGGAAATACTTCATCTTCTAAAATCAAACTACTAGCAGGACTTTGAAACTTTGTTTTGAAGAATCACGGATTTCAAGTTGGTCACTTCAGACCTCAGTTCTGGTCTGAAGTGGGCTGATATCAATATCTGGTATTAATATTGCTGTTATGATTGATAGTGCATTACTAGACATCTGTATTCCTACTAGGGAGAAAACTTCCTGGTTTCCAGTCACCAGTAGATCTGGAACTCGTGTTTTGTTGGCCATGAACATGCAGACTTCAGTGCTTCAGATGAGGTTTTTAGCACTGACCTCAAAATTGTCACAGATATCAGAAAGTTCTTTGCTAACTGAGTAGTCTACACATCATCTTGACATGTAATATTGAACATTAATATTTGCATCTTTGCATTTTCCAGCCACTATGGGAGCCATATTCGGAATGACAACATGTCTCACCGCTCAGGCCCGAGAGGCACCAGATGACCCACTGAATTATTTTGTCGGTGGCTGCGCCTCAGGCATCTTCCTGGGAGCCAGGAGTAAGTAATACCTGCTAACTGGAATGTTTGAATTCCACCGGCTGCCTGTTGTTTTTCAGTCACCAGAGACTGGATATCTGGGAAAATAAATCAATTTTTATACGCTTTGATCTTTCACTTTACCCAGAACGGCAATATGTGAAGCCCTTTGAACTGCCTTGTTGCTGCAAATGAGCTGTATAGATAAAATTACCTTTCCTACCTTACCTTCATCCACATAAAAACTCAGTTTAATTTGACCTAAAATGATTATTTATAAAAACAAAGTGGAATTTTGCAAAAACTCTTTGTCTTTGCATGTGTACATGGGGAAACAGAAATTTAGGCTCCAAAGCATAACAATCTGCTTTATATCCACTTATTTTGTCATGATTTTTATTAGCTTTATATTCTTATATGCTATTTAAAAGTAGTTCAAGCTATATATGTGTCCTCACAAATTAACCTCCTGACACCAGGTTTGGCTGACTCGAAGCCTTTGTTGTTGTTTTTTTTGTTTTTTTGGGGGTTTTTTTCCCTTCCAGGGGTCTTTTTGTGGGCTCTAGTGTCCCTTATATGACAGTAGTCTGAAGGGAAGGGGGGAGGGAGAGGGGGGAAGCTATGCGGCAAATGTCAGTCAGGTCCGGGGATCGAACCTGCGACGGCCGCGTCGAGGACTCAAGGCCTCCAAATGTGGGTTGGCTATCCCCTACGCCACCACAGCACGCCCCAAGTCTTTGTTGTTGTTTTGAAGTACAGCGCAAAACAACAACAAATACTTATGGTAGCAAATTTGATTGGCTACCATAAGTATTAGCTTTGGGCTGTACTGCCCCCTATTGGTTTGGCATGTTGGGGCTGATTGGTGCGGGTTCATCCATCCATTTTCTGTACATCCTTGTCCCTAGCGGGGTTGGGAGTAATGCTGGTGCCTATCTCCAGCGAACGTTTCAGGTGAGATGGTGCTGGTTCCTGTAGATGAAAACTCTCCTGTGTGCATTATATTATTATTGTAAACGATGTGACAAAGATATTTATTTTATAAACACCCAACTTCGTGTGGACAAGGCCTGAAATGAGCTGCAGCAGGAATGGCACAAAAGCGGTGAACACAAGTTGAAAACTGCAGGGACCTCAGTCCATGTATGAGAAGACTAGAATTAAACACTTGGCTCAGAACTCAGTAGTTTAGGGGCACCAATTGGGGATTTCTCTTCTGTAAACAAAGAATAAAGGTAATATTAATGTTTAGGAGATATAATAGGTCAGGTAAAATATTGAAGTCTGACGATGCTGCAGGGATTAGTGCAACTTCAACCATGACACAGTGATGTCAGGGTTTACAGTAAAACTCAAACAAAATCTTTTATCAGAATGTTGAGTTTGTAGTTCAACAGCTCTCTAGTTCTTCTTTTTCTCTCAATATTTTCACTCTTTGCTTCTGTCTGCTGGTCAAATTCCTACCAATAAAGACTAAACTGATTTTTATTCAGCTTTGCCCAGTCAGTGTGAAAAATAAATTTTTGTTTCATATCAAACCTTCATGTTTTGATCATATCTTATTTTGATTCGCTTTAATGGAGCATAGCCAAAAGGAGGATTTATTTTGGTTTTCTAACTTTGTGGTGAACCTCCTGTGTTCACAAGCTGTCTGAGGTCAGGATGAAATATGATTGGTTGATGAATGACTGGGTGGTCTCTGCTTCTCCACAGCCCACAACGCTATGACTGGTACGACAGGCTGCCTGGCTCTGGGAACTCTGGCCTTTTTTACTAAAGTTGGCAAAATGGAAGGATGGAGGCTCACCGGACCGCCCAAACTGTAGGAGGGAGACTTTAACATTAAATATTGTAAAAAGACTTCATGTAATAAAATGCTTGTGAAAGTAAACTGAAGGCTATTTTATTTTAATTGTACAAATGTAGAGGATGAACATGAAATATGATTAAATATGAACTGTTTTATATCCACTGTGTATATAAACAGTGGATATAAAGACCCAACTACATGTAGACAAGTCCTGAAATGATCTGAAGCAGGAGTGGTACTCCATTAAAACCAGGGAACAGAGGTTTTAATTTGACCTATAACCTGTGCAATTCAATTTAAAAACAAACTGAAAACTTTAAAGGGGAAAAGTAAAAAACTGAAAATAACCTGGTTGCACAAATATGCTTATCGTTAAACTAATACTTTGTTGCAGCACCTTTGACTTCTATTACAGCACTCAGTCTTTTTTGAGTGCTGTAATAGAAAAAAGAAAAATATTTTTATTTTTGGTAGGATCAGTTTGGCACATCTTGATGTGGCAACATTTGCCTACTCTTCTTTGCAAAACGGCTCCAAATCTGACAAGTTGCACTGCCCTGTGCTCAGTCCTCTTCAGGTCACCCTGATGGAACTCCGGTCTGGACTTTGGCCAGGTCATTCCAAAGCCTCAATCTTATTCCAGTGAAGCCATGTTTTTCTGGATTTAGATGTTCTTTGGGTCATTGTGTGAAAGCCGAACTACATCTTCATCTTTCTATCAGAAGGCTAAAGGTTTTGTGTCCAACACTGACTGGTATTTGGAACTGTCCATAATTCCCTCCATCAAAAAAAAAACAAACAAAAAAAAAAAAAACAGCCCCAAAGCTTGGTGTAAGTATTCTTTCTTCTGTTCTTTTGGTGATGAGCAGTGCTACCTTTTTGAATTATCTCCAGAAAGTTCAACCTTGGTTTCATCAGATCATAAAACATTTCCCCACATACGTTTGGAAGATTTCAGATGTTTCACAAAATATAGCCAAGCTTGGATGTTTTTCTTTGTCAGATAAGGCTTCCTTCTGGCCAACCCACTCCATAGCCCAGAAATATGAAGACTAGAGTTTGTTGTCACATGTAGAACAGCACTTACAGAAACTCCTGCAGCTCCTCAGTGTTGCTGTTGGCCTCTTGCCAGCCTCCCTGACCACTTTTCTTCTCATCAATTTTGGGCAAACATCCTGTTCTTTGTAATGTCACTGTTGTGCCATATTTTCTCCACTTAATGATGTTAGTCTTCACTGTGTTATTTAAATGCTTGGAAATTCTTTTGTAGCCTTCACCTGACTGATGCTTTGGAAGGTCTCTGTGGATTATGGCTTGTGCTGGAATATGTGGCCATAAAATGTTAGGAAAAGCAAATGAGAAGAGCTGAAGGTGTGTTCTGACTCCAGTTATGAGTTTGAATGTAATTGGTTAAATCTGAACATAGCTACATCTCCAGCTCCAGAAAAATGTGCACACTTTTGCTATCACATTATCTCAGTTGTCTAATCTTTCACTTGTCCTGAAAGATTTCTGTTTGTTTTTCAAGTGTGTTGTTGAGGTTATAGGTCACGTGAAAAAAGTTATGGAATTAGTTATATTTTACATGACCAAAAACATATAAAAGACATGTTTTGTGAGACTCACAAGCACACACAGAGAAAGTGTTCTGGAGGAGTTATTTAATATTTCGTAAAATCCGCCGCGCATGACTGGTCTTCACTGCAGCTAAAGCAGCCTCCAGAGTGGAGATCATGTGCAGGAGGCTGATGGGGTCCGTCTGGAGATCCATGCAGCTCTTGGTGCTGCCAACATCAGAACTCCTAGTCAGGAGAAGGCGAATGGTCACCATGGGAACGATCTGATGACGAACTGAACGACTCGCCAACTGGCAGGAAACCAAAAGCAGGAGAAAAAGATGGAAACATTCAGTTCAATTATGTTGAACCAATTCATAACAAATATCTCAATTACAAAAATAACATCCAATTAACACAGCTGCAGATCTCTGGTTTTGCTTTCTGTCAAACAGTTTAATCGCCATTTTTGTAATGAATTCAGTCATTTAAAAAACACTTTTTGTGTTTTGTTGTCTTTATGCAATATAACAAGTTTGATATGAAACATTTTAGTGTGTCACAAATCAAAATGTTTTCGGCTGCAAGCTAGTCCTAAAGGCTGCAAGTACAAGGGTAAAGCAGTGGTATCAAACTGTGTCCCTACAGGGCCAGAATCCTGCACTGTGTTTAGTTAAAGCATGCAGTGCAGCTCTGCAGTGCAGCTCTGCACTGCAGAGCTGCTGGTGGAACCAGGTGAACCAGAGAGACATTTAAAAGCTGCAACACCAGCGGCCCATGAGCAGTTTGGGACCGCTGCCTGGGCCTCGGCCTCATACCAGTGAGCCTGTCTCTTAACATGTTTATTCCTACATGAGTCTACAGGTTAAATATGTGAAATTAATCCCAAAAAAAAATCATTACTTGTGTTTTTTTTATTTGTCCTTTTAAAAGAAGATATTTCCTTTATAGATGAACAGAAATTAATATTACTCATTGAGCAAAAGATAAGCAGAAATGTGTTCCCTAAGTGAGGACCACCCTGTCTCCTTCAGCTGGGGGTGTGTGCCACTCTTTACTTTGAGCTGAGATGTTTCAGAGATGGAACAGGACAGAGCAGCAGACATGACTCTTCTAACCTGGACATCCAGTCTCCATTCCAGGTTGTGGTAGGCTGGCTGGTTGCAGAGCAGCTGGCTCAGGATGCTGCGGACCTGGTGTTTGTGCTGCACATACAGCTGGTACATAGAGAGACCATCTCAGCATACTGAACTGACGGGTACAAATATGATCTTCCGATATATAAAATCTGAATGTTAATGTATGTACGTCACCTGCAGCAGGCTCTGGTTAAGCTCTTCACCAAATCCCAGAGCCAGCACTGAGTCCATGAAGTCCACTTCAGAGATCTGGACTTACAAAGAGAGACAGGTTGGAAACCGTGGCTCACCGCCTGCTTGTGGTGCCTGGAGCACATAGAGCATGTTGGCACATGTGGCCCAGGGCAGTCACTGAGGTCAGTAAGATCAAGGTCAGCGTTGGTCTTTGCTCAGCCTCGCCTCGCTCTAAAAGCATCAGCAGAACAAACGCGCTCCACCCAGACGTAATGCACAGGTTTCACTAGAGCCTTTAAGCGGTGTTAATACGCTGATTTCTAAACTGCAAATGGAGGAAAAAAATTTACTAACAGAGAAAGTGATTTTCTTCATGTGCTTAAAGTGCAATTAAAGCCCAAATAAACTTTTTTGATGAGAAACTGTATAAATTGATTCTTAAGAACGCTATCTTTATGTTTCTATGCAAATTGTTAGAGCTTTGTGTAAACTTTAGGAGAGACAGCATGATTTGAGCTCGGCCCTGCTGGACTTTACTTCTGAATTATCTGACCCAAAACTGTCTCAATGCTGCCCTCTTTGGATTGAAGGGTGGCTACTGTAGTAGAATTTTCTAAAGATGCATAGATTGCTGTTTTCCAGCTGATTGCCGATTTAAAAAGTCTCGCCTGCCCATTCCAATTTTGGCTGATACCAATTTTCTTTGTGTGAAATGTCACAAGATACAGTCAGAAAATGGTGAGTTGGTAAATCTGGGTGATTATTTTTAATCAGTCAAACCTCTGTCACAGAAAAGCAGAAAAGGACAGTGGGCGATTTTTAAACTTTTGCTGAAGTAGATTAGATCTGTGGATAAGATCAGCTTCACATGTAAGAATTGGCCAACCACAATTTCCTAAAATTAAGGAAACCAGTGCTTCCCTACAGTTTTCCTATATGTACTTATCATGTGATGTCACACTTCTGTGAACTTTGTAACTGACAGCCATCTTGGCAGACCATTAAGACAACAACAAACAAGCTCTTGCCTCATTCATATCTGACTATTAATCAATATAAGTACAACTATTACTTGATCACAATTTTTGCAAACTCTACCCACATGGGGAGTAATACTAAGGTAAATATCAGTCGTATTTACTATAGTGTAACTGCCGAGCTAGCAAAGCTATCTTAGCTATGATGTGCCGATTTTGTGCAGGTAAAGGATGGGTGGGAACTTGATCTGTTATGTTAACGTATGTCAAAATGAAAAACATTTAAAAAAATAAAAATAAATGCTTAGCTAAAGTATCTTTATCTGCAAGCTAAGATGGACATGCAGCCTATGTGTATGTTATTACTGTGCCAGTCACCAGGACCTTGTTCATGTGAAGAGTTTGTATCTCCTTTACAAATGTGTTTAAACATTGATTGCATGTGTTCGTGGATTTCAGGTGAAGCTCCTCCTGAGTCTTCGTGTTTACTGGGTAACTATATTGGAGGAAGAACCAGAAAATCTCCCACAACTAGCAAACAGACAAAAAAGTATACTGAAGCAGGAATTATACTGAAGGAAACCAAGAGAACCCACAGTTAACAGCAACCGAGACAAAACTGGGAGCTGGAGCTGGTTTCCAGTTCTAAATCCCCTAGAGCAGTGTTTCCCAACCCCGGTCCTCAAGGCACACTGTCCTACATGTTTTAGAGGTTTCCGTGCTTTAATGTGCCTGATTCAACTGATTGCAGTTCAACAAATGCCTGTTAATCAGTCATCAATTGAAATCAGCTGCACTGAAGCAAGGAAATACCTTAAACATGCAGGGCAGTGTGCCTTGAGGACCAGGGTTGGGAAACACTGCCCTAGAGCACAGGTCTCAAACTCCAGTCCTCGAGGGCCGCTGTCCTGCAGTTTTTAGATGTGCCACAGGTACAAAACACTGGAATGAAATAGCTTAATTACCTCCACCTTGTGTAGACCAGTTCTCCAGAGTCTTCCTAATGATCTAATTATTCTATTCATGTGGTGCAGCAGAGGCACATCTAAACGTTGCAGGACAGCGGCCCTTGAGGACTGGAGATTGAGACCCCAGCACACCATAGAACCACCAATACATCATACTGCAGTATAAGAGTGAAGCACTGTGTGGGGAAAATACGCTATTCTGCAATGTTTATGATAAGGTGCCAAATAAGCAAGAAGACATTGAAATATCTGTTTCTCCTCTGGAGAATATATGGGGGTTCTTTTGGTGATGTTCTTCTCCTGGAGAAATTTGATTTTTCATTTTTATTCTCCTCCCAGAGAAATGGACATTGGTGCGGATAGCGTCAGGCAGCTGCCATTTGAATGATGAGGGTCTGTCCTGCTCACCATGTGCTTAGAGCTCTCTGTCATCAGGAACATCAGGCCTTCCACTCCATGCTGCACCATCTCAACAGGAACACACAGCTTCCCTGCAGGCAGAGAGCTTCTGTCAGCTTTTCCTCCTGGCTGGAGGTAGAACCACCATTAGGTTCTGATCCAAGATCTCAATTCCCACCTTAGTCCTAAACCTAACACCTAACCCAAACACAGCTTTTCCCCTCATGGGGAGCAGCATTTGTCCCCACAACCCCCCTATGTAGACAGAAAAAGGTCCCCACAAGGATGTAAAAGAAAATGGTACACACATACGCACACAGATTTATTCTCTGTTTTTGTCCCACTTAAATGTTTCAGATCGTCAACCAAATGTTACTATGGACCAAAGATCCCCAGAGTAAATCTAAAAAACTGTTGGGGTTTTTTCCATTCATTGAAAAGTTAAGACCAGCTCCAGGCCACCGTGGCTCTCTGGGGAAAAGTCATTACCCCCTAAACCAATTAAGCAGCTATTTCACCCTCAGCAGTAACTACTGCCATCAGCAGCCTGGGCTGCTTCCTGCTTGCTCCTCTTGGATGCCGGCCGGTTACATTATCAGCCTTCCCAGACTCTACTGCCCTTTAGATTATGTGTGGCTTTGTTTTCTTTTATAAATCTGACAGTAGCCAAAGGTTTTACTGAAATGATTTACTACATCTACGGATCAGGTAATAATCAGGCCCGTAAAACTGAACTCATCTTTCTAAAAGTTCATTTATGATGTACCAATTATTTGTTCCAGAAAATCAGGTTAGTTTAGTTATTTTCTTCTTAATGAATGAAATTATCAGTAGAAAACTGACTTTTCTGTTTACTCTGGTTAGCTTTTTAGACAGTACATATGGCAATGCATTTCTATTCTATATAAATATTATTTTCACAATACAATAAAATACCAATATTACAGCTTTGACCCTGTACATCAGGACTAATCATACATGCTTCTGTTATTTTGTATTATGAAATGTGATATTACACAAACACAAGACAATAATCAACAACAATAGGCATGAAAACAACAAACCTATTTATTATTAACCAAAAGTTGCAAGCGGGATACAAGCACTGCTGCTCAGATTAAATACTGGAGTGGAATGCATCTGACAGCAAGCCGTTAGCAGAAATTTTAGATGAAGGTCGATATAATCCAATACACAGTTTTTGGCTGATATCGATCAGATACCTAACATCAATATTGGATCAGGACACCCCTAATAAATATTACAACAACTTGATAGATAATCTAAAATAGATCCTTTTTAATAAACTGACAGTGCTGCAGACGAAGATGACAAAGCCACAAAAAAGAAAGGCTGAAGTCTTACTGGCTGCCCCCTCATAGATCTTTGGGTTGGTTCCTTTCCTCAAGAAGTCGAGTGCAATGCGACCAAATTCTTCAACCACTGAAAGGGAAAAAACAAGGAAATCATGCCATGTTGAATTTTCTTGATTGTTTTGCACACATTTCTTATCTACTTCTTACACAAATTGCAAAGTTTGTTCTTATTACCTCCCATTTTTTTGATCTGGTTCATGTTCTATTTTAATCTATACTGTTCCTTTAGTCTTCTTTTTATATTCTTTTATGGTTTATCCAGTTAGTTTCTGATTCTGTGAAAGAGGATTAGGAATTCTTTTTGTTTAAAAGAATTCTTTTTTTCAGTGGCCTTAATCCTCTTCCATATGACTCTGACCTAATATGCATCATAATTTTGTTCTGCAGAGCATATTTGATTTTATGTTGAATGACAACAAAGATACCTGAATGAACCAAAATAAGATCACAGTATTCGTCAGAAATCCAGACATATTTTGGGGGCGATGTGGTAGGATTTCTATTTGACTAGTATATAATGTTCTCCATTATCTTTTAATAGTGGAGAACTTAGATAATTTAACAGGTAGTTTAATTACATCAAAGAAATCAATGCTACCCAAGCTGAAAACTATTTTAAAAGGAATAGTGTGCCAAAAGTTTTCACACTGGTTAAAAAAAAGTTTTGTAGTCATCTCAGTTTTAAAGCAGCGGTCGAAGTCAGTTGCGATAGGCCGTCTTACTCTAATGATTTTGTACATAATCTTTCCAAATATAACTACGCTTATTCCTCCAGTTAAAGTTACAATTATTTTTGGTTGAATAATTTAATAATCTTTTGAGGAATATTAACATAGTATACAAGGTAAATAATTCAAATTTAGATAGATGGTTTTTTAGGGTGGGCACCTTAATCAAAGTTACTCTTTGATTAAAGCGCCTACTTTAATCAAAGAGTATATTGATTACTAAGATATATTCGTTCTTGTATTTGACGTTGTCTTTAACAGGTGTGTACCATATGGAGTCACTAGCAAGTAATCATGGATAGCCATTAATTCACATTTACTGAAGTTTAAGAACATGCCACCGTACAGAAGCGTCAGAAAAACGGTAGTAATCTCTCAGGTTGTTGGTGTTTGATTTGTGAGAATCGACGCTGAATCAGCTGCTGACTCTGCTGTCATGTGACCATCCATAGCATAAAGCTTAACGCCAGACAGGTGGAGAGCTCTGAAACTACGGATTGGTTTGATGTCCTGTTGGAAAGGACGAGCTACACAGCTAATGAAAAGCCACCTCCTATGCCTCTGTAGTTGAACACCAACAAAAGGAATAGTGTGCTCTGTTCTGTTTGCTCCCAAATTCAGACCACCATCTCTGGACTTCACCTTCAACACGCAGCAGCCGCAGACTGTTCTTACCGGAACCATCAGTCTTGGTCAGGAAGCTCAGATGTTCCTTATGATCCTCAGATAAAACCAACAGCATCCTGAAAACCAGCCTTTTAACACAGCAACACCATCTGGAGCCCCGGGAGCCCCGGGAGCCACCGCGACAGTCTTCTTCTTCTTGTTGAAATTTTATCGGCGGTTGGCAAAAAACGTTAGGTGAGCATTACCGCCACCAACTGGTAAGGAGTGAGGACCACATGACGCACACACGCCTACACACACACACACACACACACACACACACACACACACACACACACACACACACACACACACACACACACACACACACAAAAGAAAATAAAAATAAAAAAAATAAAGAGAAACTATATCCTATTATACAACTTACTCTGTTTCAAAAATCAAATATAGCCTTATATCCTCTGCTTCCAGAGTCCTTTTGCAGTAAATCAACAATATCAAATTTCATTTTCAAACCACTGGAGACATGATATAACTGGAATGTGACATTGTATGGCGGCTTCCTTTTATTTATTTTATTTTTATTTTATTTTATTTTATTTTATTTTGCCCTTTGTGTTTGTTTGTTTTCTTCTGTTGTTTTTGTTTTGTGTCCCATATTCATGTAAGGTAACTGCTTGCACAGTGTACAATTTAAAAAATTTTTTTTGTTTGTGAAAACACAAAACTAATAAAAATGTTTGAAAAAAAATAAATAAATAAATTTCATTTTCATATTACTAAGATTTCTTGTTAACTTGTTTCTCTGATACAGATAACTCCTGTAACTTAAAATAACATGTTCCACTGTTTCATCTTCCCCACAGTCACATTTCCCTGTCTGAAGTTTCCCTATCAGAAACAGTGATCTATTCAGTCCAGTGTGTCGATTCTAAGTCTTGAAATAATTAATATAATTATCTCTTCTCTTCTGTTTCTTTCCGTTCTTCTCTTTTGTCCTACTGTCTTTTGGATTTTTTAAAACCACCTTCCTTTCTTTTCCTCTACCCATAACTTTTGCCACCTCTCTTTTATTTTCTGTTTAATTATACCCTTTCTTTTTGGTGTACTAAAACTAACATTAATATCTATCCTTACCAGGTTGGTACTCTCCTTAGCCATCCTGTCTGCCATTTCATTCCCCTTAAACCCTTGATGTGCTGGAACCCTGTTAACCCATCATATTGATTCTGTAAAGTGTTTGTTGTATTTCCATTAATATATCTGGTCTACTGTCTGACTGATTAAACTGACTAATGAAGAACTAGAATCTGAACAAATGATAGATTTGTTCTGACCTCTTCCACCCAATTGAACTGCTAAACATTTCTTCTGTATAAACCCAGAGACTCTGTCATTAATCCTTTTCCCTACTTTAATTTGAAACTGTGGCACAATAAATGTTATCCCTACCCTATTAAGTGAATCTTTGATGCATCAGTGTATATTTGTATATAGTTATAATATTTATTTATGTTTTCTTGTACTATATATTTATTCATAATGTGACATTTGTCTCTGTTCTTCTTTTCTAATAATGAAAAATCAACTTTGGCATCAGGAAGTATCCAAGGTGGAACTGCATGTAATGAACAGTCTGACATTTATCTAACTGATTTAAATTATTTTATTATATTGTTATATAGTTTATTATATATTATATATATCATATAGTTTATTACCCAGCCAAAGCTCTTTAATCTTTATTTTCCCATCCAGTTTAAGCTCCTCTAATGTTGGATGATCATTTCTTTGTCCCTGTAAATTTGACCAGCAGTTTAAAGATATTTGATCCATTCTAACTTTAAGAGGCATTTCTCCCATTTCAATCTGTAATGCTGCTGCTGAAGATGTTTTAAAAGAACCAGTAGATTTTCTTAAAGCCTGATATTGGATAACATGTAACTTATGAAGGTTTGTATTTGCTCCTGAGTTATAAACTATACATCCATCATCCACGACTGACCTAGTTAATCCAGTATAAATTGCTTTTAATGAATTTCTATCAGCTCTGTTTCAACTAAACACCTCATTATAATTAATACCTTCCTACGTTTATTGATTATTTTCTTAATGTGAGCACCCCGTGTCATTCTTTCATCAAACCACATCCCAAGAAATTTAAATTGTTTAATTCTTTCCAAATCCTGACCATATAATTTTAAGTTAATTTTTTCATCAACTCTCTTCCTTATAAAAAACCATTTCCATTGCTTTTCTTCTGACCTCACATCCTCCATAAGTCAGTCTGTGCTGCCCTCCACAATTACAACTTTCCTTCCCATTTTTACATTCATCACAATTATGCTCTCCTCCACACTTTGGATATCTTTGTTTTCCCCTACATGCTGCTGCGATGTGTCCATATCTCTGGTATTTATAACACCTGAGAGGAGGAGGGATAATCAAAGAGTATATTGATTACCCTGCCTTACAGCAGGGGTCTCAAACTCCAGTCCTCGAGGGCCGCAGTCCTGCAGTTTTTAGATGAGCCACAGGTACAAAACACTGGAATGAAATGGCTTAATTACCTCCACCTTGTGTAGATCAGTTCTCCAGAGCCTGAATTATTCTATTCAGGTGTGGTGCAGCAGAGGCACATCTAAAAGTTGCAGGACTGCAGCCCTCGAGGACTGGAGTTTGAGACCCCTGCCATACAGGAAAGCACATACACCCGACTTTTACCCTTTCAGGAAGAACATTTGTTTGAAACTCTAACATTACTGAGAGACTTTCCACTCTTTCACCTTCCACTGTTCTCATCAATCTTTTAATTTTGCTGACTTCTCCTCCATAAATACTGTGTATGAACTTTTCTAAATCTTCCCCCATTGGAATACCTGTGATCACCCCTCTTACTACTTTATCCTCTCCCAAAATTTTATCTGAGTAATCATTTTTTTACAAATGCTCTGGGTGTTCATCACTTTGTTTTTCTGTTCTTCATTTGTCACTGTAACCAACAGATTCCCATCTCTAAGGTTCTTAGCCAATGACAGCTCTCCAAACTTCTTTTTTATTTCTCTCGACAGAGCCAACGGACTGAGTTGAATACCTTCATCCTCCTTCCTAAACTTTATAATTAGCTTAGATTCCTCCTTATCCTCTTGCAAACTACGTCGTTTTCATCTGAACTATTTCCTTCAAGACTCCTTTTGCTACTTTGTGTCTTTGTCAAGTTAGCTTCTTTTCGCTCTCTTCCCGATCCTCTACTACCACGCACAGAAGTCCAGTCACCTAAATCCATCTCATCATCTCCATCATCCTCAACCTGAGACGCCATAGCAGTCCAGTCACAAACCAGTTTTATGCCAACTACCCTAGATCAGCGATTTTTGTGTCGATTCTACTCTGTCAACTTTAGATTCCGCTTCAATCTTCTCCACTCGTCACTGTCGATCAACTTCCGGGTCCACGACTACATGTCTGTGTTGGGTTTTTTTTTTCCTTTCTAGAAGGGCTCTGCATAATGGGTTTACAATCCACCGCAAGTCTTCTTTTGTAATGACGGTTTCCCCAACATCAATTTGGAGGATTTCCACCACCTGATAAGAATATGAATTTGAACAAGCAAGCTCGAAGACCCAACTAAATTATTTAAAGTAACCAAGTTTCCATCCAATAACGATAATCTTATAACGTACACCAAATGATTTCTTTCTTTAGAGATTCAAAAGGTCTTATGGTGTTTTTTTCTGTCCAAGACTCATTAATTCTGCTTTCCTGCAGTTAAACATTATGTTTCACTTTCTGTACAGAATTCTCATCTTCCTGGATCATGTTGCATGAAGTCTTGAGTGACTCAGCCATAATCCTAATGACCATTGTTATATTTTAGGTTCCATGTTGAAGATGGACTCAAACTCAATTCTAGAAACTATTGAAGGTTTTTAGAATATATTTCCTTCACCTAGTGGTTCAGAATGAAGTCTGTGCCTTAAACAAACAAAAAAGATTTTCGTGCAGGACAACACAGCATCACATGCATTCAAGTCCTTCTCTGAATGGCTGGCTGGAAAAGGATGAAACACTACTGACCTCACTTGACCTGAACCCAGTTAAGAACCTTTGACGGTTCTTCAGTGGGAGACTTCCAGTGAAGAAGATTAGGTTGCTGCTGCACAGCAAGTTGATCAACAGACCAAAAACCTTTGGGCTTCACAAATGGAAAGCCCATCATTGTTATGGAAATGGATGGCCATATTAATCTCTTAAAATTTTTTTTATTAATGTCAGAAATGTTTATTGAAAGATTTGAATTCTTATTCAGATGAAAATACTAAGGTTTGACAGAAAACTGTTTTTGTTTAAGTTGTAAAATTGTGCATGTATATATATTTTTCTTATTTTTGGAGGCTTATTAATATTTTGGATTAACTGGGAGCACTGTACTTAAAAGAATCCTAAAACGGCACTTTGTAATTTTTACTAGTGAAAGTTGCTAAATAAAATGTATTGAACAATGAACAGTGTTTTAAAAATGAAAGGGCAACAAATATGATAATCAAACATGTTGAGAATTGTACAGTATTCTCATCACTGATCTAGACTAAAACCTGCAAGTACTTTATAAAACCTTATATAAAAAAACCAAGTAATCCCATAAATTAAATGTAAAATCTTTATTGTATGTAAAAAAGCAGGTTACCAGGTCATTATGGATAAAAGAATTGGTGTTTAGTTATGTCATATCTCACGTGAAAGGCAAATGTGCCTCTTAAAATGTGACACTTGAAACTTTCTCCATAAAATCTAATTATCTATTGTGAAACAGTCAGCTTGAACTCATCTACCAGAGACTGTAGCATGTGCAACAGCCAGGTGGTGGCGCTCTGCTGATAAGCTGCTGTTCTCAGATCAGGCTAGTTTTCATATCTCTGTGGCTACATGTTCAGGTTCTGCTTAACAGTGCTGGTTCAACAACCTACAAACAGTTCATCACAAAACTCCCAATTCAATTATCATAGTAAATATCAACACAATTATTACAAAATCACAAACTTAAAATAAAATAAAAACCAAGCTAACATTATAAAGCACAGCATTCCAACACATGAAAAAGTCAGTTACTAAAATACCTCAAACCAAATCATATATTTCTCATGTACTACAGTAACTAGTATGGGTGATTATCACTTTAATCACTGCATCATAGGAGCTTCCTATCCAGGGATCGACGATGGACTGGACTGAAGATGACCGGCTTTAAAGCAAGTTGCTGCTTTTGTATTTAACACCAAGCAGCTGGGAGAGAAAACATAGACCAACATGATTCTCTTCTCAAAGAGAAATGGCAGTCCCTTAAACTGTTTCAAACACAGCTCATCACTGATGCTAAGACCTTTTAATATGGTAAGTGATTTATTCTGAAAGCCAATCAACTTCTGATGTAGCGTATGGTGGAGAGGACACCAGGAAGACATGTTAGTTATGCCTGGTCAGTGGCAGGAAACAAACAGGCAATAACTCACCATAGTACTGACATGTGGCCTTCTCTACTAGATAGCCTCCAGACATTGTGATGTTTTGTAGCTTAGAATAAGAGAGCCGATGCTAGCTTTGTCTTCCTTAAGACAAACCTAGTGTCAGCAGATATTTCTGGACATTGTCCAAAAACACCTAAAACCAAGGGTTTGAAGACAAAGACATTCCTAAATGCTCTTAGTGTCATGGGGCCAACATGGCTGCCTGTTACTGTGAGCCCAAAGATCAGAGAATGCACAGTGGAAATGCACAGTCCCATTTCTCCCAGTTCAACAGCACACTGAGCTACAGAAAGCTTACATATGATCATAGTTAGTAACTTAAGCTAGCCTGAAGGTACACAAGCTGCTAAACTGGAGATGAAGGGAAGAGCTGATGTGAGGTAGAGGAGGCAACAGGTCAGAATTTTACTGTCTGATTGCTATGGAGATAAAAACTGAGACCCAATATATAGTCCCCCTTTACCAGGCGGCTGAAGGGGGACCGCCTGGCGAAGTTACATGAGTAACTTTATTACATGAGTAATACATGAGTAATAAAGTTACTCATGTATGGCTGTGAGTAACTTTATTCTGAAAATATGAGTTTTAAAATCTGTTCTTGCTTTCATCCCATGTGCTCTTAAGAACTGGGTGAAAAAAGCTGACTTTAGAAAAATAATTTTTTAAAATTATTTAAAAAAAATTAAAAAAAATAATTTGCGTGTTCCTGTACTGACAACTGGCAAACACTCCTCCTAGTGTTTCACATGCTCAAAATAGCCAAATAAACACACACTGGATCCATTTCTCTCACTACAAACCAGTCAATGGCAGCAAATACATTCTGGCCAAACTAACATGGAGTTTAAATGACACCAAATCTACGCCGGCTGTTTGTCCTTATGCAGAAATCTATATTTATCACCAGTTAGAATTGGTATATGCTTTAATATCAAGATTCTAAACCTTAAAAAGCATTTCCATACAGAAATGTTGAATTTGTTGATCATCTAATGAACCGATTTATATTTGGAATAAATGACAGAAAAAGTAACAGAATAAAGATAAAAGAGTATTGAGGACTGATGGCAGGGGAATGTTAAGCTGACAAATCCCTGAAAACAGCATTATGCATTATTCCATCTGTCCTCCTTCTACCTTATGTGAATCTAAACAGTGTTTGTGTTTAAGAGATGAAAGGAAGTGTTGTTTTCAAAGGAAAAACTCTGAGCTGAGCTCAGCTCGTCTTTTAGGTTTCAACCTCCTGTCAGTTGTAGAGGATCAAAAAAGAATCATTAAAAAATAATAGGTTCACTCATTTAGGACTAAATCTGAAATTAATGAGGGGATGTGCACTGGAACACTGCTTCTAGATCCACTGGTTTTACTGGTTATATTTTGGGGAAGAGAAACCTCATTTCTATACGGAGGATTTCTTGGACCAACAAAAAACATCATCAGATGATGAACAACATCCGAGTGTCTTTCAATTTAAAAAATACATATAAAAAAAGTGAGTAAAGCGATAAGAAGCTCCCAGGCTTTAATATCACCAGAGGACTTCACATGATGGCACACTCTCTAGATGACACTTTGACCTGTTGAGGAAAAGACAAAGATGTCCATTTATTGAAAACAGAACAGAAATATTAAGTCAGAAAAGATGAAATGGTAGCAAACAAAAAATCCACAACAAAAAATTAATAATGAAACAGGTCACACTTCAGAGTCAAGGTTACCAAGGTTACCAGGCTCTGCATGCAACACGTTTAGGCTTAACATATTACAGAATCACCTTCTGAGCCATTTCCTCTTCAGTCCCATCTCCGTTCTCAACCTCCACCTGAGTCTTGGTGACGCTGCGGCGGGCGACCTCCTGCTCAGTCAACACAACAATGAAGCATCTTGGTTTGTTATCGACACACACAGCCAACACACCTTAGGCAGTAATGGATATCATGAAGTGGGTCAGACATCTTTACCTCGCCATCCACGTTAGTCAGAGAGGTGATGATGACACTTCCTGTTCCCCAGGAAGCTTGGCTCTTCCACAGCAGGTCAGTGGGTGGGCTGTGAGTCACACCAGCATCAGCAGACCACACCTGTGGGCAGAACCACCAATGTGTCCACTATTATGGTTTACTTGGGTGGGTTGTGTAATTTTAAACAGGAAAGCCATTGCTGACTGCAGACAGACATGTTTGGTTAATCACTAAGCTTCATATTTACTGGCTGTTTAAATGTGATTTCAGAGATAGATAATTAACTCCATGTTTATTTCAGATTCAAAACCAAACAAAACTTGTTCCTCCTTCTCATGCTCCTTTCATTATGCAAAAATTGCTGAATCCATGAACATAGTAGAACATTGTATTATGGGTACATAGGCCTGTTGCAACAAATCAATTAATCACATAATAAATTAAAACAAACTCAATCATTGTCGTTTGGATGATGGTTTCTCTCTTTCTACCAAAAACTGGATGATAAAATCCTTCAGTCTGGTGTTTTGGTCTCAACTGGCCGATCTTTTGAAGGACAATTTTTTTTTTTACAGACACATAATTCATTTTATTTGTGGTTTCTGTTTGTTAGTTTGAAACAGATTAATAAACAGATATTGTAATCCTAAATATATATCCTAATATATTTAGCACATCTTCCAGTTCCAGTGTGAAATGTTTATTAGGATTTAAGGTTTATTGATCTTTGAGAATATGTTGTTGCAATATTATGCCATTGCCTTTATATTACTTGATAATAGTCTCCAAACCGTATTATTATTTATTCCAACAACTTCTGGGACAATTTATGGTCTAGCAGAATGCGATATGGTGACAGGCCTGTGGGGACATTTGTTCATGTGGTTTATGAATCTGACTTTTTCCTTAAACTAGGAGTTGTAAATGGTTTGGATCGTCTGTGTTTACTAGTAGTTTCCTCAGCCTACAGCAGACAGAGAAACATTTTGTCTTCCTAATTGAGCATGTTCAGCTCAGCTCACCGTAACGGACTGGCCAGCCTTCAGAACAAACTTTGGGGAAAATTTGTAGATGACCTCCTCTCCATCCTCAACCTGCCTCTTCAGCCTCCAGTTGCCCAGAGGCTGGTCCTGCAACACACCAGACGTCAGTGAAGCCCCTGACGGCTTAACCCAGGGGATCTAACCTGCGTCACCTGTTCACTCTGGTTGTTGAGTGTGACAGCGTTTCCATCCATGTCGGTGGGTGATATGGTGACAGCACCGCTGGCCGTGGCCTCCTCAGACACCAGCAGCTGCTCGTCCCCCTTGGCCAGCTCCGACAGGTCGGCTGCCTCCACCTCGCCTCGCTTCCTCTTGGAGGAACGGGAAGAGGACGAACCCGATATCCTGGAAACTGTAACTTGGGCCGACGGGGTTGGGGACAGTTTCAGTCTGAACAAAAGCATAATGGTTTATTATTTAATAATCACAGCAGACCAAAAACATTTGTCACTAATTAAACCACCTATAGTCATAAAAGTTGTTAGTTTTCAATCCTAATGTTTCCTTCTGCTGACTCTGATGACCCTGGTCAGCCCTGCAGCTTTCAGTCCCATCAAGCACCAGGAACCCCCAGGAACATCAATGGGCTTCAGAAGAGGCCTCTGAGCAGAACTCCCACAGGACCACCAAAACCCAGAGGTCAGAGGTCACATGAGGAATGTCATAGCCTCTTCCAGTGAACACTTGAGTTCAGTTATTCAGCTCTGTGAAATCCACAAACACCCATGAGAAACGCTCAGATAGAGCTGGGTGGGGCTGGGCCCGTCGCAATAAATCAATTAATTGCAGGTAGGCCTGTCCTGATAGCAAATTTTGCTGAGCGATTAATTGTCTCAAAAACTATTGCAATAGACGATAGTATTGTTTGAAGACCTTTCCATTATGCTGTTCTTAGCTAACGGGAAGCATGTGTTTGTGAGACGGCCACGCACGTCGTAGCCACGCTACCACGTAGAATGGGCATCAGCCAATGAAAAGCGGCCCCTGTGGCAAGGTCCATGAACACAGCCTGTTAAATGTGACAGGTAGCCAATCAGAAAGAGCAGATTTCCCTCTGTGCTTTTAGAGGAGAAATTACAGAGGGGAATCCCAAACAGCTGACAAGACGCAACCCGAAGTCCAGTGGACATTGTACATGATATATGGAAACAACATTAATGTTTATTCAACATTTCATGCAAAGAATACAGAAATGAGGAGGGGAGGAGTTGGAGCAAAATTGCTACGCAGTTGATGAACCCTATAGGTTCTAATGGTTTTCATTCAGTCAGGACGTTACACTGACACTAGAGCCACATGCACTGCAGGGAGATTGTAGGAAGGCATTGATTAATGTCTGGTTTTAAAACGAGTTCACTGAACTTGTAGCCATTATTTTGTGCCCATTGTTGGACACCACATGGCACGATGGAACCGTTATACCTAGGATTTCTGTCTACTAGTTTGTGGTCTCTCAGGTTTTGAAAATGGGCCGACAATCGGCTGACAGCTCTAAATGCCAAAGTAGTGTGTGTAGTGTGAGCTGGTCATTACACTAAGGAAATGAAGAAGGGAGATGTCAGTGGAAAGCACTGGAGTTGAGCCTTTTTTCATTCAGTGTCATCTACAGAAAGAGAAAAAGACCGGAAAAAACAATAAAGCTGATAATTAAAATGAGGTCGATAGTTTTAATTTATTGTGCGATTAATTGATTTATTGTTTATCGCAACAGGCCTAGTAACGAGGGGGGTAGAGAGAAATTGAAGTGGCAGAACTGCCAGGCCTTTGCAGAGGAAGATCAGGTGGGTTTCTGGTGAGCCAAACAGGAAGTGAGCTCACCCAGCATGAAGCAGTGGTGAACTACTGCAGCCTCTCGGTCCCTTTAGACGAAATATTTAGATAAAAGCCATTTGTTTCTTCCTGGAGGAATAATCTTTTCTTGCAGATGTTGTGTATTCCAGTACCTGTGCTCTTCTCCCTCCAGCAGCTTCCTGTATGCGTTGATCTCCATGTCCAGAGCCAGCTTGACGTCCAGCAGCTCCTGGTATTCGCTGAGCTGAGCGTTCATCCTCTCTCTCAGCTCGGTCATCTCCTGCTCCTTGGCCTCAACAGCACGCCGGTGCTTGTCGCGCTCGGCAGACAGGATGTCCTCCAGCTCTCTGATGCGGTCCTCTGAGGCCGACACCTGCAAGCACAGCCGGTTCCTCAACACCGCAGCCTGGGAGGAGAACCCATCGCTGGCCTGTTGCAATGTGTGTGCATTTGTTTCTAATACCATGTGGGGATCATTTTGTTGACACAAACTATTCGGGAACCAGGCAAGTACCCTAAGGGGAAACACTGTTTTTTGGCCAGGGGTTAGATTTAGAATAAGGTGTGAATTAAGTTTTGTTTAGGGTTAGGTATGTAATAGTTAGGATTAGGATAAGGGTAAGGGTTAGGCAGTAGAAATTAATAGAAAGTCCCCAACGAGATACCCACTCAAACGTGTGCGTTTGTTTGTTATATCTCGTGAAGACAATTTTCCTGACACATACTACGTTGCGGGGACCGAAGCCTGGTTCCCACAAGGGGAAACACTGTGTGTATGTGTGGAGGTGAAGCGTACCTGTTTCTGCAGTGCGGCCAGCTGGTAGCCCAGGCTCTCCATTCGGGTTCGAGATTCCTGCAGCTCCTCGCGGGCTGCGCCCATGGCCTTGTCGTTGATCTCTGACGACATCTTGGCGTTTTCCAGCTGGAAGCAGACCAACACCAACACTGTGGCTCAGGACTCCACTGAGCAGGCTGAATGCTGACTGCTACGTTACCTTTGCCTTAAAGGTTTGCTCCAGTTCCTCCTTATAGAGAGAAATCTGCTCGTCATGCTGCTTCCTCAGGTCCTAGACAAATCACACAAACACGCTGCCTTGAGGTTCTGCACATGTTAACACGTTTCACTACCAAACTCCTCATCCTACCCTGCTGTATTAGTTGGGAGTCAGCTCAGCGTTCTGTTCCAACAGTCTGCTCAGACCTTCAGCATTTAACCAGCAGCTCAGTTTGGGAGTCATTATGGAGTAAAAGAGGTCCAGCATTAATGGGAAAATTAAGCAGTGGCATAAACAACCAAACAACCTCACTGAGCCCACGGAGCACATCATTTCTTCTCTCAGGTTTACCAGAGCTGCTGCTGCTCACTGTTCATACACGGAATTGTTGCAAAGCTGTTTTTCTTTGTCTAAAATGTCACCAAATATAAAGACAGAGTCACTAAGTGGGTGGCCGGGGGGGTTGTTGTTAACCATGCAGACTCTCACAGTCTGATTTTCAGACATTTGCAGAAGCTCTGGTCAGCAGCTGAGGGTGGGAGTGAGGTCATGGGCTACAGCAGGCAATTGTGAACTTCATGTTCAAACCTCTAGAAGGGGTCAACACCAGTGGTCACTTATAGGTCACTTCTCTGGCAACTAAAAAATCTCTAAGTAAGGAAACGTCTGCCACACAGTTCCCCTCCAAGAGCTTCTTCTTCTGCTGTTGCTGCTATCCTCAGACACAGCCGTCCTAAGCTCTGATTGCTTACAATAAAATAGAATCGAATATACTTTATTGAGTTCCACTGGGAAATTGTTTAGTAAGAATGTAATGAGAAAATCAGCAGCAGTCATGGGAGAAGATTTGTGAGACAAAACATGAAAATAATTCTAAAATGTTGTTCACTAGAGTTCTTCCCTAAATGTTTTGTTCATCTCTGCTTCAGGTGCTTACCTGCAGAGCCTGCGCCAGTTTAAACTCATAGTCCTGCCTGACTCCAGAGTCCACCTCCACGATCCTCTGCTCCTGCCGGTGGCGGCTCTCACGCATCTCCTGAAGGGACACACACTGTCAGAAGCCTGATTCTGGAGAATTCATTTCATTTTACAATATGACTGCAATGTTGGAGTATGAATCCATAGCCATCATGTTGTCAGGAGCTGTGGGTCTGCTGTGAGCAGGTTCCATCCACTTCTATAGTTCGCTTCTTAGTTTTACACCAATTTTTGACTAGATAAATTAACTATTATAAAATCTAGAACCCTTTTAATTGAATTTCTCTTTCATCTTCCTGCATGTTTACATCAGGAAATTTTGCTCATGCCCACAATGCTGAAGGGCAAATAGACTTTTATTTGCCATCTATAGCTATGCTGCTGCAATTCTGTTGACCAAATGAAACCTGGAGATGCAGGTGTTATTAATTTAGTGCACGGCGCCAAAGCAAAGGTAAAAATAATGCAGAAATCGGTTAAAGAATGAATCAAAACCACTTTTTTCCCTCACTTTGTGTGTTGGATACATTATACACAGAGCCTTGATGTTTATTTTGGAAGATTAGCTACCACTGTTATTAGAATATAGGCCTGTCCTGATAGCAAATTTTGCTGAGCGATTAATTGCCTCAAAAACTATTGCAATAAATGATAGTATTGTTTGAAGACCTTTTTACACTGATTTAATGGAAATGACATAATAATACATGTGATTTCCTGCCAAAGATAGATACACTTTATTTTCAAAAGAACATTTAACACTGGAACTGATAAAATAAACAAAACAACCAAAAACAAAAATAAAATGGATTCTCAGTCTCCATTAACAAAAATGTACTTGAATAAAAACACCAAAGTGTAAATAAATACTGGATTCAACCAAAAGAGTGCAGATTATAAAGTCTGTAAGTAAGATTTAAATAGAGAAGATGGAACATCGACTACCTGATGCAATAGTTCACACTACATGTTAGTTCACACCTACATTTTCCCTTTATGGCAATCTTAGAACTTTGGTCGTTCTAAGATGTGTTACTGTAGATCGTTGTGGCGCTCTGATCTAAATCAGGGGTTTTCCCCACTGGGAGCTTAACGCAGCCTGTTGAAAGTGACAGGTAGCCAATCAGAAAGCCGGATTCTCCTCCATCCTTTCTGAGGGGAAATTACAGAGGGGAATCTCAAACAGTTGACAAGATGCAACCCGAAGTCCAGCAGACATTGGAGATGATATGTGGAAACAACATCAATGTTTAGAAAACATTTGGTGCAAAGAATATAGAAATGAGGAGGGGAGGAGTTGGAGAGAAATTGCTTCCAGTTGATGAACCCGGTAACTTTTCAGCTGTTCTTTATTAACGTGACATAAATAGATTCTAATGATTTTCATTCAGTCAGGACGTTACACTGACACTAGAGCCACATGCACTGCAGGGAGATTGTAGTAAAGCATTGATTAATGCCTGGTTTTAAAATGAGTTCACTGGACTTGTAGCCATTATTTTGTTCCCATTGTTGGACACCACACGGCACAATCGAACCGTTATAACTAGGATTTCTGTTGGCTAATGTGTGATCTGTCAGGTTTTGAAAATGGCTCTAAGATGGTGTAGTGTAAACTGGACATTACATTAAGGAAATGAGGAAGGGAGGGTCAGTGGAGTTGAGCCTTTTTTCATTCAGTGTCATCAACAGGAAGAGAAAAAGGCCAGAAGATACGATAAAGGCGATAATCAAAATGACGATGATAGTTTTAATTTATCGTACGATTAATTGATTTATCATTTATCATGACAGGCCTATTATATAATCTAACACAGCTGTGGTAAATAAATGACAGCATTATTTTGGGACCATTTTTAAGTAATATAACAGTAATGGTATAATAATGGACAAACACATTTTCAAAGATCAATAAATTTTAGATTCTGGAACTGAAAGATGTGTTTAACGTCCAAAACAAACAAAACAACAAATAAAATGAAGTATGAAGTCTTTTTAAAATTAAAAGCCAAATTTAAAATTGTTCTCTAAACAAAAAAATAAATAAATAAACAGCTAGTTGAGACCAAAGCACCAGACTGAAGACTTTTGTAATTCAGTTTTTGGTAAAGAGAAAAAAAGAGAAAACGATAAATTATGGAAATGAAAATTATAAAGCTTGTTTCAATTTATTATGCATTTAATTGATTTATTGTTTATTGTGACAGGCATAACCAATTGACAGCTCTTGTCTAGATGCTGCTAGATGATTTAAACAAGTCTTCATCTCTGGATTCTGTCACAGATGCAGAAAATCTAGTTCATTCTGCTTTCTGTACCTAAAATTTTTGTTTGTTGCTTTCACTTCTTGAAAACAAATATGGTTTAAATAAGAAGAAAACGTGCACTAATGCTGCTCACACTTACCTCGTCAAACATGTTTTTTCTGAACTCTAGCTCCTCACTGAGTGACTGACAGCGATTCTCCAGGTCCACACGCATCAGGGTCTCTGCCTCCAGCTGCCGCTTGGCCACAGCATGGCTATCTTCAGCCTGCACGACACAACATTAACCATTTTTTTAGGTGAGAAGTACAAAAAACTATTGTCCAACAGTAGAGGGCTAGAGACTGGAGAGGAGTGTTGGTGTTTCATTACGTTCTAGTGAGAACAGATGGGGGTTGATCCGGTAGGAAAAGCAGAAGAAAAATGTAGTTCTGGCTAGCTTACACTAGATGACTAGTGTTCTATGACTATGACATAGTAGTGTGGACTGGGTAACTATGGTAATACACAGGAAGAATTACTTACTTCCTAATAGTATTTTTGACTCCTAGCTGGATGGATTTCTTTCAAGTTCTACTTTAGTTATTTTCAGACTTCATTCATGCAGCTTGACTGGGTGGTTGTTCAATGTTTCAAACAAGAATGAGCCTAAATCAGACTTTTTTACAGATAAATTATGCCAATTGGACCTTAAGGGTTCTATCTTTTGTTTCAGTGACATTTTTGTATAAATTTGTTTCCTTATTAAATCCATCCATCCATTTTCCGTATATCTTTGATTCCTAGCGGGGTCAGGAGGGGTGCTGGTGTACACCCTGGACAGGTCGCCAGTCTGTCACAGGGCAACACAGAAACAGACAGGACAAACAACCATTCACACACACTCACACCTAGGGAGAATTCAGAGAAACCAATTAACCTAACAATCATGGCTACCAGCATTGACTTTTCCTGTTGGCTATAGATGGTCTCAGCCCTGGTTCAGGTAGATAAAACCAACTCACTCAGACACAAACCCCTTGGTGGTCAATCTGGAGATGGAACTACAAACATTTATCAGAGTTCTTTAACTTTATACACGTAATTCATTTTCAATGAGACTCCAATAACACAGAAAAACCGCAGTGTAATAAAAAAAAGTTATTTAAAATAAGAATTACATTAACGTTCTGGCTCAAACATTTGTCAATGAGGCCATGATGAAATCTCACAGAACAATGTAGAGGTCATGAGCTCTTAGATCCTCTGAGCAAGTTGATGACTGAAGTCCCAGAATGTCCCACTGAAATGAGGAGAGCAGCCATTCCAAGGAGGCTAGAGAGAGTTAGCATCTACCAGACCAGACTTTGGGCTTCTGCTGTCAATCAGCACACCACTCTCTAGTTTTACAGCTATGGTGTAAAACTCCATAGCTGCAGAGTTTTACAGCTATGTAGACCCATACAGTACCTACCTTCACCAGCTGGTTCTTTACATCAGCAAGTTCTGAAATGAGTGCAGCGTTCTGACTCAAAGCTGTGGCAAGAGTTGCTTCGCTCTTATTCAGCTGCCCTTCCAGCCCGTTGGCCCTGGACAGTGCCGCAGCCAGATCGCTGTCCTTCTTTTTGGAACTGAGAGCAAAAAAAGGCAGTTAAAGATAACTTCCTCTGCTCACACAGACCTTCACTCAGAATGCTCAAATGTTCACAATCATCAACTCAAACAGAGCTGTACACAGTGTCACTATGCATACAGATATACATTGGCTGAAGCCCTAGTTTATGTATAAGGTCAACACATTAGTGTTTAGTTAATTATTGCCTAATTTAGTAATTAGTTAATTGTTGACTGGACTACAGACTGAAAAAAGATAATTCGCTGAAACAATCCAGTCAGAGCAGTTAGTAAGCCAAAACTATTTAAAAAATGTAATGTTTTCAGTTAGAATAAAAACATCTTTGTCTGTTAATATGTTGGATCCAGAACTCCTCAAGTAGCAATTTTAGCTTCACCTGGTTCCAATTTTGTAAAATACATGAATGAATAAATATAATCTCTTATTAGGCTGTCCAGTTGAGTTAATCCAAAAAAATAATCCCCATGTCAGCTCTACACTATGTTCAGTCCAGCAGAAAGGTTTTCACTTTTCACATGTTTCTTCCTTGACGTTAGAAGGAATGCTGTTATTGCATATTAGGAAATAGTTTATTGTCTCATTAAAACGAGGAATTGAATTATTTGTTTATTTGCATTTGCAAGTATTCTTAGCATTATAACATAATTAAATAAAAAAAATCTACCTAATGTGCAGCCAATTTTTTATCTGATTAATTGACTCATTATCAGAATAAACTATTACTACAATAATCATTAGCTGTGGCTCTAATATAAACAAATTAATTCCATTTTCATTCTGTAAGTCATAAGGATCAAAATTACAAGAAATAAAAGGTTGAAATATTGCACCATGATGAATTTTCACTTCTAATATGAGGAACAGCAAATATTAAAACGTTTTCAAAATATTCTTATTTTTGGAGCTGTATGTGTGTGCTGCTCACTGTTTAATACAGCAGAATATGCCTATAGGGCATCTGGATCTTTTAAACAGCAGATGCAACTTTTCCAGTACTACCGAGTTGTTGGGACAAAGAGAAGAGTTACTAGATAAACTGCATGAACTCTGTGTTTGGAATATACCAGAGCAGAAAGACATAAACATGGTCAGACATGTCTTTATCACAAGCCATACAATCATCACAGTATTCCCCAGTGTTACTGCATGTCTTCCCTTAGGAAGCTGCAGCAGGTCTTCACTTGCCTCCGGGTGGCTTCATCCAGGTCAGCCTGGACCTTCCCCAGGTCGATCTGAAGCCTGGCTCTGTCTTTAGCCGTTTCATCCAGAACCCGCCGAGCATCAGCCAGCTCTGCCTCATACAGAGCCTTCAAGCCTGTTACCTAAAACACAGAAAACAGCAGCAGTGAAGCAGTTCTGTCAGGCAAATCTACCAGGAATAGAACTGTAGATTTATTTTACCATTCATAACTCCCAGGTAAAATGGGAGTTATGTTTAATCAATAACTCCCAATAACACTTTCATGTCTTTGTAGAAAAATTCTAAACATGAATGTGAAACATTATTTGAAATTCTCTGACCAACTGAACTACAGGCCAGCCTTCTGTTGTGCATGCTGGAGTGAGCTGACTATGAGTCCATCCATACTCCCAGGAAACTCTTCATCTTCTATGTAGGACACCAGCAGGTCTCTTCCTTTAGCTCAGGCACCTCTACAGGCAGCCTGACAGGGAGCAAAGGACCCACTGTGTCCACCGCATAAATATTCAACCTGTTCAACAAGAACCGGTCTGCTGATCATTATAAGAAATATGTTTGCAAATAGCAAACCAATGTGTCCATGGTAACTGAAGGTAAATAATAAACACCTCCTCAATTTATTTTAGTTTTTACAGCATTACTTGTTACTAGATTTGTTGAAGTTTGGTAAATCTTCGTCAGAGTGGACAGGCTGGCTCTCATTGATAAAACACCAAGCTCACTCGGTCCCCGTTTTCATGGTGATCACTAAGGCTGAAACAGGAGCAGCAACTGGGCACAATGACCAACAGTTCTGTTTGAGAACCAGTTGTATTTCCTGATCATTAGCACCACAAAGATCTCTAGCCCATCCTGCATCCGACCAACGCTCCTCTCTAACCGACAGTTACAGTTAATCGCGCCTCTTTGCTTCTCATTCAGATGTTGTGTCAAAGCAAAGCCGCGGGCAGCAGTAGCGTCCTTACACCCACCTCTCTGGTTGTAACCTCCTCCTTCTCAGACACTTTGACCATCAAGCGGTCGTTCTCCAGCTCCAGCGACCGGACACGGTCGATGTAAACGGCCAAACGGTCGTTGAGATGCTGCAGGTCTTGTTTCTCCTGTAGGCGGGATATCCTGGTGGGGGACAGAGGCGTAGAGGCCGCTGGCCGACCAGTTTCTCGGCTTGGAGTAACGCGAACAGTCGCCATGGCGATCAATCCTGAGTTTGCTTTACTACGAAGTTAAAAGACAGAAAATCGAGCGTTGTCTGCTGGTTTCAGTTGGAATCAGAGCAACGGTTTTTCCAGATGGACCAAAGAAAAGCAATCAATGAGCTGCAGCAGCGTGAAACAGTAAAGTCTCGCTCCACACGGTGATGTGATTCCAAGATGGCTGACACCCCGCCAAAAGCAGAGGGTGTTTCCGGTTTTACAAGGTATGATGGGAGAAAAATGAGGCGCCAAAAATATCTATATAAGAATAAATAATTTTTCTGTGTATTGAACTATGTGTGCACTGCAGGTGGAATCCCTGTCCCCCCCAAAAAAAATCTCAATATGTAATAGATTTAAAGAGTTGTAATACAATATACAGCATCATATTTCTATTTCCACATATATAGCAGCTTACCCAACTCTTCTAAATGTGACATTTAAATTACAACATGGTTTTATTGTCTGTGAGAATATATGAAGTTTTGTTCCTCCATAGAAAGAACATGTTCCTCTAATTGTTGGTATAGAAAAATATATTTTTACGGTTTTGAAACTCGCCGATATACTATGGTACTTCCAAGCCACCGGGGGGCGCTAATATTAGTGCTTCCCTACGGGAGCCCACGTATGCCCCGCCTTAAGTCTTTCCGGTTTGAGCGACATCCTAGACAGCAGGTAAGTTGCTGTAATGCCTGAGTAGTGGCTAGAATCTTATTCAAATCTTTGCCATCCTTCCATTTTTCGTTTATCCGTTTTGTTCAAACACAACCATAAATTCTGTTATTTATTTCAGAGTAATATTGCACCGTAATATTCAAGGATTCGTTAGCTTTTTAGCTAGGTACCATATTCGTTAGCGCTTGGCTAGCATACCGGGACAGCAAATCTCTCTAACATAGGGATCTCTCTGAATGATTTGATGTTCAAATTAAACCCATATGAACAGGTGTGGAGTAAAGAGGCTAATCGGAACACATGACTCTTTGGTGTTCTGGAAACCAGTTGAATTAACTCACATTGTCGACGCATTTTAGGAACTTTGACTTTGGACACGGCATGAAATAATGAAAACAGGCCCAGGAACGTGTTTCAACTGCTACATCTAGCTCATTACGGATACTGAGGTGATAAGAGGTAGAAAATGAAGTAGAGTATGTCACAAATTTGACTTCCATTAGAGTTATGACCTTAAAACTGTGATTCATCAAAACGGTGACTCGATTATTTTTCTTTAGAAACCTCAGAGTTTTGCTGCTTGACTGTATTTGACCCATGTTTAGCCTTGTCCTTTCCCTCATTGTTAAGTGCTTTATTTTGATGTTTCCATGTGGTCTTTTGCAGACATGGCTATTCGTTATCCCATGGCTGTTGGCCTCAACAAAGGTCATCCAGTAACCAAAAATGTTACTGCTTCTAAACACAGCCGCAGACGCGGGGTAAGTATCAACTTCTATGGATACAAAGCAGGCCATGTTAAATTTTTAAAAGCTATGCTTTTACACAAATGTGCTCTTGATTTAGTTTGAAGTTGACAGTTGTGTGTTACTTTGCAGCGTTTGACCAAACACAGCAAGTTTATTCGGGACACGATCCGTGAAGTTTGTGGCTTTGCTCCGTATGAGAGGCGAGCAATGGAGCTGCTGAAGGTGTCCAAGGACAAGAGAGCTCTGAAGTTCATCAAGAAGAGGGTGAGAAGGGCTGTCCTTGCTGCTTCAGACATGGCAGCAGTAGTGTCTTTTTTTTTTCCTTCCTCCATTTTTGTCACCTACATTCCTAAAGGACACTTCATCAATATCATAAATGTTCCAATTCAGAATTTTACCTGCTGTCCATTTAGATGATAACAGTAAGGGCACTCTTGATTTCCTGCCAATAGTGTTTAGACCATTTTTGTCACGTTGTTACCAGTGTTTGTCTTAATTTTGGTTTGAAATTCAGCCAACAATATAGATTGACTACTGTAGCATCACTGGATCTTAACGTCATGTCTAACATATAAAGAGCAGTTATTTCTGCACATCTGCTCATGTACAGTCCCAGCTGTTTTAGCAGTGTACTATTCTCTGATAAGTGTATTTGTTGGACCTTCTGTAAGTGTTACAGAAGAAGTTGATTTTTGCTGGAGTAAGACTAAACTTCATTTACTGAGATATAATGAAGCTACAACCCTTGTGGAACACATTACCCAGTAATATTTATATGCTTAGAAGTTACCATGGTGACCTAACTAGCCTAGGCTAACTCATAGTGCCATTACTATGAAGGGTTGCCAGGTCTCTTGTCATAAGAAGTCCTTTGTTCACATTACTGTTTTTGTTTTGCTAAAGGATTTATATCATTTATTGACCCCAGAATCTTCATCACTGAGACACATAACCCATCTGACCTGAGCAGTGTGCTGGCTGCTGCTTTTACTGCTTATTTTATTCTGTCATTGTTTTTATTTCACCATTTTGCCTATTTTATTTGGTTACTCTCCAGTGTGCAATAGTACTGTGCAAATAAAGATTGCTTGATAACTTCACATGCAGATGACACCTCGGATATCTTGAAAGGAAACCCAAGGAAATAGCAGACTTGCAGAGACCCATAAGTGGTTAATTTTCGACAAATATGAAGCTGTTTTTATGTTAAAATGCATCCCAACTTATTCCTCCAGTTAACAGAGATGTGAATGAACCTTTCAAAGCCATTACAAATTTTGCCCTTTCAGAAAATGACAAGAATTGTAATCTTCTCTTTTGACCAGCATAGAATCATTTTCTAAAACAATTACTTGTTTAGACTTGGATCAGAAATCCAAGTGTCCTGATCCTGACCTTAAACAAAGGTGAGAATGTTGTTTTTCATGTAGTAAATATAATGTACAAAAATAAAAAAAAAATCTCTTGATTTTCAGATTGGCACACACATCCGAGCCAAGAGGAAGAGAGAAGAGCTGAGCAACGTCCTGGCAGCCATGAGGAAGGCTGCTGCCAAGAAAGAGTAGCTCGCCTAATAAAAGCTTGTTCAGTACAAACTCCTGGTTCTGTTTTTTTGTCTTTTCATGTTGGAGGTATCTGTGATCTGGATCAAACCACTGTGTAAAGGTTGTGCTATCCAGGTGATAGGCTTTAATGCTTTCACTCAAGGAATTCTGAAGGTTTCATAGAAATGTTTTAGCTGTCGAGTATTTTGGTGTAACATTGTCTTAATCTTCCCTCTTCATGAAGTTTGAGGGCAGCAGTCTCCCAGACTTCTCAAATGAGTTGAGAAAGAAAAATGTTGCATCCAGTTACAGCCTTCAGAGCTGGTAGAACTGCACCTAATGATTTAAATCAGCAGTGCTCAGCAGGTTCTGGCGCTATTAGGCCCAGTTAGCATGGTGAGGAAATCTGGCCATTTGATTCAGGTGGGTTGGAGCCGGGAAGATAATTTATTAGGCACGAGAAGCGAAAGCAAGGCCTATTTGGAAGATTTCTCGATTTTAAAAAAAAAAATTTCCGCCACTTTGCGCGGCCTTTTGTCATTCAAAAACTCACCAAAATTGTTCCCAGATTCTGGCGTAATCAAGTGGGGGTGGCCAAAGTACTCTACAGCGTCCCCTAACGTAAGAGGGAACACCGTAGGTCGCAGAGATCTGATACTCGGTATGTAGGTAGATAAACCCCTTCCCTACGGGAACTTGGCATACTTGCCAAAACAAACGAAACGCTATAACTTTCAAATAACATGGTCAATTGGCACCAAACTTGGCGTAAGTGATCCTGGTTGGATCCCTGAGGATCCTATGTCGTAATTGTCTGACGTCATCTAAGCCCCGCCCCATCGGAACAGGAAGTGACTGTGGCCAACAAGCAGGAGGCGCGCTTTGCTGCTTGCGGCTGAAGCCCAACGGTCTTGTGGGGTCAAGCTTGTTTTTGAATGGAATTATATTCAGTCTATATGACAGGTGTATGGAGCAAAAACGGTGATGCTGTGGCGTATATAATATATATATTTCACACCAGAATGTATACTATTATTGTGAAGGGGAGAAGGTTAGGTGAGAAGACTCCAACGATTTTATTTCATTCTATTTTTGGTTTTGATGGGAAGACATTGAGAATATAACAAGACTCAAATTATATTTCTGTCTTTTTCCGCTGACTTCCACAACGCAGTCTCTCATGTCTGCTCCATCCTTTATCGATGACCGGTTTCCAGTGTCACTGCAGAGTTCATTCAGCTCATAATTTTGGCGTTGGGTTAGAAAGATTCCCTCTTCACGGACCTTCCGTTTTTTAAAATATGATTACCTCCTGCTCCATCGGAGCTTCATTTTCTGAAGTTTTATGTATTTCAGGTGTCTCAATTGAAAATTTTGGCCCATTTGACAAAAAGTTTGGACACCTCTGATGTCTAATCGTCCAACCTCTGATGTCTAATGCTCAATAGTTTGAATTTCTGCTTTGGAGCCTTCATTAGTATGTTCATTAGCATGAACATGCAATGTTCATTAGCATTTCAAAAATGCCTTGGACATTGCGTTGGAAATAATGTCCAAAGGAATTGGGAATATAATTTATGCCATTTTATGGTTTACATGTGAAAACTGAGTTCTATCCGTCATATATTTTATTAGTTGTACCCTCTTTAAGATTTCAGTGACTTCAGCTAGAAAGGCTGGTGATTGAAACATTTTCAATCCACCCAAATGAAGTCACCCTGATTTTAAAGTTCAAATTTTCTGTTTCCAATGAATGCAACGTCGTTGTGACGTCGAACCTGATGACCCGTTAATCTCTTTCGTCCCGCCCACCTTTGACATTCTGCCTGTGATTGGCTCGTTCACGCTGCTATAACTTGTAAATTGGCTGAGACTACTGTCTGTTCACTCAGAGCGTGTTTAGCCAATTCCATTAGTGGAATCGGATTTATCCTGTAGTCCAACTGTTCATGGTTCATTGTTTGGGCCTGTTGGTTCCGCTATTCCAGGACGATATTTAGTTAGCTCGGTTAAAGTTGACGGCTGTTAGTGGGTTTTTTTCTTTGTTTTTTTTTTTTTTTTTTTTTTTTTATTATTAGCAAATTCTGGAGAAACCGTGAAACGCTAAGAGGAACCACTCCCGAAATGTCTTCGGACGAAGACAGGGCCAAGGAGATACTAAAGGGTTTTAAATTGTATCCTTTTTTCAGCTGTGATGTAAGGCTCAGGATGCAGTAAGCTAGCAGGTAGCTCGGTAAGCTGAGCTGCTGCGGATCTGCTCACAACTCTTCACCATGGCTCCTCTGTGAAAGTGATGGCCTGTCGGCAGGATGTGGAGCTGCCGTGGCCTTGTTGTTGTCTTGAATGAGCTTGTTGGGTTGAATGAGCCAGAAGTGGCAGTCACAGATCGCGTGTTAGATCCACCTTGAAGGCAGATCTTCAGAACTAGCAGTCATGTTGACTGTCGGAACTTCTGAGTCCATGTGTCTCTGAATGTGAAATATAGCGTTCTGTCAAGTGTTGTGGTAAAATCTGGAAAACGGCCGGAAATATCTGAATCTTAGTTGAGCGAGGGTTTTTTTAGACGCTGGGTAAATAAACTCGCTCTGACTAAAGCGCTCATATTCATAATGAATGACCCGGAGAGGAGCAAGCTTTTTCTCTGGGCTTTCAGATGGAGATTAGGTCTCCATCCCAATTCTAATCCGGAAAATTTGAATAGGAGTAGAGTCTGCTGTTGGTGCGCAGAGAACACGGAAACTCTGAACAGTAGATTTCAGCATGTTAGGGCTGCTGGATGTAAATAAATAAGACCTGTGGACGAGATACTTACTTACAACTAAGATACTGTTGAAGTGGTAGTTTAAAATGTTTTTATAAGGATGAATTTGATTTACTGATGTAGAATATCAGATGGACGGTCCTTAGCTAATTTCTGAGGAAAATACTTGGTGATATTCTGGTAATAGACATGCAGTTTATATTTCTATTTTTGTTCTCTGAATAAAAATAAAATTATAGATGATTCATGTTTATATTTGCTGGTGCTCTCCCTTTAGTTCCATCCCACTTTACAACCTGTAGCAGCATGACTGCAGTGGTAGCTCAGGATAACCCAACCTGATTAACATGCTGCTGAAGCCAGATTTGCTTTGCTGGAAGCTGCTCTTCAACTTGTCAGACTGACTGTGGCTGAGCTGCAGCTGTCTAAACACTACTGATAGCAGTATCAGCAGTGCTCAGCAGCACTACTGCTGAACATTTATAACAAGATAATAAATATCTTACTAGATATTTATCAGAATAAGATATGAGCCATATCTTATTCTGGAAGATATGGCTATATGTAGGGAGCATAGTAGAGATGATAGTAATTGTGGTGGAATAAAAGCCTGCAGAACAAATGAACTGCAGTGTTTTCAGTGTCCACTTTGGACAGGAGTCTCTAGGAGCTCATTAGATTTCATGTGTAACTCCTGATGTATCTGTAGACACCTGCAACAGTTTCTGCAGAGGAAGCAGGGAGACTGGAAACTAACCTCAGATAAACCAAGAACGATTCTTCATAATCTAAAGTCACCATAGATGCATCAGAAATACATTTTGTGTGTTTCCTTGGTGTTGATTCACAAATGGCATGCAGTCCAGCTCTATGGAGCTCTGCTCATGAGCTGATGTTGAAGGCAGGTGTGCTGAAGCAGAAGCCAACTGAAAGTTGCAGGAGATCTTTAGAACTGGCATTTGAGAGCCCTGCTCTAGACCATGTTTCATGGGAGGGATTGGTGCCTATCTCCAGTGATGATTGGCTGATAGAGTGTGCTCTGGGCACAGATCAACCAATCATCCTGAAATGTTGGACTGTGAGGAAGCTGGAGGCCTCTGGGAGAACATGGAAGCTTTATTCAGAACAAGCCCAAGATGGGATTTGAACCAAAGACTTCCTCGCTAAAATAAGCCATCTCCATTTCTAGGGCAAGTGAAAGTAACTAATGTAAAATGTAACAGCTGTTTAACAACAGTGGGATCTGTGCAGGGCAGAGACTTGAAACAATATTGAACTAGTTGACTAAAATAAAGGAAAGAAAAGCTTTATAAAATCTGATCTTACACAACTTTCCAACATTTAGAGATATGTTGTACATTTAGTTTTATTCCCCTTCTTCCAACTTTGCTAGATAAAACCTGAATTCATTAATTTTCCATATACCTGTGTAATCATTACAGGGGCCTGGAGTCAACTCTAGGATGATAAAGAACTTAGTTGCTCCTCTCAGTTCCTTCTTGTCTTTTCAACTCAGTCATAAAATTGCATTAACTTTAATATAGAGGATGGTGTTATGATATTGTTAAAATAATTATGTTGAATACACCCCTTTGGTGTTTTGGTGGATGTTTGGCTTAACACTGCAGATAGTACACATCAGCACACACAGAGATGTACTTTACCATGGTGACTCCAGCACAGTCTTACCCTAACTAATGAAACTTGATTCAAATCAGATTTCAAAATACAGAACTGTAAGTAAATGAGTGAAAGTGAGAAATTATTTAAATTGTACAAGCACAAGTAATTGATTGGTTTGTACAAGTAAACTGAGAATACATTTTGAGAATTGTAAGAAGTAGCTGAAGAAAATCAATTTAGCAGATAAATGATGAGACCTTGAGACAGAAATGTAAACCTAAAAAAGTGCTTCTCAATTCCAGTCCTCTGCCCCCCCTGCTCTGCATGTTTTAGATGTGCCTCTCCATCAGAACAATTGAACATCTTCTGCAGCCACCAAGTACTGCAGGAGCCTGTTAATCACCCAAAGATTCAATCCAGGTGTGTGGCAGAAGGGAAACACCTAAAACATGCAGGGCAGTGGGGCGTGAGGACTGGAATTAAGAAACACTGGGCCCTAAACAGAGCCCTTTGGTTTGTAGGTGGAAGTTGTTGCAGCAGCATACTACCTCATGTTCAGGTCTCTCTCACTCGACAGAACCAACACAGCCTCACTATCAGTGTACAGGACACACTGGCACATGATTATCACTATAGATAACCAAACTGCCATATTTCATGAGCAACAGAAGAAGGTCATGGAGCCTGAGTCCAGATTTACTGTCTTTCAAAGCAGATGAAGTAGCTGGATGATAAATAACAGTATGTATTGCAATAGACACTTGATCAATATCAATAGATGAAACATACAACAAAATATTCAGTATATAGAATATTCACTCTCTTCACTTGTGGTTTATGGAGGATGAAGAAGATTTCCACACAGAGTTTAGACCTGAACCTCGTTCAGAACTGCTTTGAGCAGTGGCCAGCTTCTCCCATCATCAGTACAAGACCTTGGTAAAAAATAAAACAGGATTTCTTTCAGAGAGGTAGCATGTTTCCTTTTAACATTCCAGACTGTCTTTGCTAAAGCAGGAACAGTTGGGGAACATTTTTGAGTATTTGCCAGAGTTAAAATATGGAAACAAAAAAAAAAAAAAGAGAGAAATAAGCCTGTAAAACAGGGGTCTCAAACTCCAGTCCTCGAGGGCTGCAGTCCTGCAACTTTTAGATGTGCCTCTGCTGCACCACACCTGAATAGAATAATTCAGGCTCTGGAGAACTGATCTACACAAGGTGGAGGTAATTAAGCCATTTCACTCCAGTGTTTTGTACCTGTGGCACATCTAAAAACTGCAGGACTGCGGCCTTTGAAGACTGGAGTTTGAGACCCCTGCTGTAAAAGCTGGTAAAGGGCAGGCCGGAGATGCTATGTGACAAACAAATGAGAGGGTGGAGCTGATTAATGAGAGATTCTGAAATCTACCAATCAAGACATGGAGAAGGAAAAATACTTTTATTTTGGTAAAAACTAGTAGTTGTTGAGATGAACTAGCTGAGGCTAAGGACATCCTCTCATCATGGACTCATTATTATTGAACCCTGGGACTTATTATCGAACAGCTGGGCCTGGCTGATCAGATGAATTACTTGGATTAGGCCAGTGGTGGATGTTTGGAATGTGGGATTCTTTGCCAATCTGTCATTTGAACTCCAAGGCAGAAAAACCACTGTGAAAGCAGAGATGGTTTCTAAGAGTTTTGGATGCTTGTTGTTTTTGTTGCTTAACGTTTTCTCTATAGAAACTGGATGAATCTCCGTGATGCAGAGACGGGGAAGGTGCTCTGGCAAGGAACAGAGGATCTGTCTGTACCAGGGGTAGAACATGAAGGTATATACTCAGTACATATTTTATTAAACGCATAAA
The DNA here is from genome assembly GCF_019740435.1 of Gambusia affinis. Classification (NCBI taxonomy): domain Eukaryota; kingdom Metazoa; phylum Chordata; class Actinopteri; order Cyprinodontiformes; family Poeciliidae; genus Gambusia; species Gambusia affinis. The sequence continues at coordinate 758,677 of NC_057877.1, forward strand.
TTTGGTTGTTAGGCTCAGATAGGAAACATGATCAGCAGGTGGCTTCAGTCAATGAGGTTGAGACGACATTCGGAAACACCCGGAACCCTCTGAAGACAAAGTCATTTTGTATCTTAAAATTTCACCGGTCAGTCGGCCATCTTGTGAGGTCGCTGGTGTCTGTCACCTGGCAAGAGGTGGGGTTACTCTGTTCAGGGGTTACCCTGGAATAATTAGTTGCAGACAAAGTAATTAGTCTGCAACTAATTATTTTGAGTGGGCTTGTGGTATGGAAGATGCAACTAATCTAATACTAAAAATCACAGTCAAATCAACTTCAGAAAACTTCAGAGTAATTTTGTCCTATTCCAATCCTCGAGAGCTAAAAAACTGGAAGGTCATTTTTAACAGGTCTTCAGGACTTTGTGAGTAGTTTGATCCTTTTTTCTACCATGTAGGTTGATTGAAAACAAATTAAAATTTTTAACAACGGTCTGTTGAACCTGGTCCTTGCGATTTGTTGTGCAGTCCTGTTGGTGGTAATGCACATATAATTTTTATGTAAATTTTAATAACTTGTTTATAGAAATTATTCATAATAAATTCTGAATTAATTCAACACCACCCCCCACTAACTTTCTTCCACATGGTACATAAACAAACTGCTTCTGGTTTCTGGTTTCCAATGTGCTTGTCCCTCCATCAGTCTTATGATTGCTTCTTAAATTAGCTGTCTTTAGATTATTGTGATTATTTTATTTTTTAACAATTTCATTTTAGCTCGTGTCCCAAAGAAGATCTTGAAATGTAAAGCTGTTTCTAGAGAGCTGAACTTCTCTTCCACTGAGCAGCTGGAGAAATTTCGGTTGGAGCAAAAGGTTTTCTTCAAAGGACAGTGTCTAGAAGGTAAGCAATGATGGTGCTGCCGGCGACAGCAGTATCCCCCTCTTATTTCACTAAGTTACATATTTATGTTTCAATACAGATAATGGCAGCATGTGGAATTGAAGCCCAAATTAAAGTATAAGATAAATTATCTTTTATGGTGCCAGTAATCCCAAAATCAATAGTAAATAATAAAGGCGTTTTATTCTGATTTAGTTATGTAATTATATTAGTTGTGTTACCACCCGCACGCCACTAGAGGCAGCATCAGGCCCGAAAAGATGCGACTAAGGAGCAGATTTAGAAGTTCTCAGAAAGTTACTGAATTTGTTAAACCGTGAGCTGCGCTGAAGTAAACAGAAGAGAGAAGTTCAAACACATTCTGAGAGTGAAAATCCTTCCCAAAGGTGAAGATATATCACAGATTTCAAAATTAAAATAAAAACAGGACGCCACGGATAATATAGGAAATGGCGCCCCCATCACTTCCGGAGTACAATGGTCCCATTTCCAAATAAGGTATGAGACTGACAGTGGTCCGTCCCCACCCCTTTCTTTGTGCTGCAGTCCTTCTTGCAACATGAGTAAGAAACAGATCAGATTATTTGGAAAGTTTCTTTGTGAAGGGAAAAGTCCCAGAGAGGAGACAGGAGAATGGATTTATCCCGGTATGTTATTCCCACATTCCAAGCCCGCACTGAAGCTTCAAACTGCTTCTCCACTAGAGACCAAGCACCCTGTGCATAAGCAACACTTCAGGTGTCATTGTTTCTCATCACTCCCAGATGGGACCGTCTCGTTGCAGAAAAACAAGTGAAACACTCCCACTAATTTGTCGTTATTGTGAGTTAAAATTTTCACGAAAATAAAGCGTTACCATAGCGACCCGAGTCAGAGAGCGTTAGGGCAGTGGTCGAGACAAGGTGAGTAGAGCTCATGAGTCCTAAGTCTGGTTCACACGGCACGATTTAAGGATCGTCGGACGATTTTCCAAACCTCTGTGACCACAGAGCTGATAAAAGTCCAACAGATTCGATCGGTTCGTGTGTCCAGCCACACGGCAGGAGCAACACACCACACACAAACCAATTCCACTCACGAACATCCCGATTCCTGAAGAAAATCCCGTAAAACCCCCAACATACCATAGGTGAATTTAGAGTAACAAACATGTCTGACGATATAGAAGAAGTAGTGATAGTTTGTGGACTCATTTTAAGTGATAAAAGACGAAACAAAAAGAAAAGGTGTTTGATAAAAGATGGCTGGAGCAGCCACTCTATTTGCTGCACTAAGATTTGGAGGCGAGTTATGTTTTCGTACTTAACATTTTTCTCACACTATGTTTAGATTGTTTTCTATTCTGTGGTTACATTTATCCTCATGGCTTAATTATATCCATCCATCCTTTTTCTGTTCACTCTTGTCCCTAATGGGGTCAGGAGGGTTGCTGGTGCCTATCCCCAGCTAACGTTCCGGGTGAGAGGTGGGGTACACCCTGGACAGGTCGCCAGTCTGTCGCAGGGCTTAATTATATGATTATGTTTTTACTGTTTTGATTTTTACATTGAAAACAATGGCCACAAAATAATGGATAAGTAACTACACTAATTTTAAAATCTTGCCATGTGAACCAGGTTGTAGTACAAAATAATGTTATGTTTACAATCTACATGCAATGCACATGGCTAGTGTCAGCGTCAAGCCCTGACTGAATGAGTAGCCTTATCGTTTTAACCTCACATTAATGATGGATAGCTGAAAAGTTGCCAGGTTTATCAACTTCCAGGTTCGCTCCAGCAACTCTCCTTGTCATTTCTGTTAATATTCCTTGTACAAAATGTTGAATAAACATTTATGCTGTTACTTTCCAATTATCATCTCTGATGTCCACTGAACTCTGGGTTCAGTGGACATCAGAAAGCATGGTGCTCACGTCACCATGCTTTCTGATTGGCAGCCTGTTACATTAAACAGGCTGCATTCTCACTCCTGGTCAAACCCCACACGCTGCGATAGTCGGGACAAGACAATTCAACATGTTGAATATGGCCGATTTTAGATTGAAGCGGTAACACACCACACACTGCAGGATGATCTGCTACAATTATTACAAGTGACAATCTTAGAACTCAGAACGTTCTAAGATTGTTGTATGGTGAAAGTCGGGGCAAAAATTTTTTAATTGTACCATGTGAACTATACTTTAGTGGGCACAGCAACATGCAGAAGCCTTGTCTGACGGTTCACCCCTCCCCCTCACCCCATAACACCCCCTGCGGGCCGCAGTAAAATGACCAAGCCTTGACCGATCCGCAGTGATAAAAAGGTTGGGGACCACTGCTGTAGATGGTTTTGGCGAGCGCTGCTCCACCAAATCCTGACGGCTCTCCAGTGAGACACAGGACTAGAAAGTACAAACACCCAGTCAGTCATTTCTGTTTTGTAGGCTGTTGCATCATAGCTACCGTTTATGCCCCAGAAATGTTAACTGAAGAATATAAGCATGATGGATGCAACTGCTACCACATGTAGTAAAACGAAGCAGCCTGGTGTAATCCAGGGAAAAGAACTCCAGAAGCATGAGGTGACTAAAGGAAGCCTGGAGGAGGCTGATTGAACTGAAATGAGCTGGCCGTGTCTGCATGTTGGAAGGCGGTCCACAGGGACTCGCTGCTGGGAGTAATGTTCCAGGAGGGCCCTGGGGCCACTATGGTATCCACATCACAACATGTTATGTTGCTGGTTTCCAGTAGATGCAAGAACAGGCTTTATGGAGCATTGACACTGTTAATGACTGTTGTAATCTGTGGGATTGCTACTGTAAATGAAGGGATGATGGAGCTCTGTGGGGTTTTCTCTCTGTGTGCAGAATGGTTCTTTGAATTTGGTTTCGTCATCCCAAACTCCACCAACACATGGCAGTCTCTGATAGAAGCAGCTCCTGAGTCCCAGATGATGCCAGCCAATGTCTTAACGTAAGACAGCTGTCTTCTCTTCTTTCTGTTTCAGTTCAGACATCACTCATTTTGAATACCATCATGTTGTGTTTATGTCTTTTGAGTTTATTTTTGCTTTGGAGTCAGAATTACTACATCTTTCCTTTTTATTTAGATCTGTTTCTCTTTTCATCTCTCTCCAATGTACACTAAGATACCCTTCCTGGCCAATATACTATTGGATAATTACTGCACAGAAAACGGTCTTCTAACTGCAGTAAGTTATTTAATCCCAGCTGATGCAAACATTGGCTTCTAATTTTTTTAAACAACCATGTAGAAAGACACATCCTGTGGTTATGGAAAGGATGTTTGCCTGTTTAAGAAGGAATCATTGGCATCAAACAGAGGAAACATTTAAGGAGATGCAGAAACGAATAAACTTGGGTTGAGAACCATCCAATGTACGATTAAAGAATGGAAGGAAGTGAGGAACCATCGTCTATGAATGTAGTCTGAAAAATATCTTGAAAGATTGTAACTTGTGATGACTTTTAAATGCTTGATGGCATCAAATCAAAGAAAAACAGTAGAACAAAGTTCAATGTTTGATAGTTAAAGTAAGAGCATTTCTACATGTACAGTGTGAAGGGAACTCAAGAGATTTTGATGAATAGCCATAAGAAAACCACTTACAGGTGAGGCTATCTGGAGAAAAAAAATCTTCATTCTGCAAGGAAACCTTAAGATTGGACTTGATAGCAAGCTCAAAAGGTCATGTGATCTGATGAGTCCAGATTTACCCTCTATCAAAGTGATGGGCACATCAGGGTAAGAAGAGAGGCAGATGAAGACCTATAATAGGACTCCAGACTAACTGGGGCCACATTTTTTTTCACTTGTTCCAAACCTGCTCTGCCATAATGTATAGATAAAGCCAAACATTTATGTAAGCTGATTCTGAACTATCTGGCCAATAAATCTGCTGAGCTGGTCACAAGTTAAAGAGACAAGACAGAAAATTCTGCAGAGTGCACTAAATGCCAAGTCAGCTAACTGTTAGCTGACTTGGCATTAGCTGCAGGCAGAGTGAGTGGAGGGTGGAGGACTTAAGTCCACCTGCGGTTCTTTCTTTCTTTGTTCTACAGAGAAGGAAAACATTTCTTCTCCTGTTCTCTCCTCCCTCTCACTTTTTTATGCTCAGCACACAGGAGTCAGGTCATCAGTTGCGTTTGAATGCTGCCAGAGCTCTCACACCAAGCTACATTAAAAACCAAGGATGTTGCATGTGTGGTCTTGAGTCCATCATGTCTGAGACGGAGACAGCATCAGGACTCGTGTACCAAAACATTGCCTTCATGCAAAAAAAATGTTTGAACTATTTAATGAAAATGGGTAAGAAGACATTTTTAATAACGAGGAGGTCTGTGAAACCTGGAGCGCTGCCACACCTGCATGGAGATCTGTAGCGACAGTGGTTGGATCTGAAACCAGGAGAACCAAGTTATTGGTCGGATCGCTGCTGTAAAAATGCAGCTTTGATTTTCTTTGAGCAGAACGATCTCATTTACACTTTGATGTCTTGTGTTTCAGTGGTAATGTGATCATAGAGACAAAGTTCTACGACAATGATCTTCATGTGAGTACTTCCAGGGTTCGGCTTTTCTACATCTGACATCTGAGCCTTGACCTCTGACCTTCCAACCTGCTGATGTCCTGCCAAGATCTAGAAATAAACCATAGAAGTTAGCTACAGTCTGTGGCCGTCATCTGTTATACAGTCATGGATCAGCATGTTTAGGCTGAGCCCTGCTGCTGCCACCATCACTTAAGTGAACTTTGTGTTTTGTTCCATTTTCTTTTTGGAGAAGAGAAATTAAGAAGAAAAAAAAAATTACCTGATTCAGAATTACATCTCTATGTTGTCCCTTCCAATCCTTTACTTGAGTTGCAGGACCACTAATTCAGGTCAAGCTATGAATAAAAATGAGCATTTACTCAGGAACACAGTGGCAGACATCTGCCTTTATATTGAAGAGAAAGTCAGAGAAAATGCTCAGAATATTTTCTAGTTCTAGTTCAAAGCTGACATGCACGCCATTAAAATTAGACTAAAGTATGAAAGCAAGGCCAAGATGAGTTCAGTTCTCGGATTACATTTTAAACACACACACATACACAATGTACTGCACAACTGATTATAAGACACACATTCTCATTTTTCTTAAAGCTGTCCTCCATTACCTCCAGAAGAAGGCAACAGCTCTTATGTTTCCATGTTGTGTTGACTAGAACTAGTGGCCCTGTACTTGCTTTGCTTTGTTCACCAAATTCACTCTTGTGATAAATGAATCACTGCTTACTTAGCACCTGTTTGTCCACTACTGAAGGGGGGGGGGATGAAGGGGTCTGTATCACTATCCCCCTCCTCCCGTGTGTATATATGTATACATCAAATCTTTGAGGCGCTGATGGAGACTGACAGACGGTGAGACGGCAGTCCTGATCTGAGCATAGAAACTGTCTGGACAACATCCAGGGGACTGGGCCCAGGTCGGGGTTTGTTCTGAAGAGGACATCCGTCTCTGGGCTGCCTCTGGAGGGGGGGAGGGTGGGGAGGGGGCACACTTCTGACAACACTTATACACTACAATAGTTGTAGGTTTCAGAGAAATCAACTTGTAACACAGTCAAACATGCAAAGCACTGAATTATCCGGACTGTCTTGAGTTAACCTTAAATACTGTTGAGATGTTCTTGAAAGGCAGTTTGTGTGATGTTCACCAGCAAACCAATAGGTTTTTTTTTTTTTTGAAGTTATTTTGCTCCTTTGCTTTAAATGTCAACGGATCAACTTGATTCAGAGGTTAAACTTCTTAATTTGTCTGATGTAGATAATTCATCGGCTTGTTTTTGTATCTAGCTATGTCTTCTTCCATCAGATGGTACCAGCTGTTAATGTCCTGTCTGCAGCCTGGCTCTCTACATTCTGGCTAGATTTGGACATTGCATCAATTCATTGTGTTTCTGTTTTTCTTAGCTTTCGGAAGAGCTGTGTAAAATAGCCACTTGTTTTAATATGACAAGATTTATGGATTAAAGTCATACAATGTTGTAATTACATGATGGGTGTGTTTGGTCCTTATTGTGTTGTTCTCTGAATATAATTTTGTTTTAAATTCTAAAACAATTTCTGTATCTGGAAGTGTATCCCAACTGCTTAGATATTTCTATGATCAGCTGTACTGGTTAACTTTAATTTTATGTGGTCCTCTAAATATGCACATCTTGAACTGTGGTTCATCTTAGCTGTTTGTTAGTGTTATATATTTTTATAATACTACCACAATTATGCAAATATAGTAGTCATAACTGTGGTAGTTGTAATTCCACAAGTTCGAATCCCTGCCTGATGACCTTTGCCGCATGTTTTCCCTCTCTCTCATTACCCACTTTCCTGTCTGACCTCTCTTAAATAAAGACCAGTAGAGCCAATTAAACCTATAAAAAACTGATAATGAACTGATCGGTTCATTATCAGTCCAGACAGTTAAACTGAATGCACACTTCTTATGTCTCAGATTTCTAATGAGAACTAGCAAAGTTTGCTGTTTTGAGACAGATGAGCAGTAATGGCCTGAAAAAAGAACATTGACTCAAAAAAGCTCTGGCAGAGCTGAATTCTCTATCCACCTTCCGATTCTGTTGCCATACCATACCAACATTTTTAGTGTTTGCTGTCAAATCTTTAAAACTTACTTTTGTTTATGAGGAACCCAGTGAGACATCCAGGACAGGAGCTGCGTTATAGTTTCAGTGACCTCCATGATGTTGTTTCCTGCTGGCAGGAGTGAAGAAAACGCTCCTGTTGAGGTTCCTGAGCTGGTACCAGTCTGGTTAGTTTAGGTAAGGTTAAACTTTATTAATCCCGTAGGGAAATGGAGGTTATCTGTTGCTCACACATTAATTCACATCCACACAGCATTAAAATTGTACAGCTGGAGACATCCATAAAAGGTACAAGAATATAATACATACATTACCACTAAAAGAGGTCAAATAAAAGTGCTTAAATATGTTAAATAGGTTTTGGACCAAGTAAGGCGCCTTTCAGCTGTATTGTAGCAGCACTTAGTTCACAGTAGCCACAGCTGCTGAAGCCTTCTGCCTTTTGTTTTTCAGATATATTTACAATTCCAAAATATAATTAACAAGCCTCTTAGTTTTAGTTTCAGAGATATTGATGATGATTTGGACACATCGAAACACTGAGCATTCATTAACAATTCCCTTAAAGATACAATTTTCTTTAAGTCATCAAATTACAGTCAAGATAATTATATATTATATTAGTAAACCATTCCGATGTATGGAACCCCTAAAGGTACATTGAAAAAAATTGAATAAATGAACTTTCTCGTGCGCACCACATAAAGTTTATTTTTTGTTCAATGTCCCTTTCGGGACTTTGATCCAACAGATTAGCCTCACAGGCTCAGTGGTTGTAGATGTTTCATCGGTTCGCTAGTGCTATTACATTTCTACATCGTTAGGGGGCAGCACAGTGAACGGCATGGCGATTTTGTAAGAGGAAGAACTTCATGTTCCATTAAGCTTTGCGGTCTCGACCTTGGATATTATAACATCAAGCTGCAGCATGGGGAGCAAGGAGCCGAATGTAAGTGCTCTAAATAACATTGACCCAACCAGTGTGTCGTTTCTTTTCTTGATGCGTTTCTAGTGGGGGTGAGCTGCTTACTGAGGGAAGGTTCACTCCATTAAAGGAGCCTCAGGTCGCCATGTTGGACTAGCTGCCTCTGCTTTGCGAGCGTTAGTCTCCATTATAGCTGCGTACGAGTTTGGTTTGGTCAGGAGGCGGAAACAGCGCCGTGCTCCTCAGGACTCTGTTCGGAGGAACACTTCCAGTGTTCAGTCGGCTGTGCGCAGACTGGTTGTTTTACTCTAAAATTACTTTTGCCAGGTTACTTTTCCTCTTAACTGACATCTTTAAACTTCTGATTTGTACTTTTATAAAATTATCTATTTAGCTTCTTTTAAACACCTTGGTGATCAACTCATTCTCATCACCTTTATTCATACAAACATGCAGCGCTTCATTCAGCACCTGAGGGACCTGACTGGCCGGATGTCTTCGTCTGGAGGCAAAGGAGCAGGACTGGGACTGAAGCTGCTGCTGGGAGCTGGAGCCTTAGCATATGGCCTTAAAGAAGCCACTTACACAGGTACACTGCCTTAACGGCCATCGGGAACCTGTCTGCTTGGACAGGGTCCCTCGGTTGGGCCCCTGTCCAAGCAGAACTGCTGGTCTAATTTTCCACAAACAACCTGAGAGTAGCTTCCCCATCAGCTGGAATATCATTGAAAAGGGTATTTATTTCTATCTTGATATGTAAATGTTTTCAGCCTTGTTCTCATAGAGAACACGGGTATTGGTCATGGTGGTTGAGACTCATTAATGCTGTATCCAGACATAGTAATGGAAAGTTAAGTGAAAGGAAAAACATTGATGCCCACATCTTGAATAGGATTGGAGGAAGAGTGGAGAGAACCAGAATCTATTGCCGGTTGTCTGCAGTCAGAGAGGGTTTGGTTCTGGTTCTGGTACACTGGGTTTTCTGAAGTCCAGTGAACTCAGCTACCTACAAGGACATTTTAGAAAACTTCATGCTGACCAGCTGGATGGAGATGCTGATCTCATTTTCCAGCAAGATTTGTTCCTGACCCAGAGTACCAGGTCCTTCTCTATCTCCATGGTGTCACCTCCAGCTGTTGAACTATTTCACTGTGAGGTGAGGAGAAGAATGTTTGTTTTGCTAAAGTGAACAGGAGCAGATCTCACTCTGAGCTGTTAGGATCCACTAGAATAAAAATTAGGTTTGGATTAACTCAAATAAACCAGTTTGAGGTTGTTTTTTGTGTTTTTGTCCAGCAGTGTGTTTTAATTGAAACGTGTCCTGTGTGTGTGTGTGTGTGTGTGTGTGTGTGTGAGAGAGCAGTGGAGGGTGGCCAGAGAGCCATCATCTTCAACAGGATTGGGGGGATGCAGATGGACACCATTCTGGCTGAGGGGCTTCATTTCAGGTACACTTTGCTGCCCTCTGCTGGGCGGAAGGACCAGCCAGCAGAGTGTAGTTGTTTGCTGTGACAGATTTCAAACAGCACCGTTCTAATGTCCATGCTGCAGGATCCCGTGGTTCCAGTATCCAATCATCTATGATATTAGAGCTAAACCTCGCAAAATCTCCTCACTGACTGGAAGCAAAGGTGATAAACACTGAACACACACCTACACACTGCTGTTCAGTTACATTCTGTGTTCTTCAGCCAAGTAGAAATCTTGTGAATTTTGTTTCTAAAGTTAATGCAAAATACTGTTAGAAAAGCAGCTGTACTTGTTTTACATTAAGAGCTTATTATGTTTTATAGTGTTTGATAAATATAAAATCCATTGATGGATGTTAAAAATCTTATTTTTGCATGTGTTGTCTTCTGTAAGAACTGCTAAGTATAGTTTAGTGGAATTCGATTTAGAAATGGTTCCAGTCAGTACAGGCCAGCACTACTCTGCCTTTGTATACACACACAGTGTCCTTCTCTATCTCCATAATTTGCACAGCAAATTAAAAAGTAAGCAGTGTTACATATCATGGATTGTATTGTATTGTAGTAACAGTCTCTCTGAACAAGCTGTAGGAATCTAAACCATAAAGTTCATGGAAGGTCTCTGCAAATGAACCTCAACACCATTATTTAGGATAGCGTTACTGTTTCCTGCTTTTCTTTCACTTCATTAGAAATATGAGAAGTATGGATATTTGTGTTTGTGCAGATCTGCAGATGGTGAATATTGGAGTGCGGGTGTTGTCCAGACCCATCGCGTCCAGCCTGCCTGTAATGTACCAACAACTAGGAAAGGACTATGATGAGAGAGTTCTGCCTTCTATCGTCAATGAAGTCCTCAAATCTGTAGTGGCCAAGTTCAACGCTTCACAGCTCATCACACAGAGAGCACAGGTGCTGCTGGCTCCCACACTGTCTGCCGTTTCATATTGCAGCACCGATAAATCAGCCCCATGGAAGGTCTCTGCAAATGAACCTTCCATGGGGAATCCCATGAATCCCTGATTCCCCAAAATGAAGGGAATCAGGGATCAGCCGATCAGCTGATACTTGCATGAAAAATCGATCTGATCCTCACATGTCTGAAAATATCTGCTGTACTCTTTGCTCTGCAGTGAGAGGACAGTCTGACTGACCAGGTCATGTCTGCATGTTGACAAGTCACTGCACTGTTAGTTTAGTGCCTTTATCATTATATTTAGTAACTTTTCAGAAAAAAAAAATTGGTATTGGTAGGCCTGTCGCGATAAACAATAAATCAATTAATTGCACAATAAATTAAAACCATCGACGTCATTTTAATGATCAGGTTTATTGTCTCTTCTGGCCTTTTTCTCTTTCTGTTGATGACACTGAATGAAAAAAGGTTCAACTCCGCTGCTCTCCACTGACCCTCCCTTCCTCATTTCTTCAGTGTAATGTCCAGTTCACACTACATCTTAGAGCTGTTTTCAAAACCTGAGTGACCGCGAACTAGTTAGTACAATCTCCCTGCAGTGCATGTGGCTCTAGTGTCAGTGTAACGTCCTGACTGAATGAAAATCATTAGAATCTATTTATGTCACGTTAATGAAGAACAGCTGAAAAGTTACCGGGTTCATCAACTGTGTAACAATTTCACTCCAACTCCTCCCCTCATCATTTCTATATTCTTTGCACCAAATGTTTTCTAAACATTAATGTTGTTTTCACATATCATCTCCAATGTCCGCTGGACTTCGGGTTGCATCTTGTCAACTGTTTGGGATTCCCCTCTGTAATTTCCCCTCAGAAAGGATGGAGGAGAATCCGGCTTTCTGATTGGCTACCTGTCACTTTCAACAGTTAACGCATTAACGCTGCAATTAGGGAAAACCCCTGCTTTAGATCAGAGCGGCCACAACAATCTACAGTAACACACCACACACTACAGGATGATCGGTTACAAAATCACAAGCAGCAATCTTAGAACGCTCAACGTTCTAAGATTGTCGTAAGGGGAAAATTGGGGAAGAAATTGTGTAGTGTGAACTATTGCATCAGATAGGTGAAACTGTTGTTGGTTTGTCCAGGTTTCCCTGCTGGTGCGCAGAGAGCTTGTTGAGAGAGCAAAGGATTTCAACATCATTCTGGATGATGTATCCATCACAGAGCTGAGCTTCAGCAGCCAGTACACTGCTGCTGTGGAGGCCAAGCAAGTTGGTGAGTCTGGACCTGTTGGCTAACATTCTACTGACACTGGAGAGAAATGGAGCCACTAATACAGGGGTGGGCCATGCTGGTCCTGGAGGGTCGGTGTCCTGCAACTCTTAGAGTCTCCCTGGTCCAACACACCTGAATCCAACAGCTGAATCACCTCCCAAGTGCAGTCAGGTTCTCCAGAGTCCTGCTAATGACCTCGTTATTTGACTCAGGTGTGTTGAAGTAGAGATGCATCTAAATGTTACAGGAGACCGGCCCTCCAGGACCAGGAGTGCCCACCCCTGCATGTGTGTTCCTATCCAGTCAGGACTAAAGTTTTTTAGATTTAGTTTCAAAGTTCTTTTCCACTTTGGCCAACACGAGTCCTGAATCTGTGCGGCGAGCTAAAGATGAGGGTTTTGGTATTGAGACCTTCCAACCTGTAGGGGTGGAAGGTCTCAATAGATCTTTTAAAACCAGAGGAAACATGCAGAAAGCTGCTTAGATGTACAAGAGTTTAATTGTAATGTCAATAGAAATTATTTTTCCAACTGTAACATTTTTATTCTGCCTTTTTCACAAAAAACATAGATAAAAACAAACTTTTTTTTTTTTCACACCTGAGCCTCCACCTACTTAGATTAGCATTTATCTCTTCAGTGTCTCCCTTCCAATCACAAATACTTGCTGGTTAAGTAAAAATCATTTAAACTCCTGCCAGAGTTATGAATACAGTTGGATTTAACATGATATGAAAATATATAGATCAAGTGAACAGTGAGCACTTGATTTCAATACCTAAGATTTGCTGGAGTAGAACACCAGGGATTGAATAAAATGCTACCAAGAAGAGAGGAGTTTATTAAATACTGCTTGTGCATTTTTAGCCCAGCAGGAGGCGCAGAGAGCACAGTTCTACGTTGAGAAAGCCAAACAGGACCAAAGACAGAAGATCATCCAGGCGGAGGGGGAGGCAGAAGCTGCTAAAATGGTAACTGAATGTGGAGTGAAGCAGATCCAGCTGTGTTTGTTTTTAAGATGGAGTCCAAAACTCTGGACATTAGCTCAACATCCACAGGTCACATTTAGTTGCTGTTAATGCTGCAGTGTGTTACTTTTCTTAACAAAAAATTCTAATAAAGTGTTTTACATATTTATTCTGTCATCATATTGACTGTATAATGAAAATCTGAGAAACAATCCAGCTCTTCCACTTCCTCCCAGTGCTACTATCAGTCAAAAACAACCAATTGGTCAGGAGGAGGGTCTTGGCGCTGTCAATCATGTTTGTGTACACGCTGCTCATGCTCAGTTCTATTCCTCTGCTACACTAGTTCCCCCACAGCAGATCCTGTCATCAATGCTCAGGCTAGTTAGCATAACAACCGATGATGGCAGATAAACAGTTTTTCTGGAATAGTGAGCTGTTCATCTGCAGCGCATACACCAGCACAACCTTCCTCTTGTCTCTGATTGGATGTTTTTGACCAGGTAGCAAATACTAATAGTGACATTTGGAGGAGCTTGATTTATTTATTTATTAACTCGATTATTTCAGTGTAATGTTACCTGAAAGCATTTTCAACAACCTTCATGATCAGAAGTGATATGTTTACATCTCAGTATGTGAAAGGTCAGTTTTAGTGTGATTCTGACCTTGCATTACACTTAAGCTTATGTTGACTAAGCACTAGTTGGTTTCTCTCAGTTGGGCCAAGCTGTGACCAAGAACCCTGGTTACCTGAAGCTGAGGAAAATCAGAGCAGCTCAGACCATTGCTAAGACGGTTGGTATGATCAGCCTCTTCAGGAGCTATGCTGATAATGAATAATGCTAAGTTGAGTATCTGCTTCTAGGTGTCAGCGTCTCAGAACAAAGTGTACCTTAATGCTGACAGTTTGGTTCTGAATCTGCAAGATCAGACGTTCTTCAACAGGTAGGTTCCACCGCCAGACTCGGTTTTACCTATCTGATTCTTTATCATACCTCTAACTTCTACTTCCCTTTTCATTCTGAATGTTTCCCAATTAACAGAAAGGCAACAAAGTAAAACCTGAAGAATCTTTAAGGATTAGAAGCGTGTTGGCATAGCAACATGTTTATTTCCTTTCACCTGGCATCACAGATGTTCTCTGGCTTTAGAGTTTAAATGTTGAGGCTCATCTTTGAAAGTTTAAGGGTGTCATTAATAATCATCACCCGTTAAACATCTTAATAATTAGTTTATTTTATTCTGTTCTTTTTCCAGTTTTTCAACTGCTCTGAAGAAGTGAGGAAGACGTCACCAGTGGCAGCACAGCAGTCTTATTAGACCCACAAAATCATCATCCATCAGTCTGGACAAGTGGGAAAGAACGGACTTTGTTTTGTCTCCTGGAGATTTAGGAGTTGCTTTTATTACCTTTTGAAGTATGTACAATTATCTAAGTGTAATAGAATAAAACTGGATTATGCACACTACCTCAGCCTAGTGCAGGAGCCTTATGTTAACATGAAATGACTGTTACTTCTATCAGCGTCATTTGTAGGTTATGTCATTTTTACTCACTCTCTTTTTAATCAAACTAGGCTGCCTCATTTTTCAGCTTTAAACACATTTTTAAGAAAAATCTTCGTCACATTCAGAGTAATCTCAATAAGCTGGCAGTTGAATTTTATACAACCTGAATTCCAGAAAAGCTTGCATTCTTTAAATTTGGACAAAATGAAAACTAAGCTGATACTGTAATCAGTCAGATGATGAACAGGTTGGAACTGAGATTATCCATTAAATGAGTTAACTTCAAAGGTGAAACCTGCTACAGATCTGTACATGGTTATAGAGGGCAACAAATGACTAAAAAAGAAAGATTCAGCTGGGAGAACATCTAGATATATTGATACATCTATAGTCACGAAGTGGCAGCAGTGTTCAAACTACTAGAGGTAATCTACACTAAAATACTGGTGCTAACGGAATTGAGATGAGGGATGTTTTAAACATATCTACCACTATAGAGAAAAGGTGAAGTTTGACAGTGAAAAGAAAAACAATGGAGTTTAGTAAAGCAAATATGACAGAGTTTTAGGTCCAGACTAAGATATTTTTAACTGAAAGAATAAAGGCTTATTAGATATATATACTACAAAGTCATTAAGACAAGAAAATGCATTATTTATAACAGATAAAACCATTAATTAAAACAAATGTATAAGAAAAAGCTTTGCTAACTAGCTCTCAGAAAAAAGACAGGACGCAGACAAAGCCTATTTACTAGAACATAAAACGTTATGCACTTTTAATCTCTCCTGACAAGCTGAAATATAAGCAATTTTGCACAAATTGTTAAATATAGTCAGATTCACAATCGTGAGTCTCTCCCCTGGTCAGATAGTGGAGGACCTTATAATGTGGAGCAACAACTCATTACTTTAAACTAAATGTTAATACCAAATACAGGCGCATAGATTTTTACAAAGTTCAGTCCAGAACCTTTAGTTGTCATTAAGTGGGTTCAGTCCCATGAATCTGTGGTTGTTGTCATTCACAAGAAGCTGACATTCACCAAACATTTTGATAAGGTTGATCTAAAAAGTTAATAATCTGGGGTATGCTGTAGTGGCGTAGAGAGTAGCACGACCCACATTTGGAGGCCTTGAGTCCTTGACGCGACCGTCGCGGGTTCGATTCCCGGACCTGGCGACATTTGCCGCATGTCTTCCCCCCTCCCTCCTCCTTTCCTGTCAGCCTGCTGTCATATAAGGGACACTAGAGCCCACTAAAAGACCCCCTGGTGGGGAAAAAAAGTTAATCTTTTGTAAATGAAATCAGTTTGGATTACATTAAAAGTTGGTTATTTTCTATAATTCTCTGATAGAACATGTCCCATCACCTATCCATAGGAGACAAAATCGAAACAAATCAGAAAAGTGACCAGTGAAATTCTTTGTGTTAAATTAGCTGAATTTACAGAAACTCTTTTAAAAAGTCACACAGAATACATGCAGTGCTGCCCTGAAGAAGTCTTCAGGGTGGATTTGAGATCCTACCATCAACTAACAACATTTTAACTAATAATTACAAAAGCTACTGATGCAATTCCCATCACACCAAATGTAATTTTTATTTTAGATTCTTTCTCATAGCTGAAATGTGAAAATTACAGATCACTACATGAGGGAAACTTATCAAATCTGTGGTGTGTCAAATACTTATTTTCCCTACTGGATGAATGCTTGGTGGTTTTTTTCCTAACAGGTTATTGAAACGGATGTGGACTCTTCTCATTAATTATTGGGGAAAAAACATCTTCGTTGGCATTTTCCAGTTTTTTACACTTTTTTTATGGTATTTTGACAACTTCACAATGAACGCCAGTGTTGGAGGTTGGAAGGCCTCCATGCCATCATCCACAGACTCAAGACAATGTAAACAATGTTCTCTGAGGTTTAAAGTAACATTTAGTATTACTCCATCATCAATCAGCTGAGGGTATGATTAGTTTTGGCATTCAATGCATATGTATATACTTGTGTGTTTATTAGGTAGGTCTTTATGTCATTTTTACTAGAGCTGTCAAGACTTGACAAGTCAAATAAGAAAGGTTAATTCATTCATAAAATAGCAATATTTTCTACCCATAAAGTTCTGACTCTGATAATTAAAGAGTTCACATAAGCACTCCACAAAACAGCTGAAAAGAGAGAGCTCTTTATGTCCTGAAATAACTTCTTAGAAGGTTTTAGACATTCCACTTTTACAAAAACAACTCTGGATTTTTAGCACCAAACATAGGCAATAAATATCTTTTAAAAATGTGATCAATTTTGAAAGAAAAAAGACTTGATCCTTTTTGCTGAACCATCAGGTGAGTTCATGCCTCATGTAGGGATGCGGCTGCGCAGGTACTCCAACACTGCATCCGTTCCCTTGGCAACAATGGCTGCTCTGGGTGTGCGGAAAGGATTCCCTTCCAGACTCAGGCATCTGAGGTTCAATCAAAGTTCGAGTTGACCAAGAGCAACATTTTACATGTATTTATTGTTTTAGCTAAAAATAATAATTCAATAGCAAAACATGTAAAACGTTTCTGAATAATGCTTCTTACCTGAGGCTGGTACACAAGCCCAGTTCAGGAGGGACACTGAGCAGGTCGTTGTTGGACAGATCCAGGGTGGACAGACTGAGCAGCTGCATCAGACGGCTGGGATCCACCCCACCCACCTGGTTGTTCCCCAGCATCACCGTCTCCAAGGTTACAATCTGATACAAAGCTTCAGGGAAGGAGCTGAACCTGCATGACAACAAATTAATATCCCCCATCTTGTTTTTTACATTCATTAGATGTAGGTCTTTGTTAAATTTTTTTAGTAATAATTCTATCAAATCCATTACACAGTTAGAAACCCCTAATAGATGTATAGTTGCTTCAAAAGAAAAGCTCATGTTTACTTGTTATTTATCTCTGGAAACAAAAGTGGTTTAGTTGTTCGTCTATGTTAAACATGGATGAACATTTCTAGACATACTTCTAGAAACTACCAGCTCAGTCTGGCCACACAGGTGGGAGCAGATAGAAGATTTTCCTCTGTGTTCACACCACAGCACGTCAATGAGATTAAGACCAGGGCTTTGACTAGGCCCAAGCCCTTTGTTAATCCTCAATAAGTCTTTGGTGGGTTCATTAGAAGGTTTTGGGTCATTGTCAGGTTTCTGGGTCCAGTTCTACTTCCACTTTTTATTTTGTCCAAGCATCCTATGAAACACCATACAAGCGTATCCAAGGGTCACCTCACTCTCATGACTCAAACGTTCCCTGACCAATCAGAGACCAGGTCTTCTGTCGACTTCTGAAAATCAGTTCAGATGGGAGAAACGGGGCCGGTACTGGTAGCTAACCGACGAGCCGAAAGTGAGGTGCACTTGAGTTTTAAAATGGGGACTACACTCGTTTCAACTGGTGGCCCTGATGTCACACACACACACCCATGCAGCCCCCCCCCCCACGTTTCTGCACTGCATGAACAGAGTATGGCGGCAGTCCGCTGCTGCTAAATGGCTTTAAAAAAAATAAATAAATTAACAGATCCGGATGGAGCTACCTGTTGTAGTTTAGCACAATGCATCGTAGTTTGGAAAGGTTCTTCATTTCAGAGGGTAAATCAGTCAGCTGGTTGTTCCTAAAACAAGGAAGGCACAGACTGTTTCTGGTATGGACACAATTAATCACTTCATTATACATGAGCTTCACTGTAAAATTCAAAGAGTTATTTTTATTGTTCTGCTGCTTGTTCAGAATCTCCAGATGTGAGGCTGACCTCAGTACCAACAGGAAACTACAGTGGCTTTGGAGCTAATCAAACTGCTCCCTGCTCTTCCAACTCATCGCCATGGTCACAGTCAGAACACCTGCTTTAGGTAGATTCCTCACTATCTGCTGCTAAAGGGTGCCAACCTGGCAAGTCACCTTAAAGGGCAAGAATTATGCATTTCCCAGGCACATAGTGCCATTTTATAACATAATCAACTGTTACCTTCAGTTGTTATGAAAATGTTGTATTTATATCAAACATACAAGACATGAGACTTCACAGTTTAGTGCCTTAAAATTGGCCTTTTACAAACGTTCTCAGGAAAGAAACAAAAGGAAAGCTAAGAGCGCCACTCTAAATATAAATACAATATGCTTGTATTTATATTCAGGTAGAATATGAGTTCTGAGAATACTTTGACTAAATTCAATAATAAATATCAAAATGAATTACTCCAAAATGTTTTCGAAAAGTGGGAGGAACAACAGCTCTAAATGTGTCATAAAGACATAAACTAATAGGAATCAAAAGTTATGGACAAAATAAATTCATGAATGTGCAGAGCTGAAACTGAGTGGACTGTGTCACTATTGTCATTTCATTTCCTGGTAGCTGAACAGAACTACGATGTGAGCGTACCTGAGGTCAATGTGTGTGAGCTGCTGGAGGGAGCAGATGTCAGAACAGCAGCTCAGTCTGTTAAAGCCCAGGTTGATGTCTGACAGCGAGGAGCGGAGCTCCAGCAGTCTGCACACAGCAGGAATGGGTGGGGCTTTATTACATCAGGTAGTTTACCCAGAATCCTCTCTGGTGTGTTGATACGCACCGGGGTGGGAAAACTGTCAGCTGGTTTCTGCTGAAGTTAACAGAGGTGACGGCCTGATGCACAGCAGCATCAAACACCTCGTCTGGAACACTGGCTGCCTGCTTGTTACTGAACACACACAGGAACACACACTGGGGTAAAACACAAATATGAAGACATTCTGCAGTAAAACTGTGGTCCACTAGAAAATTAGAACAAAAACAAGATTAAACACATTAGACACGCATCAGTTTTCTTTTAAGTAATTTTACCTTGGTGTTAACTCACTCATTAATTTAGTCCTCCAGAAGTTCAGACCAGACTGGGCAGAATCTTTATCCATTCATTTTTACATTTAATAATACTTTTTGCCCCGTTTTGAAGTAGAGGTACTTCACTTATTTCTCACTGTTTGCTTTGAAAACCGTTTCCTATGAACTCTTCCAGAAAACCGTCCAACTCTGGTCTCTGCTATATGTTCCATGTAGAAGGAAAGATGTTTACCTTTATGTACCAGGAAAATCCATTCAGATTAAAAAACTCTTTTCAAAGGAGTTCTGGTCAACAGACAGCAAATGTTAAACAAGAAAAATGGAAAAATAGAAAGCAAAGGAGAGAAAAGAGGTGAAGAGTTCAGGTCAGAGTGACAACATGTTGGACCAGTTCCAGTCAGCTGCAGCAGAATTCAAGCACATACCTGAACAGAACCTCCTGCAGCTCTGATCAGACCTTCGGCCTGGACTGTCTTAGCAACAGTAACTAGGAAACACACCAATAGGACAAGACTATCTTTCATTGTCAGTGAGTGAAAATAGACTCACCCGTACTCCAACATCTTCAGAGTTTTGATGTTGTGCGTGTTGACCAGACCTTCAGACGGTAACGTCATGGCAGTGGGCTCAGCCGTTCCCTCAGCCTCCTCTGCACATTGATGGACAAAACAACAAGTGACTGGGAGAAACTTGGAAATATTCCATAAAAGAACAAAAATCATCTACATGCATTACTTACTAAATCAAATAGTTCATAGATGATAAACAACCAGATAATTATTATAGTAGTTTTATTTATAACAGGAGTTTGAGTGGGCCATGCTAAACAGGTTCCTGCTCCTGTTATCAGAGATTTTAAAGAAACTGAACTTACATATTCTCTGTTTTTACTGAACTCAGCTGTTCTTTACTGAAGTGATTGTCAGGACCCTCTGGCCTCCATGCGTCTCTGGACTAACAGCTATTTTGTAGAACTGATTGGACATTTGAAGCTCATTGCAACAGGATGAAATAAGTCTTTAGTTTTAAATATTTCAGCAGTTAAAAACAAAAATGTCACCTTTAATTCTTCCTCTTAGATATTTCAGAAGGTCACCAGTTCCTTTCTGTGGTGAAACAACACTTTAGGTTAGTATTGAGTTAATGAAGAAAATGCTTATTAGTAATGGGTGTGAGGTATTGATGGTGTTAGATAGTACACACTAAATATTCTAGTAGTAGTCTTTATTTCATGCAACCTTATGGATGCCCAGAACACATGGCCTCACAAGACACAATAAAACATATACAAACAACAGATAAACATAAATATTCTTTAAACAAAGAGCATCCTCTTTCTAAAGTGCCAAAATAAACTGTGTACATAACTGAAACAAAAAATACTTAAATAACACATTTTGTCCTCATCTGTTACATAAAAGAAATCTGGATAAACATCAAGTACTTTAGTAAATAAATCATTTCTCAATGTCAGGTACAAGGGACAGCAAAACAAAAAGTGCACTTCACTCTCAATTTCCCCCCAATCACACAATAAACATCTTTGGTCTTCCTGAACAAAAACATCCAGTCTCCAAACCCAAAGTGTCAGATCTGAACTGGTAATTTTTGAATCTGTATTATTATTATTATTATTATTATTATTATTATTATTATTATTATTATTATTATTATTATTATTATTATTATTATTATTATTATTATTATTATTATTATTATTATTATTATTATTATTATTATTATTATTATTATTATTATTATTATTATTATTATTATTATTATTATGTGTTCTATGGGAGGGAAAAAACAGAATTTTTTTCTTCAAACAAACTACAATAACATTAATAATGTATGACTATTATTCATTATTGAATTACTTTTTCATCATATTGAACTTGGACTCTTTCTGCACAGCATAAAGCTGCTCTCATGTTGGCTCCTTTAACACCAATGTGTATCAGTTATTGATTCCAAAGTTTCTACTGAATAAACTTTGGTTGAGTATGGTAGTAACCACACTATCTTTATAGTGTTATTGGCATATGAACAGATGGAAACATGCCCCACCAGAAGGACAAACAGAGGAAGCCCAGGACAGGCTGGAGGGACAGCATCCCTCAGATTAACCAAAGACTCAGAGAAGTCACTAAGAACTACTAGTTTAGTCCAATTATTAAGCAAACTAATATACATTTACACATTTTTCTTGATTAGAAAGGTAAACCACCAACACAGAAATAAGCATAAATAACCTCCTTATATTTATATGAGGGAAAGTTTAGTAGTCTTAGAGTTATTAAGCTAAAACAGTCTTTTATGAGATTTTCTTGGATTTTCCTGAAAGCTTCCAAGAAATCTTTTTCACTCTCATCTGACTGCTTTGTGATCTGATCCCAGAGGAAATGGAAACTTTTTGGAAATTGGGACACACCATTATTGTAATGAATTAGAATTCAATATGCTGTGCTGCTCTTAGCACTGAAGTATAAAACATTTTGTAAAGGACTGAAAATAAAACATCCCAGCACACAACAGCCTGACTCCACACACAAGACCTAAACATGAGCATCATCAGACATCCAGACAGGAGTCAGTGAGAACTCAACACAGTCAGCTGAACATGAATTAGTCCCACGCTTTTGGAATGCTGTGATGTCAGCTTTCTACGGTGGCCCTGAGGTGCAAAGCACTACGACATTAACGAAGCAAATTACAAATGACAAAAACAAAACAACATTAACAAAAACGGAAAGGGTATGTCCCAGTAGGAGACGTAAGAAACCACTGATTGGACTATAGGCATGAATACTTGTACGCTGGGTCCTACTCACGTCACGCCATCTTGACAGTGGCAGTGGAGAAAACCTGCTGCGTGGACGAGTTTCAACGGTTTTACTGTACAAAGTGGACCCACTGCCTTTACGTTACGTTTTTTGATTCATATCTTGAAATAGCAAATGCACATTGAATTATGGAATTGTGTTAATATGTTCATGAATACACCTGAGAGATTGAGTCAGTGACATTCATTAACTTGAAATACTTTGCAGAACGGCACTTTACGAAGTTCGGTCCATTTACTTCTATTAGCTTGCTGGTCGATAAGCCACTTTCAATATGGTGGACACTATAACGTATCGCAACAACGGGCCGACCCGTTCAAGCGATAACTTTCGGTTCAAAAGCCCTGTCGTCCAAT
The DNA here is from genome assembly GCF_019740435.1 of Gambusia affinis. NCBI lineage: Eukaryota > Metazoa > Chordata > Actinopteri > Cyprinodontiformes > Poeciliidae > Gambusia > Gambusia affinis. Next base: position 781,348 of record NC_057877.1, read on the forward strand.
CAGTGATCTCCCAGGTCTCCAACTGGGACATACCGTTTCCGTTTTTGTTAATGTTGTTGTGTTTTTGAATTTGTAATTGTGCTTTGTTAATTTTGTAGCGCTTTGCACCTCACGGCCACCGTAGCTTTCAGTTCCTGCACAGACCCAATAGGCACAGTGTGTGTGTTTTTGAGGCGTGACCTACAGCCAGAAGTTCCCTCCTGATTCCACGAAGAGGGTTTCCCTCCAGCAGCAACACCTTCAGGTTGGGCAGCAGGCTCAGAGAGGCGGGAAGACTGCTAAACACACCACAGTTTCAATGCAGATGGAAAACACAGCGGCCTGCATGCTCATTGCAGAGGGTGTGTGTGTGTAAACGCCTACGTGCTGATGTCGTTGTTAGTGAGGTCCAGCCGGGTCAGAGTGAGCAGCAGTGCGATTTCTTCAGGAAGATTTCTGATCTTGTTGTCTCTCAGTTCTAGAAGAGTCACAGCAGAGAGACAGGACAGCTGCTCAGCCTCCAGCAGCTCCAACCGGTTGTTCCCAGCAAACACTTCCTGCAAACACACACACACGGCATAGTTTATTGCAAACTTTGCCAATACACAGCTAGACTGGGTCACGGGTCATACACTAGAACCCATAGTTGTGGACTGATTGCCATGGTTACCCTGAGAGAGGGGGCAGGCAGCTGCGGCAGCTGGCGTAGCTTGTTGTGTCGCAGGTAGAGCTGCTCCAGAGCCAGCATCCCAGCCAGGCTGACGGGAACGTCGGTCAGCTCATTGTGGCTGCAGTCCAGGAGCTTCACGTCTGCAGGGCCGGGTCAGAGCACAAAGCGCTTCAAACATCTACATGATACCTGACAGATACTTATATTCAACAAAGCAAAAAAAGGTTTGCTACATTAAAACTGTTTACAGAAATTTCCAAATAGTTGTGACAAAAACATTGACAGAGTTTTTCATATTTTATAACAGCGTAAACAAAATTAGTAAAAACATACAATCATACATTTCAGATTTTTTTTGGATACATTTTGAGAGAATACATGGAATTAGCACGTATCTTTTTTTTTCTCAGGCAACCAACTTAAATATACCGTCTCAATCCTCTGTGTGTTTTGTTTAAAGCACATGAAAAGAAATGACTGGGTTTACTAATTAGACTGGCAAAAAAAAACTCTTCATACCAAACCACACTTGTTTGTTTTTATCATGTAGCACTGATAAAAACAATGATTAAATAAACTTAATTTGAACAAAATAACTGAACATAAAAACCAATAAAAGTCGATTTGTGATTACTTACACGAATTTTCATCAAACAAGTGTTCATGTTTAAAAATCACAAACTAATCTATGACAACACCAGTGTGAACAATGCAGGCTAAGCATGTAGCCTGCTTGTGGCCTCAGAGCTGCTCTTACTTGCCAGCTGGCCCAGGCTGTCAGGCAGACTGCTCAGCTTGTTGTGACAAAGGGATACTTTCTGCAGAGCTGAGAGACGGCCAACACTGGAGGGCAGATGCTTCAGAAGGTTGTTGGACAGATCCTTCAAACAATCACAAAAAGAAGAACACAGGCATCAGTAAATGACAAAACACGGCATAGCACACACTGAAGAGTTTATCAGTTATGTGAGCTATAGCTGCCATTGAGAAACAACCTGGTTAACAAGTGGTTTTGTTTGAAGAACAAATACTGTGAAGAAGTGGTTTGTTTCAGTCTGAGTGGAAGGACAGATCCCCCTTTCAGCCAACAGAGGGAGGTCACCTATATGCTCACCTGATCACAATCAAATATTGGACTGAATCTTTGATCCATGTTGTCCATCTCTGTGAGGTGAAGGTAAAGCATGGTTGCTGGTTCATCCTGACCCAAAACCAGCAACAACAACCAGCCAACTGCGTTCAGCTGAGCTCAGCAGACCTCTGTGTGTGTTAGGAAGTTACTGGTACAGACTGGGTTCTCAAACATAACTCAATATGTTATGTTTGTGATTGGCTGTGAAGGCAGCCAATCACAGAGCTGCTTGAATCACGGACCTGGGAGAGCAGCGCCTCATTAGATACCATGACTCCTTGGCACTGACCTGCAGCTTACAGGAATTGATGTTTATACACTGTATTAGATACACCTTCTAATAACCTCATTTTGTTCAAGGTTCTAATATTGGAAAATAAATTGTTGCTAACCATCAATGTGGGAAAAATACTGTGGATATTTCCAAACAATCTACATTTCATCACTCCATTTTCTTTTCCATTTACATCATTTACTTTGATCAAGGAGCCATGATTAGTGAAACTGCCACAAAGCTACTTTATGACTGATAAGGAAAGCTTGTTAAGATGTCAGTAGCAACCAACCCATGAGGTGATGCACTGAAGGTCATGCAGAAGAGTCACCCCTTCATTTGGTTCTGTCACTTTTCCACTGAACTGCAGAGGACCAGACCAACTGGGTCCAGTCATGCCTGTGTCCCACACAGGCCCATACATCTCTACTAGGTAGAACAGACTTCCCTCGTTTCCATTCCTCCCTCTGATCTGAACCAGAATGTGGATGAGCTGCCCTGACAAAAGAAGAGGCTGAGTTGGTCTGTTCTGTTGACAACAGAACAAACAGCTCCTTCACAAGATCCTCTTTCATATCAAAGACAGACGTGAGTGTGTGGTGAGTTACCAGCTCTGTCAGGTTCCCCAGCTCTCCTATTTTCTCTGGCACAGTTTCCAGGAGATTCTGTTGCAGTGTGAGGGAACGAAGGTTGTTTAGGGAACACACCTCTGTTGGCAGCGAGGACAGCTTATTATGGCTGTAACAAAAACAGAAATAGTTCATTTTGATTTGAAACCAGTCAGAGATGAATCTCAACAATAAAGCGGTGATCATGGCAGTCAGCTTCAGGCTCAGTGAAAAGAAGTGCTTCATCATTCTGCTGTGTTCTCTCATGCAGAGAGGACAAGTCAAGTTTCTGTGATTCTTTTCCTTTATTTTATCCAAACACATGAGAAAACACAGATTATTCAGAGTCAACGTCCTGTTGCTCTTTCTACTTCTCAAAAGGTCTGATTGTGAAAAAGAAGATAGACTGGTGACTGATGTTTCCACAGAAAACTCACCATGAAACTGACTAACTGTACCTTAGTCGCAGCTGCAGAAGCTCCTGCAGCTCTCCAAGAGTGCTGGGTAAACTGCTCAGCTGGTTGTCATGGAGCTGCAAGAACAACTTGGTGAATAAAAGCTTGGTTGAACCTAAGGAAAGTCAATTTATCCCAATAAAATACATCAGACAAAGTTTGTACTGATATAAAGCATCAAATTGACAGTCCAGTAGGAGATCGGGGAGACTCCAGAATGGTTGTCATGGGAGATTCACGGATTCCTCAAATATGCATGATAGAATTAAAGCAACTCTCCAGGAATGTTTTTGATGAAGGAATATTGTTATAAAATGATGGAAAGTTCAAAGAAACACCATTTCAAGGCATCCATTAACACAAGTTGTTTTCTTTTACTTTTATGCTGATCCAAAATTCTCCACTGAAATGTGATTTCTCACAGGGGGTTCATATAAATGCTGATATAGGCGAAGGTCCTCAGCAAATAGTCCAGTTTGAGTGAGAGTTGGCACCGAGCTTCAGAGATGCTGCTGCTACAGCAATGCACAGTTGCAAGTCTGTGGTTGGTGCTCACCTACAGCTTCCGGCCCTTCTCAATGCATCAACTGTAAACCTGTCTTTCAGGAAGGGCTCCGCTCCACTGTGCACTGGCGGAGTGGACCGCAGCAAAGACACATGTAGTCTGGAGTTACTAGTATACAAAAAAACCTATTTAAAATTAAAACAAGCAATGCTCAGACAGTTGGCGGGACAGGTAAAGCCCACCAGGCTTATAATACACCGGAGGAAACCCTGATTTTGTTTAGCTGAGAAAAGTAGAGACAACTTCTTCTTTCAGCTTCTTTCTACTGGGTACATTTTTTTTATAACTTGATAACTTGCATCAACTGAATTTTTTTGGCTTGTTGGAGCTTGTGCCCAATCTTTCACAAAATGAACGTCTTTTAATCTCTGCAGTTGGTGCTGGAGTTGATTGTACTTACATCCAGTATAGTTAGTGCAGGTAAGAGTTTGATGTCTTCAGACAGATGTATTAGTTGATTGGACGACAGCAGAAGTTTGGTGAGGTTGGTCTGTTCCCACCAGCGATCTGATCCTCCAAACGCTACGTTCTCCTGGGCTTCCGCTGGTTCATCAATGTTAAGCCGATACACATTCTGAGGGACTGGGACACATGATGAGTCAAATCGCTGAAGATACAAACATAATTCACTTAGAACACCAAAGTAGTACATGCTGACTAGTTTAATCAATGTTAAAAAGATAGGTTGAGGGCTTGGGTGGACTGTTGAGCCTCATCTGTGTAGCTTAGTGATTTGTGGAAGGGAAGAATAAAAACATAGAATGGCTGAATCCTTTGTCGTTCCACAATGGTGGAATTCAGGAGCAGCATTAATGTATGTAGGTTCAGAAGGATACTTGTTGGTAGTGATGGTCTATCTGAAGCCAGGCTTCAAGGCTTGTACCGAGTAATAAGGGGGCGTGTCCATGAAGCCCCGCTCTGAGGCTTGTGTCGTCTTGTTGAAAACCACGTGACCGGCAACAAACGACGCCTCATTGCACGGGTCACGTGACTGCTTCATTTCGCGTGTCGGTTTTCAAAATAAAAGCGTGATGAGTCGCTGCTTGATCGCATCAGAGGAATATTTGTCTTCTGAATTAAAAGGAACCTTTTATAGTTCACGTGTATTAATGATTTTGATGATGACACTCATCAAAATGTAATGTTTGTTACCAGTTTTCTCAATGGTTGATTATGGTACATTTTGTGACTTTATATTTGTGTTTTTATTATGTAAATCATTTTGATACTGCATTGTTGCTGAAATGTGCTACACAAATAAACTTGATTGAAAAAGAGCCAGCAAGAAGAAAAAAATCTGACATCAGGGAATACTTGAGATGATAACTCACAAGATTCTGAATAAAAATAATTAAACCTTCACCTCCAAAATTCTCACCTTCTTGAAATTTCCACTATTTTTTTGTTCTGCAAAAATATATCAGTCTTGCACAGCAGAAACATATGGAGCCCCTAGGGGACATGGAGATATTTTCTCTTTTGCGTTCCCTCGCAAAACTGTACTGATCAGTTATGCGGCATAATTGAATACTGTAAGTCTTACGGTGGCCGCCGTACTTTCTGATTTAATATAAGGTTATGTAAGGTTTTTCCATGAATGTTAATATCTCGTTGTGAAATATCTTAAGTTTTATATCTTTCTTTAGAATACAAAGGCACCACAAACCTATGATATAAACAGAAACCTTCCGTAAGTAGGAAACACATATAAATACTGTACATCCAAACTATATTTCTGAGTTATTATCACGGCGTAATAACTCATCTGACAGTTTTGATTGTGTCTCCGATAAATGTGACAGAACAAAGAAGTGGTTTGGAGTTAATTGATACACGGACAGATGAGATTCCCCGAGTTAACCCAATACGGCCCTTTACCATAATTAGTTTGTCGTGTTTTTAATAATAAAACGTGTTTATTATTATTAAGTCTTTGGTGCAAAAAACTGATTGAAAATCGATTTATTTACTGCATGTTTCTATCTGTTAAGGTTGAGATGAAACTGAACATAAAAGCAGCTCTTTAAACCATTCAGGCAACCAACACAACAGAGACACAATCAAAACTGTCAGATGACTTATTACGCCGCGATAATAACTCAGAAATATAGTTTGGATGTACAGTATTTATATTTCTTTCCTACTTACGGAAGGTTTCTGTTTATATCATAGGTTTGTGGTGCCTTTGTATCCTAAATAAGATATAAAACTTCAGATATTTTACAATGAGATATTAACATTCATGGAAAAACCTTACATAACCTTATATTAAATCAGAAAGTACGGCGGCCACCGTAAGAAAGACTTACAGTATTCAATTATGCCGCATAACTGATCAGTACAGTTTTGCGAGGGAACGCAAAAGAAAAAATATCTCCATGTCTCCTAGGGGGCTCAGTAGAAACAGACTTAAAGCTGTTGGAAAAGTAAAATTCTGGCTGATGAGTAAAAATATGAGGGATCAGATCAGAGAGCCAATAGAAATCCAAGAAAAAGAATTTTTGAAGAATTTTAGTTTTTCAGGAGGCAAATCAAAACTCAAAGAAAACTGTCTGCTCCAACAAGCTGCACTCCGAATACATTAAAACAAATGTCGATTGTCAAATCAATCGATGACAAAAGAAAACAGCCACTGACAGTAAACGTATATCAGGTTTGACTACAAATTATTTTAATAATTAAAAAAGATTAGTTAAATAGGATTTAATTGACTCTTCTGTTACTAATGATGAGTTTGACAAAACGTTTGTGACAATATTGCATTTACTAATTGCTCTTAAATATGTCTATCTGAGTCACCAGCAGATGTCACTAGTGAGCAATGAATGAAGCATGGAGTAATGAACTTTTGGGCAAAGCAATGGGCCGGAAGCTTCATTGCTTCATGAGGCTTCATTTGGACATCACTACTTGCTGGGACCTGCATCTCAATCCAGGGCTCTATTTAGAATTTTATGTCTAATATGCCTTTGAAATCATTTAAAGTAATCTGAAACACATGAATGAAAGCATGTTGGACGTCCTCATTAATAGAGAACAATAAAAGAGGAAAACGAGGCACCTTATCTGTCACAAATAAGAAGAGATATAGGAGGATTTTGTTCATATAAATGGGTCAACTGACCCATTATTTAAATTATTCAAAATTTCACATTCCTTAAAGCACTGCATGAAGAAGAGGAGTACCAGCTATCTTTCAGACAGATTTATTCACTAACTCAGGCTAAAAAGCTACAGTTATTTTGAATATCTAACCCTCGGCTTTTCCTCATCCAGATTGCAATTACTACTAAACTCAATTAGCTCAACCCACAGGAGCTTTCTGTGGTATGTAATAATAGTACTTCTCTATTACCCTTGCCTGTCTGGTCATGTTTTAATAATATTTGTGATTAATGTAACTGAGTCCTCCGAACCTTTGAGAAAATTTAACTGAAGAAGAGATTGACATGAAACAGCTTTTAAAGTATTGTTCCATTTCTCATTTCCTCAGTACCTCAGGAAAACACCATAGAGGTTAGGAATCAGTCCTTTAGCTGCAAGGGCAACTCATTGCTTGCTCAATAATTTACTAATTAGACATTAAAACGGTTCGCAGCAGAGTGTGAAGCGGCTGGGATGCCGATCAGTGTCTCCAAATCCGAGGCCATGGTCTTGAGTCGGAAAAGGGTAGAGTGCCTTCTCCAGGTTGGGGGGGGTATCCTGCCCCAAGTGGAGGAGTTCAAGTATCTTGGGATCTTGTTCAAGAATGAGCGAAGAAGGGAGCGGGAGATCGACAGGCAGATTAGCACAGCGTCTGGCCTGGGAACGCCTTGGGATTCTCCCGGAAGAGCTGGAAGAAGTGGCTGGGGAGAGGGAAGTCTGGGCCTCCCTTCTGAAGCTGCTACCCCACAACCAGACCCCGGATGGACATTAAAACAAGAGACAAATCAAAAGATGGATTCAGGAGCAGGTCTGAATGGACATTGTGAAATATCTACTTGCATTTGAACAGCTAGATCAGATATTTCTGTACTAGCTGTATCAATTTAAGTCGTGTCAAATATAAATAATTGGGTGTAATGATAGTCACAGTAAATGAGTTTGCAATCACGGTGCCTAATTCTGTGGCCACTGATTACTATTACTTGGCATACAGTTTATGAAGTCATCATGTACAGCTCTGAGTTATGCATGGTGTATATGGTAATTGCTCTATACAACTGGTCTTCTTGCCACCACGACCCTCTGGGCCCAAAACACGTAAAGTTGGCAAGAGAACATTAGAGCGGTTGTGGAAATCAGCAGAAAAAGACAAAAATATAATTTGAGTCTTGTTATATTCTCAATGTCTTCCCATCAAAATCAAAAATAGAATGAAGTAAAACCGCTGGTGTCAGGGGAAGGGCACATTTGTTTTATATTTTATTTTGACCATTTATTTAATGTTTCTTCTTTTGAAAGTTAGTTTAAATTTGATATTTATTTAATTTATAGATTTAATATTCTCACCAGTATTTGTTAGGTTCTTGTGTGTTTAGTTACCCCCTTGTGTGTGTTAGCAGTGGTCTGATCAGCCACTATTTACGTTCCCCTCATGTCTTGTTGTTAGGTCAGTTTGTGCTTGAGTTCCTTTTGTTACCACTTGAGTTACACTTTGTTATGTTGACCTCAGTTTTTGGGCCCAATTTGTCATTTTTGAATTATTTTTGGATATTTTGTGTAATAAATTAAGATTATTTTTTGAAATTCTTTTATGTCTCTTGGCTGGTCTATGCAAAACCCTCACATCACCTCACCTTCTCTACATTGTATATGCCACACTGTCAGAAAACAGCGACACCTACAGTTTCAGAGACGGCGCCGCGAAGGATAATCGCTCTTCATTTGACGTCGTTGTTCCTTTCTCCTACATAAATAAAAATAGACAACATGGCATGTGTGCTTACCTTCAGTCAAGCCTCGACCGGACAGATTGAGTTGGCCGCTTTTCCTGGCTGCCTTTAGCAGCCCGTAGGGAACAGCTGCCTCCGGCTTTGGGGTTCGAAAGCCCGCCAGACTGTCCACATTACCCGCCCTTTTGAAACGGGACATCTTCCTCTGAAATGCAGACAAATGAAATGTGCCTCTCCACTGCGTAATACCCACACCCTGTATCCGCCCGCCTAAAACGACAACACAAATTTCTCTTCCGCCCCGAATCCTTCACAATAAAAGTCACCCAAACTTACGCGTAGGTCCCGGGTTGGAATGACACACCCTAAACTACACCCCCTAAACTCTAAAAGTGTTCTCGTTTTAGAAAACGAAACGTTTAAGTACTACATTCAATTAGTAATTGAAGAAAATTAGTTTAAATGTTCCAAACAGCCAATTGAGACTAAAATCAATGAGTAGCCATAAAAACACTGAAAATGGCCATAAGAGTCAACAATTTATTTGCAGACAGAAAAACTATTAATTAGACTTGATCAGTTTCAAAATGATGCAAAAATGTTAAAGATGCTAACAAATGGTCTCTACATATGTTCCAAGTGTAACACCTGCAACTCTGGTTAGTTCCTTAAATCCTGTCCTCTGATTTCAAGTTACATATTTCCAATGAATGTACAATATCCAGAGCAATAAATAAATAACAAAAAACAGGGTATTGACTTTATGAGTAGCTAATTGGCGTAATTATAAAGTATAAAGGTAGATTAAACTTTCACCCATGAAGACCCACACCTGAATCAAATGAAAAGTTTTAGCTGAGCTAATTAATATATGTAACATATGCTTTGTAAAGTCCCGCTCTTCATGGGTGACAGAGACCGAGTTCTCATCATCCCAGACCGTCTTGACTTTAACACCAAGATATATTTTACAGCTTTTCATATGCTTGACCCATAGCTTGTGTCATGTTGATGCAGGAACAAAGAGCAGAAACTACAATGTATATGGACTTGGACTTAGCATCACTAATTTAAAAAATTTGTGGAATTTGGCAAATATTAAAATGTCAAATACGTTTCAAACCTATTGCTGAAATTAATATTTTAGAGGATTCCCGGTGACTTGTTTCAAATGGAAACCGTGGGTGGCAGGCTATGAAGTACTTTATTCTGCTTACCCTGCATACTGCTCCACCCAAATTGTGGTGGAGGCACCACCACATGGGCAACTAAAGGAATCACTGACATGTGCTCTCTGTCCAAAAAGGTGAAGAAATATGAATCATACAAAACCAGATGGTTCTCTGAAATTTTCAACTTTTGATCAGATGAATATAACCGTGCAGATTGATGAAAACTACAGACAAACACAATGATGCCCAATGTTGGTGCCCAGTGGCAAAAAGACAAAGCTGGTGTTTTCAGTGGTTTACTAGATTTGGTAGCCTCATTAGATGTGTTTCTATTTTCATCCCATTCCTAATCTAAATGGTTCAATATGTCATTGGTTTGCAGCTAGATGAGCTTCAACTCTTCTGGGAAGGCTGTCCACAGGATTTTTGACCATTCTTCCAGAAGTGCATTTGTGAGGTCACGTACTGATGTTGGCTTGACTCTCAATCTCCGCTCTAATTCATCCTAAAGGTGTTCTATTGGATTGAGGTCAGGACTCTGTGGAGGCCACTCGAGTTCATCCACACCAGACTTTATGGACCTTTCAAAAAGCAAAGTCCATAACAAATCGCAAAGGTAATCAGGCCAGGACTGGAACCTATATATGGGTCGTCCGCTTTACCTTTGTGTCACTGCCATGCCCACTTTCACAGTTTTTAACAGTCAAGAGTCACACAGAACAAGCCATTGCAGTCACGCTGGTGTTAAGCAGGAAAAACCAAGCTGATAAGACCACTGATGTTATAACACAGAAACAGCTTTTCTTTGGGAGTCCAACATGATTTAATAGCCATGCTGTTGTGATGTCTGAACAGCCTTTTTCCTGACAATGACTCAGAAACTCATTGATCAGGTATATAATGGCGCAAATCCTCAAGCTTGAGTGCAGCAAAAGACCGGTGAGCATTTTTTAATATTTCCATTATGTGCTATGGTCAATGACTGATTTTGTTATGCGGCAAGCCCCTTTTTTTTACCAGCAGAGAGAGATTTTGTTTCTGACTGGAATGGTATAACCAGTGTTTTTCCCTGGTCACTCAATCAGCATTATTGATGAAACTGTTGAAAGAATATTGCCAAGAGTTTCACTTGCAGGAAGGAACTTTAGCAATGGGGTTATCAACCCTTATTAGAACCAAGGTAGTGTTTAGAAATGATGGGGACATAAATGACATTTGACAGTAAAGCAATGAGGAAGGGGTCTGGATTTGTGAGGATAACACAGGATGATAAATTCATCTTTATTCAGTAGCTCACAAATTCATATCTCATGCTGTACCAGAAGCTGCAAAAGAAAAACATTGACTCTCAGTCCAACAAAAGCAACCTATATGGTTTCTTGGAGGACCTGGGGGTTTAACCTGATGTTTCCTCTCAATTCACCTTCCATGACAAAGCTAATGAAGCTGTGCTTTTCTGTTGCTGGTACCCCTTTGCTGCCCTGTCAACAGCCCTCCAGCACCTCTACAATCTTCCTAAGAATCAGGTCATGGCGCCATATAGCATACTTGAGCTTGTGTGATCCTACAGCCTGACAAGACATTCTGGTGGTTTACATTAGGGATGTCACAGAGTGTGCATCACTGAAAAGGATTCTATGGAAGAAGTATGTTGCAAGTTGGAAATATGAGGAAATTGAGCCTTGCTTGTGGTATCTTCCAAATGTCTGTCCACCTAATGTTCTGATTGATGACTCCAACGAAGGTTGCTCTCAACCATCTTCATTTGTGGAAGATGGGTGGGAATTTCTGTGCAGGGTTTTTCTGGTGTTTTCATTTGGGTTTGTCAACCGGTCTTTTATGGTCGACTATGTCAAATGTAGCACTAGGATTGAGTAAGACCGAAATGAAAAGTTCATTCTTTTTTTTCCCTCCAGGGGGTCTTTTGTGGGCTCTAGTGTCCCTTATTTGAAAGTAGCTTGATAGGACGGGTCTGGGAATCGAACCCGCGACGGCTGCGTCGAGGACTCAATGCTTCCAAACATGGTATGTGCTATCCCTTAAGCCACCACAGCATGCCCGAAAATTCGGATGTTGTAAAGCAGTGGTCCCCGACTACCCGGCCGCGGACCGGTACCGGTCCGTGGACCAATTGGTACCGGGCCGCGCAAGAAATAATTAAATATGTCCGTTCTATGTATTGAGTCTGGAGGAGCTTTTATTTTGAAAATTCTAAACCGGATGCTGTCGGTTATGTCTTGCACGCCAACATGCAGCAGAATGAGTAAGAAACAAAGGCATCGGTCTCGGTCCTTAAAACACCGCACCGCACCCCCGGTCCGCAGAAAATTTAGGAAGGGTTGACCGGTCCGCTACGGAAGAGGATTAGGGCCACTGAAAAAAATAAAATAAAATTCTGACTTTATTCTCAGAATTCTCAGAATTCTGACTTTAAAGTCAGAATTCTTTATTTTTTTTCGGTGGCCCTAATCCTCTTCCGTAGTCCGCTGTACTAAAAAGGTCGGGGACCGCTGTTGTAAAGGACCTATATTAGAGTTGTCTGTGTTGTGATGAAAAACAATATAGGTTGTTCATGAGTGATTTGTCTAGAGTATTCTTCTTTTGAAGTAGCTTAATCACTGTTATTTTTAGTCACTGACGAAAGATACCTAAAAACACTCAATAAAAAAGTAAATATTTAGCAGGCTGTCGAGGTAGTAAGTGGTTGAATTCAAGTGATGTATGACGTCATCTAGATTCTTGTGAGTGATTGGACAAAACTGTCATGATTTTTCTCTGAGACTTAGAGGCCACACATCTGCATCTAGCATAGGAGCACTAAGTGAGTGTGTTTTTTTTTTTTTTTTTTTTTTTTACCAAGACATAAGTTCTAGATTGTTGGTGTTCAGTTGTAAATTAGTCAAAACATTAACAAATGCCATCTCAGTGCTGTCATGTGGTTTACAGACTGACTGGAACTCAATGCAGAGATTATTTTTGCTAAAAATATAAGCATTTGTTCATAAACAGGCACATTTGGGACAAGAGTTTATTAGGTTAGCTGACTTGGCAGCTATAGACTAAATTGAGAAATACACCATGTTTGACTGAAAGAAGTTTAAGAAGTTTGTGGTGTGTATATTTCTAGACACACATGCACACAGTCATGTGAACAGAAGATTATTTTTGACCTTTAATTTTCCCTCTTTATATCCTGTGTTTGTTCTGAACAAACACTGCCATGTTTGGTCCTGATTGGCAGAATGTTTACTTGTTTTAGAGGTTAATTGTCTAATTAGGTGAGTGGGTGGGAGTCTATAGTTGATACATTGGACCACTAATTATAACATTTGTCTGTGCGTGTTCAGTGGGTGGCACACTGTTTCAAATTTCTGAACCCACAATAAGTTTCACTCCTGTCCCAGACAAGCATGTGCCATGAGAGCAGTACTGAAAATAAAAATGAAGAGCAATGTCGCCATGAAAAATATTGGCCGCTTTAGGGAATCCTTAAACAGTAGTGTGACATTTAAGGAGGATTCCTGACCTTAGCTGCATTGGGCTGTGGCTGTTCTGATCCTTAGACCTCAAGGAGTCAGCTATAAGACTCTGTTATCCAACTCTCTGTAATTAAATGGTGACTTACTGGCAACAGTCAGAAATATATTGCCAGGACATTGGCAGCTATAGTTACTTTACTACTAGGATACTACTGCAAACCACTAACAACACCAGACTCTTTTCAATTGTTATCAATGCTTTCATTCATCATCAATCCCACAGGTGTAGGGTCAGGTGGGTGAGCTGGTGCCTATCTCCAATTGTCACGGAGTCAGATGTGAAGGGCACTGTGGACAGGTTGCCAGAAAGAGATAAATAGGGCAAACAACCATTCACACACTCATACCGAAGGTCAATTTAGAGTAATCAGTTAACCAGCCATGCAAGTTAGAGAGACAGTTGAAACTAACATGCACATTTTTGAAATATGGGAGGAAGCCAGAGTATCCAGACAGAACCCATGCATGCTCTGGGAGAACATGCAAACATGCAATGCTAACTTGCTCAGCTATGTTTCTAACATGAAGCCACAACAAGAGCTATTACTGCCATTTCATTACATTACATCAAATGATCATCCAATTTTAACCAACTAACCCATGTTAAATAGATGTCATTAAATCAATGTTGCTTAGTGGTTGAATTCTAATAATTGAAATGCCAACAATCCTCAAGGCACACTACCCTGCAAGTTACCACCACCTTCCAGACTGGAGTATGAACCAGATGTAAAACCACTATAATCTTCTCATAATACCTGTCCTCCCAAGAAAACTAAAAATGCTGCTGAACACTACATCCTCAGATGATTTTTGCAGCAAATTTCTAATATCTAATTTATTTTTGTTTCTATTTAACTCTCTGATTAACTCTCTTTCCTGATTATATTTATTACATTCTAGAAAAATATGCTGTATTGTTTCTGACTCTCTGCGATATCTACACATACCTGTACTATGTTTGTTAATTATTTTCAGAGTACTATTTAACCCCGTATGCCCAAACCTAAATCTGGATATAACATCCTCTTCTCTTTTATTCCTATAACCTTTACTAAATTCCCCAACTTTTTTTGAATGCTATAATAAAATCTTGCATTTACTTCTCTAGCCCATTATTCCCCTTCTTCTTCTTCTTCTTGAAATTTATTGGTGGTTGGTTAGGTGAGCATTACCGCCACCAACTAGTAAGGAGTTTCAGACATTCCCCTGCTTCAGCATGCATGATTTCAATTGATGGCTGACTAACAGGTTTTTTTTCTCTTTATTGATAATAAAGGGGTTTACGAACAGCAAAAATAACAACACAAATGAGTAGCATAACAGACAAAACAACAATGCCAGAGTGTTATATAGCAAGCACAAACAAATCGAAAAGCAAATAAATAATTAAAAAGTTAACTCAGAAAGATATTAAAGTAAGAGCACATATCCATTGTCTTAACAGCTTTTCTATTTTTTGAACACTGGAGAGATCTAATATATATTGTTTGAATTCCTCTTTAAAGGCTGAAAAGCGAGGTTTCTGATTTGAGAATTTAGACTTATGTATATTTGGCGACTAATAAAATTAGATTGATAATATAAAAATGTTTTGTTTTATTAGTGGGATAAGAGAAGAATCCAAACAACACATTTATGTAAGTAAGGGAAAAGTCGTCAACAATTGTTTGGGAAATAAATGTATAAATATCTTGTCAGAAAATACATGAGAAAATCAGACCAAAAAATGTACGATTCAATATGGATTCATTAACTTTGATTCAATATAAAATCAACACAAATGTGAATGTGAATGTAGAACCACATTCAGATGATGCTTGAATTAATATAGTGTCAGTTCTAGTTGAAACCCTAACATTAATTTAACACGTAAGTCACCAACCACTTTCAGTATCATTTTTTTTAATATCGTAGATTCGCTCATATTTTGCCATCTGGAGTAGGCTTTGTTAAATGCACAATGTCAGCCAAAGATTTGAATGTGGTTTTTGAACCAGATGTGCTCCAAAGTGTCCTGTCCATAACTCTTCCATGCACTGTCATCTCTAACCAGCAGCATTTTGCTAACCCTCATCTCTGACAGTATCCATGTCCAGAGATAATATTCAGAAATTATTAATTAATATCTTTGAATTTATTTAGTTACCTCTGTACTCTGTGCATAAAGTTGAACATGTCCGTGCAGCTGCCTTAAGTACAGTCAAGAGAGAAAGTTGTAATCTGTCAAAATAAGTTTGTCTGTTGTTTAAAAAAGAAGATACAGAAAAAATGCTCAAATACAGAAAATCTCATGTTAATGATGCTCCATGATGTTCTCTGCGTTCATTATTTATTGAAGAATGTGGCGAACTCAGTTAAGTTCTGTGTTTAGTTTCTCTAGCTCTTTTTGTATTCTGTTCTTTGTGCATTTGAAATTAGTTCTCTTGGACCAGTGTTTATCTTTTCCCATTGGTTTGAAGTTTCTTTGAGCTTTAGTTCAGCTCCTTCTGTCTTTGTTAGTCTCCTAAATGTGAATCACAAATATACTAATTCATCTTGTTTTTTTGACATTTTCTACACCTGCCTCAGTCTATAAACTAGCTGGTTCTCATTGTTGATTGTTGGATTCATGCTTTAGCTTCTTTGTTGTGTTACACGTCTCAGCTGGGCTGAAACAATTGTAACAAATGATGTTTGTCAATGTCTCTGCATCTCCTTTTTTCTGAATGGAAAGCCTGTAAACATGAATAGCTCTAGTGAATGAAAGAACGACCGCCGCCTTCTTCCCCAAACTCTGTCTCTTTATTACAAATTATCAAAATTATGAAATCATGAAATTATACAATGAAATTTGTGCAATCATGTCCAAGTGTCCTTCTGTTGTTCTTAAACAAACATATACCTTCCACTTCAGCAAACAGCATCACCTCCCACCAGTTGTGACAGCATCAAAGGACCAAATCAAAACAATTCAACAACAAATTTAAATCTCACAGATTTACATAAAAAAGAACACCAATTTCTCAAGTGCAGCAAAATTTTGAGGCTACTAATTTCTTTGAATTGTAATAATTCTGAAAGACTTAATCATGTTATTAGTTATATAATTTAATATGGACATATTTAGATGACCAAATCTACTTTAAACTCTGAATTAGTACAGTAGAATCGATTACACAGTAGGGGAAAGTTGTAACATCTATATTTTATTTTACTATCCAAATCATATCATAATTTAGAGAAAACTAACTCTTTCTTCTAGAGTGTCCCGTTGTCTTTAATTAGGAGACAGGATTTTCTGAATATCCCAAAAGCCAGTTTAACTTACCTTTTCAAAGTTGATCTTCAAACAGACACATCAGGTCATAGAACCAAATCAAAGAAGGCCCTAACTGGCAGAACCACAGAGATGGAATTCATTTGGTTTCAATGAAGAAACAGCTTCTTCTGAGCTGCCTGACAATATTTTCTCTTTCTGTCCCTAACGTATAGATTCATTTCATTAGATGGCTGAGGAGTTATTTTACTCCTTTTTCTCTTTCAAAAATTGATTTACAACAACAACAAGAAAACAACTGGTAGATGTCAGAACCTTGTTACCTTACATAGATGACCTGGTACCTGGAAACATGAACGGTTATGTAGGGTTTCACCCAGTGAATCATGAGCCTGACACACTGTCTCATGATTCCCCCCCGCAGGTTTTCTAGGGGAAACCTTGCTGTGTGTTTGTACTATAAATACTGAATTAGTTGTACTTTTGTGCCATGTATGTTTGTCTCACACATGCTCACCCAATACATGTTTTGCCATGTGCTTGTCTCTGTCTGTGCTGCAACTTGATGAGGTAGACATATTCAATATTGTCCCAAAGTGAGAAATTCTGGTGTAATAACATCAAAGTGACAAAGCATGTAGAATCATGAAGGTAAAAATATAACACATAAAAAGCGAGAATATAAAATAACAGTGTAGATTAAGGTCAAAATTATAACATAAAATACAGTACAGTTATTAAAAGCAGCATGCTACATGCTGTTTTTCCTTATTCAGCATATTTTCTTATTCATATTCCTTTTGCATATCCAAAGGAATAATGCAAAAAGTAGACAAATTTTTAAAATGTACAAAGTCTGCATGTATATTTGTGCAACAAAAAACAATACATTATTTACAACAAAATTACGTAAATAACCCAAACCGCCTGCCAAACAAACAATTCTGTATTGATTTGGATAAATAACCAATCACAACCAGCAAGTCAAAAATACTGCACAACAACTATTATGAAAAAAAAATGTTTTGAAATATTTGTTTCAGAAAAAGCAAGAATTTTGTACCCTAAAAATAATTTAGTTAAGCATGAAAATATTTACTAATCATTGTCCATTTTAGGTAATGTTTCTTTAAGTTTATTTTACTTTTAAATGTTGCCAGCATTACGTAGCTTGTTTGATTACTTGTTGATTACTTCATTAGAATTAAACTAAAGCGTCTTGTGAACTTTTAACAAAATCTTAACAAAACACACTGGGGTTAGCAGGTTTTCTGGGGGAAACCCTGTGTGTGTTTTAAGATGTTATAGAGGGAGATTGTTTTAAAATTTTAACATGATCTCTGAGTCACCGTCAACAGTCACAAAGATCTTGAGGTAAAAGACACATTTTAACGTGTTTGTTTTATTCCTCAATAACTGTTTGGAAATGGTTAATTTATTGAAGTGTGTGTCAGGATAAGGCTATAGAAATGAATGAAAAATGGTGGTCAATGCAAAGTCTCTGTGAAGATACAATATTATAGTGTGTGTGCGTGCGTAGGGGCGTGCGCGGGCATGTGTGTGTGTAGGCACTCATCTGTAATCGTCCTTTCCAAAGGGACAGCCCACTCCTGAAAAAAGGGCTTGGCTGCTTTTTCTTGGGTTTTCTTAGTGGTTATTCCTCTTTGTTCCTCTATCACTTTCAGAGCTACTAAAGCATTTCAAGTTTGTTCTGATTTTGAGATTTTCTGTGAAGATGTAACTAAAACTGGATGAGTTTTGAGGTGAGCTGCAGTCTACATGTTTATGGGATGATCAATGATCATCTGATTGAATGACGTATTTCATGTTCATTTTGCAATTTTGAAAGACCTATGCACTTTTATTTTTGATTGCTCTTTACTTTTTAAAGGTTTCCATAGTGCATAGAGGATTGGTTTAATCCTGTGAGAAACAGATGCTCCAAAGCTTAATGAGGTAGGGAAATGCTGATATAAAGAAATAAATGCTCTGATCATTGGAACATGACCACTTGGTGGACTGGAATTTGTGGAAATCCCTGCCTGGAACTGTCTTCTTATCAGGACATCTGCAGAATCTCAGCTAAGAAGATTTTGAAGCATTTATTTATTTCATTAGTTTTTCCATGGTAGTTGTACTGGCTGTGTCTTAATCTACATTAATCTGGGCTTTGCACATAGTAGAACCTGAGTTAAAGACATTTCCAAGGAATATCTTTTATCATCATTTTTCCTCCTGAACCATATCTTGGAATTTGAACTCCTTTTTTTTCACTGATATGGAAAAATCATCTACATCCCGAAGGTGCTATAAGACTGAGAATCCGGTGAAGTGGCAGTTGTGCTATGATGTCAGCGCCAGGACATGGTGGATGGTGAGTTCATCTTTTTAAGTTACTGATAAACAACTCAGTAATTCTTATCTGTTAAAAAAACAAAACAAGAATCCCGCTTAAAAATGTGATAGTGACTGTATGCTAAAATGACAGAGCGAATGTTTTTTTTGTCTTTATTAGACATTAATGCTGAAATTAAATGAAATGAAAATATATGAAAGAAATTATGTGAAAGCTTATGCTTAGAAAAAGGTCTTACAACCTGTTTATAAGCTTCTACATTTTTTTTGTTTTAACATTTCAGCAGGGTAAAGTCTATTGATTTTACCTAAACCAACTGCTGGTTTTACTTAAAATGAGTCTCATAGTGACATCATAGGAGTACTGGAGAAAATAATTTAATTTCACATAAATTATTACCCCCATATTATTTAACTACAGATACATTTTTGCCATTGTTCTGTCTTCAGTCAATGTAGAATAAATCAATCTAGCTGAGACCAGTTTAAATCTTTGTATAAATTGGTGGGGGTTCTAAATATTTTTTATGTTCTTTCATATTCTCACAAGTTAAATAAAAGTTTTACAAAGTAAAATTTCTTAAGTATTTGATAATCGAAATAATTTTCATCTAGACCATTTTAAAATCTGTAAACTGTAAAATGTCAACTTCAGTGCATTTACTACTTCCAAATTTTTTTTACATCTGGGAGCCTACTCACAATAAAAGACACACTGAAGTAGGCAGCAAAATGCTTAGAGAGCAAAGCCGAGATCATTTTTCTTGATTATGATGCTGCAACAAGCACTAACTCAATAAAATGAGCTTTTTTGTCAAAAGCAAAAAACAATCCTGGGTCAAGACCTATCGGAGAAATGTTCATTTATATCTTTATGCATTTGAAAAAGAGGCAACTTTAAGAATGCAAATGTGTCTCACAACATATATATTTGGTATATACACTATATTGCCATATATTACCATATTACTATATGGCCAAAAGTATTTAGTCACCTGTCTTGACTCACGTATAAGTTTAACTGACATCCCATTTATAAGATAAGATAAGATTTATTTGTCATTGTCATCAACAGATTACGAGATTACAACGTGCTTGACTCGAGTTAAAATGCAAGTTATACACACATACACAACACACAATATAAATATACATACATAAAAAGATGAAGAAACAAACAGCACAAAATGAAAAATAAATAGACATCAGAAGATGGTTGCAGAGCCTGAAGGTGTCACAGAGTGAACAGAGTTTACATTTTTAACAGAGTTTAGTGTCAAGAGCAGAAGTTCTAATGCCTTTAGATTTAGTGTCATGATTGTCATCAGGTAGAAACTGTTTTTAGGTGATTTGTCCTGGTTTTTATTGCTCTGTATCTCTTGCCTGATGGCAGCAGCTGGAACCATGGCCAGGGTGTGAAGAGTCATTTAAAATGTCCAGAACTTTCTTGCGGAGCCTGGAAGTGTAAATCTGTTCCATGGTGGGGAGGGGGCAGCCTGTGGTTCTCTCTGCTGCCCTGACATCCCTCTGGAGCGCCTTTCTGTCTGAGGACGTGCTGCTGCCATACCAGACACACAGACTGTACGTGAGCACACTCTCTATGGAGCAGTGATAGAAGGCCTGCAGCAGGTCTGAGGGGAGACAGTTCTTCTGGAGGATTCTCTGAAAGTTCAGTCTCTGCTGTGCTTCTTCAGCAGCTCCTTGGTGTTGATGCTCCAGGTTAGCTTGTCCTCCAACTCCATGTCCAGAAACCTGGACCCTCTCCACACAGGTCCCATTGATGGTGAGAGGCTGGATGTCCGTTTTGTTCTTCCTGAAGTCGATCACCAGTTCCTTTGATTTGGAGATGTAGAGGAGCAGGTTATTGACTTTGCACCACTCTGACAGCCGCTTCACCTCATCCTGTTCTCCAGCTCCACCTTTCCATCTGAGATGAGACCAACAACAGTTGTGTCATCTGCAAACTTTATGATCTTGTTGCTGGTTGGAGACACAGTCATGAGTTTAGAGGGTGTAGAGAAGTGGGCTGAGCACACAACCCTGTTGGGATCCGGTGTTCAGGCTCAGAGCAGTGGAGGTGAGGGGACCCGGTCTGACCCTCTGGGATCGACCTGTTAGGAAGTCCAGGATCCAACTGCAGGTGGCTGATGGGAGCCCAACGTTTACTAGTTTGGACACCAGACGTTGGGGGAGTATAGTGTTAAATGCTGAGCTGAAGTCCACAAAGAGCATTCTGATGTAGCTCCCCTGCTTCTCTAAGTGGGTCAGAGCGGCATGAAGTGCTGTGGATACAGAGTCCTCTGTGGACCTCTTTGCTTTGTAGGCAAATTAGAGAGGATCCAGCTCAGCAGGCAGGCAGGAGAGGATGTGACTCCGCACCAGTCTCTCTAAGCACTTCATGATGATATTCAATATGACATTGGTCCACACTCTCTTGGTATGCTGAATCATTAAGAGTTCCTTTCACTGGAACTAAGGGGCCATGCCCATCTCCTGAAAAACAACTCCACACCATACTCCCCCTTCCACCAAACTTTACACTTGGTGCACTGCAGTCAGACAAGTACTGTTCTCCTGGCAACCGCCAAACCCAGACTTGTCCATCAGATTGCTAAATGGAGAAGTGCGATTCATCACTCCAGAGAACAGGTCTCCACCACTTTAGAGTCCAGTGTCGGCATGCTTTAGACCACTGCATCCAACGCTTTACACTTGGTGATGTATGGCATCTGCTCCACCATGCTTTGTCAACAACCGTCTGGATCTCTGACTGCCTCACAAACAGACCACAGTTTAAAGGACTTAACAGTTGTATGGCAGCATAGAAGCACCACAGGGGACTGTACTCTCACCAGCTCTTTCATAGTACACTTCAGACTTAAAGGACAAGTCAGACTGTAGTCTTCTCCAGAAATTGTGAAAAGTGAAAACATCATCCTGTTCTGTCAATAATGCTGTATTTACCTGATTTTCTTTTCAGTATTTTTCAGATAAATATCGAAAAGAACTGAAGTACAGTAAATCTACGCCATCAGTTTTGCAGAAACAGTTGCATTTTGTATACTATGGAACCTTTTAAATTTTTAATGGTTAATTTGGTGTTGCTTTTTAAGTCTAGGTAAGCAATAGAATAAAAGTGAAGTGCTTGCAGGCAGAGTGCCTTTCTAAACCTCCATCCTCTGAAATGTTTGTTAAAGAACTCTTTGGGTGGCATATTGTGTGTAGGAGGCCGTCAGTCAGTAATGATCTTTGTAATGTGAGAAAAAGATGAAGGGTCTCAGAGTGCAGAGGTAGACAAGAATGCCTCAAGGCCAGGAGGAATTCCAGGACAGGAACTTCTCACTTCTAAAGGTCAAAAGCAACACTCACAAAATGTAGGTATTTCTTTTATTACACTTAAATATAAATGTACTGAATTTTGTATCTATGATAAGATACAATTAAAGATAGCCAGGTGGAGAAGAACAATTCTGTCAGAGGCAAAAACATTAATGCAAGGTTGTCACGATCCAGGTTTTTGCTCTGAGTTTTCTTGTTAATTTCCTTCAAATTTGGTGTTAATTGCTGCAGCTGTTTTTAGTTTTTTGATTATGTCCCTGCGTGTATTTAAATTCACCTGTGTTTTCATGGGATCCTCTGTTGTGTTCCGTTGTCGTCTACAAGACAGTCTGGGGTTGTACTCTCCTACAAGGTGGTGCTCACAGTTCTTGTTTCTTTAAAGAAGAATCTCTTTTTAAAAAGGTTTTATCGGCTCTAGTGGCCTTTATTTGATAGTGAATTGACAAGAAAGAGGGAAATGAGAGAGAGGGAAGACATGCAGCAAAGGTTGCCAGGCCGGGAATCAAACCTGCGACAGCCCTGTTGAGGACTAAGTGCTCCATATGTGGGTTGTACTTCACCGCTGCACCACCACAGCACCCAAGAACATTTTGACATACCTGGTCGTCTATCTGCTCTGCGTTGTGACAAAGGCAAGCAATGAGTTACAGTGACGCGTTTCTAATAAATAAAGTTAATGAAGTTAAATCTGATCTCTCTTGTTTCAGGTCAGTTGGAATTACCCAAATTCAGATTACATCTACATGAAATGTAGTCCACCTGTGTGCTCCTTCACTCTTACAGGACACTCTATGTTCCTGTCTCTTCTGGAAGAAACTATAACGACCATTTCCATCCTTTTTACAAAGTCCGCCCACATCCGTCCCTCTCCTTTTCTATACTGGATACAAAACCTGCCCTTCCCTTCCTCGTCTCTGTTCCCTTTACCAACATGTCAATTAAAGGCTACACCAATCACTCTTGCAACTCTGGGGTATTCTGCATCACTCTGAGTAAACTGCATATAGTTCACTCCAGAATTTCTGCTTCTGTTACTCACATCCTACCTGTGGGGCATAACCATTAACAAAATTGATTATCACACGTTCAGTTCCAGTCTTCAGACTCATCAGCCTATTTAACATTCTTTTCATTTCCAAGACATTTTTAACAAAATCTTCCCACAAGAAAACTCCTACACAATTTTTCTTTCCATCTGCACTGTGATAGAACAGCTTGAATTTTTCTTCTAGCATTGGTACCTTTCTACCTGAACACATATTTACCTTCCTTCTTTGCAATGCTCTAGCTTTACCTGATATAGTTACACTCTCAGTTGTGTACTCTTGCCTTTCCTCTTCTCTTTCTGCCTACAAACATGCCTTCCGCCTCTCCTCCATCAATCAACAGTAGTCCAATTTCCACTGACACCCTGTAATTCAGCAGCACTGGTGGTGGTCGTTGTTAGCCTGGGCTTTGAATGAGTGAGATATGAGTCCATGTTTTTTCATCAGATTCCCTTCCTGACAAAACCCTCTGTACTTATCTGGAATTGAGATTGCCACAAGGATTCACTGGCTTATGACCCCTTGTGGTGGCATCTCTCAAATTTCTTATTAATAATAAAAATAGTTGTAATAATAATATAATAGTGGGTATAGATTACACATCTCTCTGCTAAAAAAAATGTTACAGTTCCATTTGTTCTGCATCTGAATTGAGATCTGTTAAATATATTTTGATGTTTTTATGCCTATTTTCAGATTTTGAGAGTACTTTTCTGAAGGTCTATTGCAGGGGTATAATTCTGGACTGACTGCACAGAGAGAAGTGTGTGGAAGTAATATAGACTACAGGCTGCCAACATAGTCTGTAAAAATTTTACATTAAATATTAAAGCTTTTAATATCTTTTAAAACAAACTTTTAATTTTGAACACTTTCCAGATATGAAGCTGTTTCCTCCATTTGTTACCATAGGCAAACCATAGGCATGAGTTGTGCAACCACCATGTTTTTCATTCCTTGATTGCGACATATCTTAAATACAAACTATGTAACTGATTTAAAGTTTGCACAATTATCTAAATGTATAACAATTATAAATGACAAATTTGACCCGAGCTCAAAAATTCCAACTGGGTCACTGTTAAAAAAATTCTGTCAAACTATACTAACAGTAAAAGACTCAATTTGTCAGTCAAGGTGCTTAAAAACACCACAGATTTGCGGTTGAGAAACAGAAAAAATGGTTAGAATAAATAACAGTGATTCTTAAGAAGAGGGACAAAACAGGTCCTCTGGATAAAGCACAAAATTTGAATAAAATGCACTCAAAATATATATTTCTTTAAATATCTGACTAAACTAACCTGGGCCATGTGAATACTACAATGTATGTTTTCCTGCTGTTTGCTGTATATTTTTTATTAAACTTTATAGTAAAGTTATCCACCTTGTTTTGGTGGATGGTGTCTTTAAAATTTCTTGTCCTGGAGCAGAACTGAACACATTATAATAGTTTCAAACAAATAAAGGAATATGAAGATAATATATTATGACAATTAAGTATAAGGATTCAAATAAATAATTATAAAAGTACCAACAAATTTAATTAAAAATCATTTTTATATATTTTCCAACACAATTGAAATTTATCCCAAATTTGTGTCAACACCGTCAGACATAAAAAGAATGTAAAAAAATCAGGCTTTATTCGGGGGCATCAGAACCTAACCCCCATTACCTCGTCCTTTCTCTTCCTTTGCTAAGAGGGCTAGGCAGCTCTGGTTAGCATATGTTATCCTTTATTTTTTTTCTTTTGTTTTATTCCTAAGTTGTTCGTTACCATTGTCAGTTACAAAAATTGTCAGTTTTGTAACTGACAATTTACAAAATTTAGATGAAATGTTCTGAAATAAATGCTTAATTTTAGTATACTGTAAAGATTGCATGGACCTGATGAGCTACAATGTGGCCTTGAAGTGGGAAATTACAATAAGGTCACATCTGCTAGTTGTATTGCTATGTGTTTATTCTAATTTCCTGTATAGTCCCACCAAAATATAACTACGTGGGTTACATGTAGTAGGTTGGGAGTTGTTTTCCACAGCTGCATCAGAACCAGACTGTCTCTCCCCTTGTTTTGGAGCCATTATCCTTGGTATAAAACTCATGTGTTGTCTCTGCCTGGCAGAGCTTTCCATCCAGAACTGCTTCATTGTTGATTGTCCTGTGAGCTCTCTGAGTTGTGCACAATTCATAAATAAACCTGATTGAGTGATTTTACCTGAACAGCGCTTGGCAATAGTTTTTTCCACAACAGCCTCCTTCAGAATAACATCATATAAATTGAGGAAGTTTGGCATTTCATCAACTCAGTCAGATATGAACTCCATCAGAGTTTTTAACTGACATTGTGACTCTTTCAGTGATAGTGTTGACAAATCTCACTTAAATGTGCAGTTAATTCATTTTAATGTATTTTACATAAATGGCATTACTTCACATGTATAAAGTATTTATTTTTACTCACTAGTTTTTAATTCTGTGCCAACTCCGTCAGATGGACTTTATGTTGTTTTTTGTTTTGAATAATATTTCTTTTGTTTCTTGAGAAGCATCTGTCTGTAAAACTGAGTAAAAATATCACTAATGGGGTCATTAAAAATAATTTTATATTTATAAAAGTGAAAGTATTTACAATGTCAGATATTTTTGAGGTGTTTCAGTCAGGTAAGAAACAATACAAATAACCAAACAAGGTCATTTTGTGTAATTATAACAAAAGAGAAATACAACCAGGTTACATTGACAAAGTTCTGGGCCAGGTCCATTAAAAAATTTAATTTTCAAAAAAAAAAAAAAAAAATTGCAACTGGGAGCCTGCACCTTAGCATTTTTACATTTCCAAAACGTTATTTGTCATATTTGAATACATAAGCTTGAGGAATAATTACATTTGTTTTGTGGAAAATTTAAACCCATTTTGTCCCTCTTATCAAGAAGCACAGGGTAGGGATTAAAAATGAGCCAACAGAGTGAAAAGATGGCATACTTTCTGTAAGGAGAGACTAGAGATTTGTTTTTGGCAAACCATCTGCAAAATAATTGTGATGTTTGTTGGGTTATGCGCAGTGCTTCTCAATTCCAGTCCTCTGCCCCCCCTGCTCTGCATATTTTAGATGTGCCTCTACACGAGAACAGCTGATTCAAATGATTGCATGACGTCTTCTGCAGCCACCAAGTACTGCAGGAGCCTGTTAATCACCCAAAGATTCAATCCAGGTGTGTGGCAGAAGGGAAACACATAAAACATGCAGGCAGGGGGCCCAGAGGACTGGAATTGAGAAACACTGTGTTATGGTAAGATTGTTAATTGGTGACATGAATTTACTTTAATGTAAGCCTTTTGCGCACCAATTCTAAAAAAAGTATTCTAAAATAAGTGTCACTAAAGTCAACAAACTGGGAAAGGTAAAAAAAAAAAAAAAAAAAAAAAAGTCCCATAATTTTGCCAGAAAGATGTTAGATATGGATTAAATAGAATTTCTTTTCCAAATACGGGAGCTCCAGAGTACGGAGCCCTTTAAAGGACATAGGGGGAAAAAAATTATTTTGCCTTCCCTCTTAATATGCTTACTACAATATTTGGTGGTCTATTTTGTACAGAGGCACGAATGTCAATTTAACATTTCAAATATATACATATTTAAAGAGCCTAAATTTAAAGAGCAAATGATGGTAGAGGGCCGCACTGGGTTAACTCTGGGAATCTCATCTGTTCAATCGACGCGAGTGTCAATCAACTCCAGGGTACTTCTATGTTCTGTCACAATAATCGATTTGTTCCATTCTGATTATCATGCTTCAAACTTTACAAGGACTGCAACACAAACAGACCAGGCAGGCCAAACAATGCACAAATGCCAACGATCAAAGGCACCACAACTCAATCATTCAGTCCATGTTAGTTACACCAAGCTTCTTAGCGTTGAATAGGCTTGTTATATATGTCACAAGTAAATGTTAGAAATTGGGTAAAATTTAAAACCTCAACACAGTCCATGCCTACAGGAAGCAATCATTTGTGAACAGCCGAGAGCCCAGGCCCTCTGGATGAAGCAAATAGAGTAGGACAAGGGACTGGTTTTTACCAAGCTAGGTTTGGATTCCTGGGTATTGAGAAACCATCGCCTGTTGGAGGTGTCTGTTGACGGATTAGACGATTGGCTCTAATTTGACCTAGTCTGTAAGTTTTGGCCATGACATGCAATGTGGCAACTCAATGAAGCTTTCTACAAATTGTGCATGCTGTAAATTACCCCATGGGGAGTGGGGCCACGGCATCTTTTCCAGCAATGACGTATCTTAAACATTCCTCTTGCTTAGACTTCATAAAGTCATAAAGACCTGTGCTGGTCAGGCAGCAAGGGACTTCGATCTCACGATTTCTTAGTGAGAATAAAGGGTCACACAGCATAAAACCTTTTACATTGTTCTTCTACATGTGATTGTATGCTGAAGATGACAATAATATTGATTATGATCTGTAGTCTTCTTGATGAGCATCTTCTTCACCGCCAGAACAACAGCAAGGTCCATTACATCTACTCTAACCTCTCAGTAAAGTTTGATAGCAGACATCACTGGATGTGCTGCTACAACAGTATTCAAAGACAAAACGTTCAGCTTCAAAAAATTTGAATAGAAGTTTATAGAATAGAAGATATTGACTTCAAATCTAAATTTTTTACATGGATTACTAAATGAGGGTTACCTATATATGATATTAGTTTTATTGCGCTGCAATGGAAATTACTGAACCACAGAAACACAAAAAATGGGTTAAGGTAATAGTCTACAAAATAACTCAGGCCAAAAAAAGTTGCAAGTGAAAACCAATTACACAACATTAAACTACTGTTTTGTATGTATTGTCCATGTTCTTATTGTCTCAGATCTAAACTCTGAAACTAAGCATTGATTTCTGGGTTTTTCAAAGAAAACAAACACAACAATGAAGTGATTCCATGTAAGTCAAAAGTAAAATTTGGTCATAGGGACACTGACAGAAACTGAACAGCAAAATGGCATTACATAATGAAGCTGTTGTAGACCACGAAGTGGAGCATTTACAGGAAGACAGAAATGGGTTAAAGAAATACCCAGCTTTTAACACAAAGAAATTAATACAAAAGTTAGAAAATATTGCAATGAAGGGAATACTGACCAGAGATGTACTACTACTACTACTACTACTACTAATAATAATAATAATAATAATAATAATAATAATAATAATAATAATGTAATAATAATATTTGTCTATTAAAGGTAGATGGAAAGAGAAGGCCTAATGTAACGGACAATAAGGGAGGTGGGATGAGAGATGGAAAGTGAACATAGCAGGATTTCATTCTGCCGCAGCCTGGAGGAGGAGAAGGAGGAGGAGGAGGAGGAAGAGGAGGAAGAAGCCTGACGCGGGACGTTTGTGGAGCGGAGCACCGCGGATTTCCTCCAGCTGGCAACCAGGGGCACAATGATGGGAATATCTGTGGAATGATAAGGACCGTTAGCTCAGGATGGGCAGGCGCAGAGATCAGCTTTAACTTCAGCCGGTGGCGGTTCAGCTTGGAAATGGTAGGAGCAAACCTGGTCGTTACACTAGTGTCTTTACTGTATTCCTAAAAGAGAGGCGACTTAGAGTGAGAGGACAAACACTGGCCACGCAGCTCAACCAAGTAATTAATTCCCCCTGTATTTCATAGAGTTTTGTGTCGGAGGCTGTTTTTCTGTCTTTGAGTTCTTCAGCAGTTTTATGCCGCTCCGCGATATCCCACTCCTGTTCCTTTCAAACCTAGCAAATAAACTAACCCTTCTACCGAGACACACGCACAGCGTCACAGCTCAACCCGCAGACAGCGGAGGGTTTCAGGGCTCACACATTACACGCAACCATAAAACACTTAATATTAGAATTAAGTTAACTTCTAGTCGAGTCGTCCTCTCATTCAGTTGGCATTATCAGTCAAACACTCCGTCCTAGGCGGAAGTGCAAAGCGTGGATCCATCATTCAAATAACAATCCAATCGGACGAAGCTCACTTTTCTGATCACGCACAGGCCGAATTTAACACACGGGCCAGAAACACCATTAGCTGGACTGTCACCTACCAAACGATAAGTTTTCCTATTCAAACAGAATAAGGTATTTAAACTCCCACAGCTTTCACTGGATTCTGGCTTCTGTTGGTTCTGCTTTGTGAAACGGGCTTGTTGGAAGAATCCAGCTTTTATATGATCCGCAAAGGTAGTTTTAGAGCCTTTGGTGTGAGAATGGCTGGAGCGGTGTGTTAATAAAAGTTGTGTTGGTCGGCGCTTTGGAGCAAAGCAGGCCTGACTGTGTCCCGATCACCAGCGGGACAGTAAAAGGCCAAGCTGAAGTTCGGTTGCTGCTGCTGTCTCCTCCTCCACCTCCTCCCCTTTGTGGAAGGCTGGATTTTTTTTACGTGTTTATGTTAGTCAGCAGAAAATGGCTGCAGTAAAAGCCAGGGGGTTGAGTTAGAATGAGAGGCCGACAGAGGGCCTCCTTCCCTGGCGTAGAGACAAGGAGGCAAGCTGCTGTGAAAACACATCTTCAGCTCTCTATCTATATATTTAGCTAGCTAGCTGTTATGACCACTGCATACACTTGCACTGATTGAACTTGTTCATATTGTTGACCAGGACAAAACGCAAATCACAGATATAAGGGCCCTCCTCTTCCATCCTTTGTCAAAAGTGTACTTTAATGTTTACCATTAAGTTGGACTTTATGTATTATGGAATCTAAACCTTTTTAGATTCCATTGTTTTTAATTTGGGCACCAACTGTGTTTTACATGCTAGTCTTCAGTACACTTCATCCAAAACATATTTACAACATAGTTGTAAATAAAGCTGCAGTATAATAAACTGTGAAAAAAGTGAAGCGCTGTGATAACTTCCTAGATGTGCTGTATGTTGTTTCAGTTGTCCAGGTGGCTACTGAAACCTGAGTAAAGTATTTTACACTGGAGTCACATTCACTCAACCACACACCAATATGCAGATTAGTATGCAACTTGTACTTTACTTTACAATTTAAAGGTGACTGACTACTCTTCCCACTCAGCCACAGTGTTTAAAAACATCTTCTGCTCTATTCTGAGTATTAGAGGTTTATTACCAGCGATGCCATTGAAAAGAATTATCAGCAAGATCAGCAAGAGAATTATCTGGGAAATTGTCAATCTCAACTGAAATGAATTCTTTAAATGGGGGTATTATGTAAACTCAACTTTTTAAACTTTATATCAGCTATTTATGGCTTTGAACAACTGAGCAGCAGCTCATAAGGAAGGGAGTGTCTGTTATTGCATTGCTTCTGCTGGAAAAAATGCAACAATTTAAGCACATATACATCTGTAAGTTTGTATTGATTTTGACAAGTCAGTGTCTTTAAATAATTAATTATTCTAGAATTGATTATATTCATATATTGCTTGTTTTGACAGCCCTGAACTTAACTATTAAGATGCTTCTGCATAGTCCTCATCATTTCCCTGCCATCCTCCCTGAAGGCTGTTTTTTTCTTGCTTAGCAATTCCTTCAGGTCACTGGTGATCCAGAGTTTGTTGTTGGAGAAGCGTCTCACTGTTCTGGTGGGGATAGTCTTAAAACAGACGTTTGTATACTGTATTTATTATTCATGGCATTGATGTCCCCTCCATGTGGTTACCATACTGTATTCCAATTTGAATAAATAGAAAAACAAAGCTGTGTGTAGCCTCGCCAGCAACAAACCCCAACAAAGAGTAGGCTACCCTGCAACATAGCTCTGTATAATCATGGTAAAGGCAGTCTGAAACAAGTGCCATGGTGCTGTAAATGTATTTCTTTTCATTATGGATCAGTTTTTTCTTGCATCTCTTGGTTTACTGGCTGTGTTATTTTTTTCAGATAATTTTTGCTGTTAACATGGATTTTTATTTTTTGCATTAGAAAGTCATGCAAAGAAAAGTAAAAAATAACTTCTGAAATTATTTTTTTGTTTTGTATTACTTTAATGTTTCTCTATCAGTTTAATAAATTTGTTTGCCAAAAGATCACACATTGCCCATTGTAACTGAAAGAAGAGATGGATTGAACTTCTGTCATTCTCTCTAGTTTGCATCCATTAAATCTCCTCTTTATCTGATCTGGGGTTTTCAGTGCTAATTTTGGTATCATTTGAACCTTTGAGGCGTCAGTCAGCACTTCCTAGTTGTAAAACTCCACCTGATTCCTAAACCATCGTGTTCCTCTGGTTACTCATCATATCAAAAGTACAAAAATAAAAACGTAACAGCAAAATTTCATGTAGCTGCATAATATCCTAAATCAGCAGGAAAAATAATTCAAAAAGCAATGTTTCACCCTGAAAAAACAAAAAAATACATCCAATTGCTTTTGATGTTTTCCAATATTTATAGCAACTGCTATGAATACTGTTTAAAGCTTTAGCAAGGGTAGACTAGGAGGAGCTATATTGTCACATATTTGTGGGGTGCACTAATTATTAAATCTCTGTTTTCCATTTAATGAGTTAATAGTAAAAATTTGCCCCTAAACACCCCAACTTTACAGTGGACTCTGATGATAAAATACATTTAATATGTATTTTTCTTAGCTCTACTGCCAAAGATGTGGGCTGGTTTCTGCCACCTAGTACAGTAAGCCTGGATGACAATTGGGAAAATAAACATGAAAATTGGCTGTACAGTTAAGTGCCAAATGTTAGCCTGTGGCTCTGTTAGAGAGAACTCCAGCTGAAACCCTAGCACTTTAAAAGCACTTTTTGCACTTTATTAACAAGCACTTAATTTAAGCATAGGTTTGCACATAAATAACAATTTGCACACAAAAATTTTAATTGTATTTATTGAGTATTTTTAGTGATTAGCATGTAGCCTTTTGTTCTGGGCTCTACACAGCTGCTCCTCATTCAGAAATGAGGTGGTTGCCTGTGAAGGGAGGATAATTGTTACTCAGAGCAATGAGCTACTGGTGGGTAAAACTGAGCAAATGTTTGTGCATAATCTGTTAAGTGTGGAGTGCTAATATGAAGTGACTCATCTGTCTTTTCTGTGTCCTCTCTAGTGTGTTTGGACAAATACTTCCCTGGGGGTCCAGACACCATTTATAGGTTCTGGGAGAGGCCATTGAATTGTGGGGGCTGGGGGGGTTGTTTATGTGTTTTGTGGTGTTTCATTATGGTGTAATATTAAAACTAAATATTTATAAAACGTAAGTGGAAATGTTTGTATTTAGTAAAAGGTATTTTATTTAATTAGGTGGAGATTGGAGAATTGAGATTCCCCTGTGAATTAACCTCTAGAACCCGACGGACCCACCGGTGGGTCCAGCTGCCATGTGACCTCGGCTCGCTTAGGGTGTAAGAGGTTAAAGGTGGTTTGGTCCATCACAGCTGGGATTATTTAAGGCTGCAATTTCACCTGTGAAATAATTATTGATGCTGTGTGAAGAATAAACCACTGATGTTTCCACCTAACTCTGCCTCAACTTTTCATCCTCACTGTAAAATCCAGCTGCAAAAGGTCACCTTGTTACACTCATTTTGGCCACTTGTACCCATGACCTCATTCTTTCAGTCATGACCCATAGATGAGGGTAGAAACGTAGATTGGCCGATAAATCGAGAGCTTTGCATTTTAACTCGGCTCTTTTTTCACCACAAATGACCGGGACAGTGCCCGCTTCACTGCAGAAGCTGCGCCAATCTGCCTGTCAATCTCCCGCTCCATTTTACTTCATTTGTGAATTAGATCCCAAATATCTCCCTGAGCTGCCACCTTCTTGTGGTGGAGGGGTTTGAGTGTCCCAGTAATCCTAGGAGCTATGTTGTCTGGGGTTTCATGCCCTGGTAGGGTCACCCAAGGCAGCAGGACCTAAGTGAGGACCCAGACAAAGCGCAGCCCTGAAGACCCCTTATGATGAACAAGACAGTTGGTCACCAGGCCCTACTCTGGAGCCAGTCCCGGAGGTGGGACACTTTAGTGAATGCCTCGTGGCTGGGCTTTGAACCCATGGAGCCCGGCCAGGCTCAGCTCCCTTCCATCACTGGTAGGAGGGACCAAAGGGGTTGGGTGTAGTGTGGGATGTGTCGGGGCCAAGAGCAGGGACCTCGGCGGTCCGATCCTCGGTTACATTTAGGCTAGACAATGAAAAATTGTCCTTAGGCCTTGTATGACTGCAAAGTAGATATAAATTTGAAATCAAGGGAAGAAAAGAAGAGGAAAACAGGAAGGAGAAAGGGAGAAGAGATTGCTTGAGAGAGCCAGTGAATTCTAGCAGCACTGAATTCTGGGTCAAGACATTGACATTTTTTTATCATTATTCATCAGTGTATATACAACAAACTTTACAGACTAACAAAAAGAAAAAGGGTCATTGATCTGCAAAATAAATAACCAGATAATAGAATGAATAATAGGAACAAAATAAAATAACTAAACAAAAATGAGAAACATACAAAGGTCTAACCTGATGATGAATTTTATTATTCATCACAATGAATTCTGCTCAAAAACTTTATCCTCAAGCTTTGCAAAGTGTCAGTTGCATTAAAATGAACATTTTCCTTCATAACACACAAGAGTGAGATCAATGTAACACACTTCCATCTCAGGATACAAAAACATGTAACCGTAACCCTAAACACTCTGAGAAATAGTTCCCACTGCTGTCTTTTTCTTCTTTCAGGTTTTTTGGTGAAAATGTTATTCAACCCTTGGAGGTTTAACTCAACTTACTGCTTTAAGTTTATCTTTCACAAACTCTCATATTTAGTTTTAAAATCTAAAACTCGCTAAATTTATTTGACTGAAACAGTGGAAAATAGTAGACACAAATAAATGCGGCTCAAATGTTTTACAGTGTAGTGATCAGAATTTGAAGTGCATTGTTTGTTGAAGATATCAGTTTGTATATTTTTGAAAGTGTTTTTGGAGACTTTGCAATTTTATTGATGATGTCTAACAGATACTGAGGTGAGAATTATTTATGTCTATTTTTGTTTTGATGGATTGTTTTAATTGATCATATTGAAGAAGCTGTTCCTTGTCAATGTTGTATTTATCAATAAACTGTTGAAATGTTATGTTAGATGTTATGCTTGTCAAAAATGTAATGTAGGTATGTGACACCCTTTTCCTTCTATTTAATTCCAGACAGAGGTGATTTATTTGCAGTGAAATCTGGATTATTCCATATTAGTGTTTGAGTTGTGGGTGAGAATATATAGTTTTTTATTTTATTGATCTTCCCTCAAGCTGTCAGAGTTGTTGCAATTGCTGGGATTTTAAAACAGTTGTGATATCTAATTGTGTTGCTAATGAATGGTTGGTCTTTTATTAATATGTCTTTGCAGTCAGATTGTTCGATGTCAGGCCATGGATGAAAATGATGGTTTCAGTGTATCAATTTATGCGATATTATAATTGGCTAACTAAGTAGTAGCGGACATTTGATGCTTCTAGGCCGCCTTGAAGTTTTGACTGTTGTTGAATATAGCCCTGTAGCTGGAGCAATGAGTGGGATCTTTGTTAGTTTTGAGAATTAATGAAATTAGTGCTGTATTCATGAGATACGGGATGAACTTTTGTCATCTACCATTTTAACAAATAGTGGAGACAGCAACTTCCAGAAATGTTTTTAAAATTCAGGGGGATATCCATCTAATCCTGGAGCCTTAATTATTTGTCAATTTGCTTTAGAGCTTTTTCATATTCTGTGGATGGGAGAGGGGTATCTAAGATGTCTGACTGTTCTTTTGTTAATGATGTAAAGTGTGATATTACTGAGAAAATAACAGAATTGTCTGAAGGTGCTAGTTATGATTTATGGGTCATTGGTAATGCTTCCTCTGGAGTCTTGAATTGTTGTGATGAGGATATTTTTTTTTCCATATTATGCTTAAGTTAATTTGCTAAATATTTGCTAGGTTTATCATTATGTTAATAATGGTTATATTGTAGTCTTTGTATGATAACTTGTGTCTTTTTTACTAATAATATTATCAAGTTTATTTTTGTGTCTCTAATTTTCTAAGTGTTTGTGCTATTGGGGTAGTTGCATATAAATTGTTTTAGTTTGTCTTCCTGGTAATTTTCTAAGTTTTGTTCACTTTTCTTTTTGAATGAGGAGTATGAAATTATTTTCCTTCTTATCACTGTTTTGGCTGTTTCCCAGATGAGAGATAGAGATGTGTTTATTATTTCATTTGTTTCCATAAAAATGACCAGTGTTTCCCAAAGTATAAATCAAATTGTCTTGTCAGTTGTCTTGCATTAGAAATGTGTTGAATTGCCATCTTTGGCTTGCTTTTGTTTCAGTTTTCTTGTGTAACATAAAACTGATGGGTGCATGATCGGATATGATAATTGGATCATATCCGATCCAATTATCGGATATGATAATTGTATCGGATATGATCCAATTAACATATCCGAACTCTTATGGAACTCCATAAGAGTTCCATAACAGCAACTCTTATGGAAGAGTTGCTGTTATGGAAGCAACTCTTCCGTAACAGAAATATCTGTTATGGAAGAGTTGCTGGTAAGATGTATATGTATATGCACATATACCACACACATGCGCATACACACAGACACATACATATACACACATATTCATATTTACATACATACTTATTCCTAACCCTACTCACATACATACACACGTACATATACAATCACACATATATTAAATTTTTTCTAAATTGCTAGGGAGAGAGCAAAATAACAAACAAATCAGAAGAAAACCTTTTGGGAGTATTTAATGTACAGGTAAAAAGAGAGAGGAAGAGAAGGAAGAGTAAAAATAAAATACAGCATAATGATGTTGCATTTGTAATGATAGACATTAATTGTCTGACAGAAAATAAATCAATAATATAATAATATTGATGTATATAGAAAACAATAGTGAAAAAAAAATCTGACTTATTTATATAAGTATACTTACTTACATAAATAAGTGTACTTACTTTTGTATCACAAAAGTAAGTACACCCCTCACATTTCTGCAGATATTTAAGTATATCTTTTCATGGGACAATGCTGACAAAATGACACTTTGATGCAATGAAACGCTGTCTGTGTGCAGCTTATAAATTTATTCTTTCCTCAAAATAACTCTATATACAGACATTAATGTCTAAACTGCCAGCAACAAAAGTGAGTACACCACTAAGAGACTACACCCCTAAATGTTCAAACTGAACACTTCTTGTCATTTTCCCTCCAAAATGTTATGTGATTAGTTAGTGTTACTAGGTCTAAGGTGTGTGTCGGGAGCAGGTGTGTTCAGTTTTTTAGTACAGTTTGGAATCCAGAGACTCTAGTTTATTAGTCACTCTTTAGCTCATATTTTAGAAACTGTAGAGTACTCACTCTTTAGATGCTAGAGACTCCTATTATTGCAACCCAGAAAAGGAATTAGAACAAACTTAGAATCCAGAAAAAATTCTTTCAGAAGAGGAACATTTAGTTTTTTATTATTACTAAGAAACTGTGGAGTACTCATTACTTTTACAAATTTAGAGCAAACTTAGAAAGTCCAGAGAATACTTACTTACTTCCATCTTATTTAGCAACCCAGAAAAGGGATTAGAACTTGGAACCCAGAAAAACTACCTTAGCAACTACTTTTTAGACTCCTTCCAAACCAGAAAAGAATTAGTTAGGGAAGTATAAGTAAGTATGCTTACTTTTACTTATCTAACAACCCTGAATAGGAGTATATAGTTTATTTACTTTGGATCAACATTATTAGCTTTTTCTTTTGGTTTGTTATTTTGTTTGTATGTTCTTTTAAATCTGTTGCATTGCCTTGTTGCTGAAAATGTGCTATATAAATAAAATGACCTTTAATTTGACCTTTTACAGCTTTCACACGCTCTCATACTGGTCACTGAAAGTTCCAACATGGGACCTCATGGCAAAGAACTCTCTGGGGATCTTAAAAAATTAATTGTTGCACTACATGAAGATGGCCCAGGCTACATGTCAGGAGAATTGCTGACACCCTGAAACTGAGCTGCAGCAGAGTGGCCGAGATCATCCAGCATTTTTAGCTGGTTTCACTCAGAACAGACTTCATGTTGGTCATGTAAAGACGCTCAGTGCACATGCTCAGTGTCACATCCAAATGCTGTCTTTGAAAAATGGGCACAGGAGTTCTGTCAGCATTGCTGCAGAGATTAAAGAGGTGGAGGGTCAGCCTGTTGGTGCTCTGACCATACGCCACACACTACATCAACTTCATCTGCATGGCTATCCCTCCAGAAGGAAGCCTCTTCTCAAGTCTATACATAAGAAAGTCCGCAAACAGTTTGCTGAAGACATGTCAACAAAGGACATGGATTATTGGATGCAGGTCCTATGGTGTGATGAGACCAAGATCAATTTGACCATTTGACCATGCTCAGATGGTCTCTAGCATGTGTGGCAGCTGTCAGGTGAGGAGTACAAAGATAAATGTGTGATGCCTGCCGTCAAGCATGTTGGTGGGAATGCCATGGTCTGGGACTGCAAGACCATGGCTTTAGGTATTGCAGGTATTGGGGAGTTACATTTTATGACCTTCAATATGTACTGTGAAATACTGAAGCAGAGCATGATCCCCTCTCTCCAGAAACTGGATCACAGGGCAGTGTTCCAGCATGATAATGACCTAAACACACCTCTAAGACGACCAGTGCTTTATTGAAGAGGTTGCAGGTAAAGGAGCAAGCATGTCTCCATACCTAAACCCAATAGAGCATCACTGGGGCATCCTCAAGCCGAAGGTGGAGGAGCGCAAAGTCTTGAATAGCCACCAGCTCTGTGACGTCGTCATGGAAGAATGGAAAAGAATTTCAACGGCACTCCGTGAAGCTCTGGTGAACTCCATGCCCAGGAGAGTTAATGTAGTTTTGGTAAATAATGGTGGCCACGCAAAATATTGATTCTTAAGGAATTTTCACTAAGGGGTGTACTCACTTTTGTTGCCGGCGATTTAGACATTAATGGCTGTATATAGAGTAATTTTGAGGGAATAATAATTTTACACTGTTATATAAGCTGCACACAGATGACTTTTCATTGTCAATGTATCATTTTGTCCCATGAAAAGATATACTTAAATATCTGCAGAATTGTGAGGGGTGTACTCATTTTGTGATACACTGTACATGAGGGTAAAATAACAAAGTAATAGAATTACCAAAGAAAACAGGAAAAAAGAAAAAAAAGGAATAAAGTCAATAATGATAATGTTGTAGATAAAAATACAAACCAAGCAGGTATGTATTTACATGCATAAAAATAAATAAATAAAATCTTAGTGGTGATGATAGCAGTAAAATAAGGTAATACTGACAATGATAAACGTATCAATATTAATAAAACAATAATTTACATATTAAAAAAACCTAAAAATAATAACAATATTGATGACAACAGTTCTGATAATAAATCTGTTGTATTGAGTCCTTCGATATTAATAATAAAATACCAGCAAAAAACTCATATTTACGCACATAAATATACGCTGATCCCCATTCTGCCCCAAGCATGTAATCAGGACAAAATGCAATAGAAAGGCAGTTAACAAGAACCATATTTTAATCACCTAATTCAGCTCAGATCATGGAACGGTCTCACTTTCAGTTGATCACTGATCAAAGCTATGTCCAAAAATCCAAAAATTAATGGAACAAAAAAAACATGTTCTCTTGAGGAAGGTGTCGAGAGTTGGCTGGCGTCCCAGCTTGAGGTTCTCTGCAGAACCTGTGGTACTTTTGGTTGGAAACACAGGAAAGAATCCTTCTGGTCAAGGAATGGAGAGGCTGCCAAAGCAGGCAGATGCGTCCAGAGCCTTGTCTCCATGGGAACACACAAACGTGGGGTATGCAGAACGCTTTCTAGAAGTCCTACAGTGAACACTTTGAAGGTTTTGAAATAAATCTTCTTCCTGGCAAGCAGGTTAGAAGAAAAAGGTTCAGAGCTCTTGTGTCTCAGTTGGAGGTTGACTAAGAGTTTTATTGCAAAGGGGGAGTTTGGCAGTGATGTCTCTAACATGAAGAATGTGATGTTTCCAGCAGTGGTGTCTCCAGTACAAAAAAATGCTTAGAAATTAGATCTGATCAGTTTGTGAATTAAGATGAATTACAACAATAATTAGTTGAAAATAGATTTATTAACAATATATAAGTGGTATGAAAATCTCTAAAAATGAAATAAAGAAAGCAATAAAGTAAATGTATAAACAAAAGTTTAACATGAAATAAATGAAACAATAGATTAAAAATAGAAGTCATGAAATAATCATTTTTGTTCATTTGCTGGAACATTAAACAATTTTATGGGGCAATTTATTTCATTCTGTATCTATTCTTGATTTTTGCAAAATTTCTCCTCCATACGACTCACCACTCTGGGGTCTCAGAACAGGCCAAATCATATTCTAAGTAATTCTTGAACTCAATTAACAAATCTAGTTTATATATGCTTAAACATATTTGAAATTACACAGTCTGTGTGTGAAACTCAATAATTTTGGTTAAACGGTTGTTATTCCATGCATTAACCTTTTATGTGTGTGTGTGTGTGTGTGTGGGTGTGTGTGTGTGTGTGTGTGTGTGTGTGTGTGTGTGTGTGTGTGCATGTGTGTATTTGTCTGTCCTGTAGGATGAGTTCCATCCATTCATTGAGGCTCTGCTGCCCCAGGTTCGTGCCTTTGCTTATACATGGTTTAACCTCCAGGCCAGAAAGAGGAAGTACTTCAAAAAACATGAGAAGAGGATGACTAAAGAAGAAGAAAGAGCTGTTAAAGATGAATTACTGGGAGAAAAAGCAGAGGTAGAATTTTTAAATAATGCTACAGCATGTTGTCAACTACATGCACATGAACTGAGATTTCTGTGTCTGTGTCATTCTGCTACTAGGTGAAACAAAAGTGGGCTAGCCGACTTTTGGCTAAACTAAGAAAAGACATCAGACCTGAATGCAGAGAGGACTTTGTCTTGTCAATCACTGGAAAGAAGGCTGCGTGTTGTGTCTTGTCAAATCCTGACCAGAAAGGCAAAATGAGACGAATAGACTGTCTCAGACAAGCTGACAAGGTAAATAGATACGTAGATAAGTAGATATTTTCTGCTTAAGAGTTATTAGCATAAAATAATGTTATTTTCTGCTAGTTATTAGTTATTATTATTAGTTATTATAAGTTCTTATTTTCACAGTGTATATTCTTGTTAGCAATGATTTAACATAATAGATTAACCAAACTTGTTAATGCAAATTCACAGCAGATCAAATGAACACACATCGAAAACATCAGTATTTTGGCCAATTGCAGTTATTCCAGAGCTAACGCCAGATTCATTCAGAATAGTATATCTGTATGCTTTGTGTATATATCTGTGTGTGTGATATTTTAGTAGTGTATATGCAATTTTAGTTTTGTGTGTATGCAAGAGAAAATTGTATGCGTGTGTGACATTTTAATAGTGAATATGCACAATTTTAGTATTTTGTGTGTGTGTATGAGTCTTTAGTAGTGTGTGAAAGACAAAACATAATTTTTGTCCTAAATGGTCCCTCATAGTTGCAGGCACAGCTTTGGAATTTCTTACTTGAAAGTACAAAGAGGAAGAAATCCAACAGAAAGTCATCTTTGTCTGTCAAGGAAAGAAAGCATGATGCTTTTCTCACAATCAAAACCCATCCACTCCTTTCTATCCCTTTGATTTACAATATGAGTAAATATCTGGGTTGAATAATATTGAGTCATTAGAAATGTAAATAATGTCATAAGTTTAACAACTTTTGACATGTTTTTAGTAGTATAGTTAAGCTTTGTCTGACTATCCATGTGGAAATCCAAGTTAAATGAACTATTTAAGCCATCATATCTATGTAAGCTGTTTATTTGGCCATATATAATTTGGAGACAGTTATGGTTACATTTATCACGTTATAAGGACTTATTAGTATGGTTACTTTCAGTACATTTGTTTGGAGTGTTTTCTTCATATGTTGATGTCTTTTTGTAAAATTCCTTCACTTGACCTGACTTTTTTCAACCGGTGAGAAACACCGGTTGAAAACTTTCTTAGTTGCTGGCATTTATCTTTGCCAGCAACTTCTCTAACATTTGACGTACCTTGTCTAATTTTATCTACAGAGAATTCCAAATGTAAATGAACCTTACAATCCTTAATATCTTTATAAAATAATGTTTTTTGGCCATAGTATGACTTCTATACTGATTTGTATACCATAACATAATTTGTATATACTCTTCTGTAT
The DNA here is from genome assembly GCF_019740435.1 of Gambusia affinis. Taxonomy (NCBI): domain Eukaryota; kingdom Metazoa; phylum Chordata; class Actinopteri; order Cyprinodontiformes; family Poeciliidae; genus Gambusia; species Gambusia affinis. The sequence continues at coordinate 822,926 of NC_057877.1, forward strand.
TTTGTGTCTTTACACTTTCACAGTTTTTTTTTTTTTTTTTTTTTTTGCATTAGGAAGTGATGTAAGACACAGTTTAGCTAACTGAATGCTTGTTCACATTGGGTGCAACAGTATGTTTCTTTTCAGGGCAGGTGGCAGGGTCCCATGAGTGGGTAACATTTGGGGTAGTGACCTGCAGTTTTACTTATCATTGCATCTCACATTTAGGGAGGTACTGATACCATCCAGTTATCTCATGATGAACACTAATACAAAGTTATGGTTGACTGTAATGAAAATAATTTCATTCTTTGTTTATGATTATAATCTTTGTGTTACAGGTGTGGAGGTTAGACTTGGTGATGGTTATCCTCTTTAAGGGAATTCCTCTAGAAAGCACAGATGGAGAGCGTCTGGTTAAGGGAGGCCAGTGCTCCAATCCTGTTCTCTGTGTCCAGCCACGACATATCTCTGTTTCTGTGAAAGAGCTAGACCTCTACCTCGCCTTCTATGTACAGGAGAAAGGTATCTATGCACACACAGTACAGTCACCCTCACATACACTCGCACACCCACACACACACACACACACGCACACACACACACACACATATATATATATATACATTCTCTCTACTCTTGTTTTCAGAGGCAGAGCAGAGTAACAGTCCCAGTCGTACTGGAGTTGGCTCTGATCAGGAGGACAGTCGGACAGCAACCATAGGTAACAAATCTCCTTAAGAAAAATTCCCTCCATATAGCTTGTTTGCTGCAGCGATATTTGTGTTTGAAAACACACTATAGATTAGAATATTTTTTGTATTTGACCAGTATTTTTTTTTTTAAATCATTGGAAAAAACTGAAGCTCCTCTGTCATTGTGACAGATTACAACTATTGGTTTAAATTATTGGTTGAAACTCGTTGGACACTTTCAATTTTGCACACATTGCGGAGGTAAATAAACCAATCAATACAAAAACATGACTTCTGAATACCATCTCTGACATGGACAGTGAAGTAAATGAATCTTGCTGACTGGGAGCTGACAGCGCACTGAAGAGTTATGATGTGTTCTCACTAAACGTTTTGAGCAATCAGGCGTGTCTGCTTTACATTCAAAGTCTATCTGGACAGTGACATAGTATTGACATAGTATCAATACAGTTTTGCTATGGGTCAAAATACTTCATGACGCCTCATTTACTCATCACTAGGTCCACCTCTCCACTACCAACATCATGACGCATTCAGTTCTTTTCATGGATGTTCAATCAGGCCTTTGACTCAGCAATCCAGCACTTCTACTGTTTTTCTCTGAAACCAGTTAGGAGTTTTCTTGGTTGTGTGTTTGGAATCATTGTCTTGCTTGAAACTCTATAAACATTTCATCCTCAAATTCTTATCAAGAATGTTTCAGTACTACCACTACTCACAATCCAGGTAAGATATAAAGCCCAAACTAATATTTTTTAACCTTATTTGTAGCACAGATATTTTCTTCAATCCCATGTCCAATAATTGGAGAGTAGTAAGTACAAAGAAGCAGAGTTAAAAGCCTAGTGTGTGCATGTGTGTATATTTGCCATTTCCCCAGACTCACGACAGTCTTTAACTGACTGTTTGTTTCTGCAGATGGCCCAGAGTTCCAGGAAAGTTTTGTGACTTCAGGAGTTTTCAGTGTTCCTGAGTTGGTCCAGGTCTCAAGAAGTAAGTCTTCTTTACCTGAACTGGGAAGTGAAAGTGAACTGTCCAATGTCTCAGCATGGGTCAACAATCTAGAAGGGGTAAAATAATGATTAATATATTAAGCCAGAAATTTAGCATGCTACAAGTGTCAACCACCAAATGCCGTGGAACCATCATCATAAAATAAACTGATGGAATTTACCTAAGGTGGCCATTTTTTAGTAAACTTTAGCTCTTACTGTACTTTTTCATTCTCTCATTACACCATTCACTTACTTTCTCCCTAGCACCCTCTTGTGCTTTAACCTTCCATTTTATCTCATTTAGTTATTTAAAATCTTTTTTATTCTGAGCTCTTCCTTTAACTCCCAAACATTTGAGTCATGAACACTAATTAAAAAATATTCATATCCAAATCTGATCTTCAGAATGATCCAAAACATCAACAGTTTGGGTGTAGAAGTTTCAGTTTGTATGTACTAAGTCTGAACAGGGTTTCTTGCTTCTATGTGTAGCTCCAGTAGTTACAGGAGTGGGACCTGGTTTCTCTATTGGGGAGCTTCAAGGTCATCTGGCCTATGACCTTAACCAGTCCATCAACCAACCGGTCAGCCTGCGACGGTCGCTGGCCAGCACGTCCTCCAGCGGGTATGCAGACGCAAAACATGCATCTGAGTTGACTGATTATATTATGATTGAATAATATAATCAGTTGGTGCTGATTATATTTTAGAGTTAAAAAAGGAAAACTCAGAATCAAGGGACTCATCTAGCAAGTTCATTAGGTTGTGCTTGAAGTCAAAGAAAAAACAGAAGATGGGAGCTGAAGTAAAGCAGAATGAACATGTTGAAAACAGAAGAGACTACACCCTGGAGGGGAAACCTAAGGGACAGATAGCTTCTTCTGTGTTTCTATGTTGACGTCTGGCATATTAAATATAATTTCTAATCAGTGATCTAAGGGAGGATTTATGTTGCATAAGTGAAAATATGAAGAGTGACAAATATTACTTGAAAACAAGGATAGGCAGAATGTGACTAACATACCTAGGCTGGTCAACCACTGAATTGCCTTTTTCCTCTGCTCTCCATTAACATAGATAAGCCTTAGATAGGCTTTTGTTAGACATGATTAGGCTTGACTCAGCGTTGAATAGGCCTGTGTTAGTTTTAAATAGGCTTACATTAGCTTTGAATAGGCTTGCTTTAGTACTGGATAAGCTAGCTGCTTGCATGCCTACGCCAGTCATCTCATAATTTCTTCTTTAAAGAAAATTTTTAGCAATACAAATGGTTGGCATATAATATCTGTGAGCGACATACATTAGATCCATTTATGTGTGTTCTTTTGACAGAGTTTACTGTAATCCAACATGTCTACAGACAAATGGTACAGGTTTGACATTAAAAGAGTAATTTTATTTAGCAGGACAACACTTACGCATATTTAGGCATTATTTTTGTCAAAACTTCTGAACAGTAACTTAAGTCCAGAATGATTATGTACTAATCTGTCTGTAGGAGTAAACGCCTTAAGTCTGGTTCCATTGAAGAGGATGTTGACAGTCCTGGAGGGGAGTATTACCATTCACCTGCATCTCCTGCAAGCAGCTCTAGGAACTGGACTGATGACTTGGAAGGAGGTAACAGAATAAGCAACATCTAATCGGACATAGATATCAGTTAGCCTGAGAGACAGAGGCTTGAATTGTTTTATTTTCTGTCAGCAGAAGAACTTACTAAGTGAAAAAACATGAACAATACTGAGAGTCCAAACTGTTGATGCATTTAAATATTTTTCACAGTTTAAATTTGAGAAAAATATATTATAGGAAAACTATTAAACCCATTTCATCTCAAGCCAATAAGACTATGCTTGCCTGTTAACATGGCCAAAATATATTTACAGTGGGGCAAAAAAGTATTTAGTCAGCCACCAATTGTGGAAGTTCTCCCACTTAAAAAGATGAGAGGCCTGTAATTTTCATCATAGATATACCTCAACTATGAGAGACAAAAGGAGAAAAAAAAATCCAGAAAATCACATTGTCTGATTTTTAAAGAATTTATTTGAAAAATATGGTGGAAAATAAGTATTTGGTCAGCTACAAACAAGCAAGATTTCTGGCTCTCATAGACCTGTAACTTCTTCTGTAAGAGGCTCCTCTGTCCTCCACTAATACATTACCTGTGTTAATAGCACCTGTTTGAACCCGTTATCAGTATAAAAGACACCTGTCCACAACCTCAAACAGTCACACTCTAAACTCCAACATGGCCAAAACTAGAGAGCTGTCAAAGGACAACCGAAACAAAATTATAGATTATTAATTATTAGAAAATGGAACACGATCTGGGGCTCCACGCAAGATCTCACCCCGTGGGGTCAAAATGATCACAAGAACGGTGAGCAAAAATCCCAGAACCACACGGGGGAACCTGGTGAATGACCTGCAGAGAGCTGGGACCAAAGTAACAAAGGCTACCATCAGTAACACACTACGCCGCCAGGGACTCAAATCCTGCAGTGCCAGACGTGTCCCCCTGCTTAAGCCAGTACATGTCAAGGCCCGTCTCAAGTTTGTTAGAGAGCATTTGGATGATCCAGAAGATGACTGGGAGAATATCATATGGTCAGATGAAACCAAAATAGAACTTTTTGGTAAAAGCTCTACTCATCATGTTTGGAGGAGAGAGAATGCTGAGTTGCATCCAAAGAACACCATACCTACTGTGAAGCACGGGGGTGGAAACATCATGCTCGGGGGCTGTTTTTCTGCTAAGGAACCAGGACGACTGATCCGTGTGAAGGAAAGAATGAATGGGGCCATGTATCGTCAAATTTTGAGTGAAAACCTCCGTCCATCAGCAAGGGCATTGAAGATGAAACGTGGCTGGGTCTTTCAGCATGACAATGATCCCAAACACACCGCCCGGGTAACGAAGGAGTGGCTTCGTAAGAAGCATTTCAAGGTCCTGGAGTGGCCTAGACAGTCTCCAGATCTCAACCCCATAGAAAATCTTTGGAGGGAGTTGAAAGTCCGTGTTGCCCAGCAACAACCCCAGAACATCACTGCTCTAGAGGAGATCTGCATGGAGGAATGGGCCAAAATACCAGCAACAGTGTGTGAAAACCTTGTGAAGACTTACAGAAAACGTTTGATCTCTGTCATTGCCAACAAAGTCTATATAACAAAGTATTGAGATGAACTTTTGTTATTGACCAAATACTTATTTTCCACCATATTTTGCAAATAAATTCTTTAAAAATCAGACAATGTGATTTTCTGATTTTTTTTTTTTTCTCCTTTTGTCTCTCATAGTTGAGGTATATCTATGATGAAAATTACAGGCCTCTCTCATCTTTTTAGGTGGGAGGACTTGCACAATTGGTGGCTGACTAAATACTTTTTTGCCCCACTGTACATGCTATGGTTCAGTCGAGGCTGCCGGTTCCAGGAAGGGGAACCGCCAGCCTCGACCCTCGCACAGGTGAACAGGAGATCACCACCTCCTCTCGGTCCTGTTGAGCAGTATATTCCACCAGACGGGCAAAATACTTGATCACCTCTGCACCTGATGTCTTCTTCCTCACATCACAGGGATAACAGATACCTGAGGAGACAAGTGGCCCCTGGGAGGAAGCACTGGGCATGTGCAGAGAAGGATAATACGTCACATAAGACCAGCACCCACAGCCTTACCCACCCTAAGACCACACCTCAGCAATTATAGGAAACCAAGCTTAGAAACCCCCAGGCAACCACCTTACTGCCAGACTGAGCTGATGAATGAGGAGCATCGAGTCAAAATAAACTAATTCTGTTTTGTTGTGTCCATTCTCTATATAAACTAATTCTTTGTCAAAGTACATTCTTCTTTTGATTAAGCTGGGTAGTTTAGTTTTGTTTCCCACTTTATCAGAACTAGATTATCTGTCCAAGGCCGCCGTGTTGGGCTCGTCCAACTTCTGTCTTCTAACAATAGATGTTGTGGCAAAAGCCACATGTTATTGTTAAGTTTTAGCAACAAAAAGAAATGTGGGTGATTTTATTAATGAAGCGTATATTTATGTTTTTGTGGTACAGGTTTGTCTCCCCCAGTGAAGAAGGCAGAGCTGGACAGCCCTTCTCCACAGGAGGGCTCACCAAGGATTGGATCTTTCACTCAGCACCACCGGCCAGTCATAGCAGTGCACAGTGGTGCGTAGCACTCAGAGTCCCTAACATTCTCTCGCTCTGCTTTATAAGCACAGGGGCCTCATGTACGCACAAAAAATATGCAGGGCCATATTTTACGCACAAGTCGTCATGTATAAAAATTAACTTTGTGTCAAAGTTTGTGTAAATATATGCACATTGGTATGAAAATGTGTGGCAGCCACGCAAACTTTTTCTGTGGACATTATCAAACTACAAAGCGTCAAAACTCACCTAAATACACTGAAATCTGACTAGATTCAGTTATTTAGACCAAGAAGCGTCAAACCCGATGTTTTTCATGATTTTGATATTTTATTGTTTAAACATAAATAATAAAACATATCCTCAGACAATAAGCTAACACACACAAAATAAAGAAAATAAAAATAAAAGTATGTGGAAACCTCACTCGAATGTAAATAGTACGTATATAAATAGTTGCTCATAGGTGTGCTGCGTAATTGTGGAACGATGTGGCTCTGATGGAGAACATCGCCAAGGGAAGGATTCAGAGGGAGAAACTGATCAGAGATCATATTGATCGGCTGGGAAATGTTGACGATATTTTATGAGCCTTTAGATTGCTTAGACTGATCATCCTTCAGTCGAGTCCACTTCTTTGTGAATGCGCCTTATGAACATAAAGCATTCTACCATTTAGAATAAATGGTAGAATTCCTCACTCAAAGACTCTCTGACGTGCTGTCTGTCTTTAAATCCCGGCTGAATGCACTACTGTTCAAACAGGCATTTGCAGGATCTCTTTATTTTTTATTTTTTGAATTTAGATTTATTTTTTCTTTAAAATGTATTATTTTTATTTTTATGAGTTAACATTATGTGTCCTCAAAGCACCTTTTAAATAAAATATATTATTATTATTATAAATAATTATACTGCTTTGGACAAGGATGTTGCCATGGTTATTGCTTGACGTCGTGCATCCAATTTCTTTTTTTTGTGCGCCACACTTTTCTAAATTTTTCCGTACGCCAGGTTTTAATGTGAAAACCGCACACTCTATTATGCATGAGGCCCCAGGTCTTCCACAGCCATTCTGTGTTACATTTATAAGATATTTTTCTCTAGCCTATCCCTAAATTTCACAAATCTTTCATATTCTTGTCAGGTCTCTCTCGATGTCCTCATCCCTCCTCATCGCTTCACTTTCCGTCTTCTTCCTACTTTGCTCATGGAGCAATCCGATACCCCCCCCATCTGGCCCAGGACCCATTGAAGGATCTAGTCTCATTGGCCTGTGACCCTGCAAATCAGTCCCCCAGTTCTGTAAGTTCCTCTGTTAATCTATAATCCAAATATATAATTTTGAGGCACTTCACAAAAAAGTCATTTCAATTTAGTGAACAATTGGGTGATCTGTCACAAAGAGCAGTACACAGAACAAAATGAACCCTCGTTATGGAGGAAAGAAAAATTTTTTCTGCCATCTATTGGCGGGAATATCTTGGAGGCTGTCGGCAGAGCCATGGAGGCCGGCAGCAGAACCCTGGGGGCTGGCAGCAGAACCCTTGAAGGAGCTGCAGGACTGTAGGGCTCTGAGGTGAAGGCTGAAAAGGGAAGATGAGGAAGCATTATCCGGACCCTCTGAGGCATGACTTGATTCAGCCTGCCCTTCCAGAATGGCAGTGGAGGTATCGCAACGTCAGTGGCATCTGTGGCTGGAGGACGAAGAGGAGACAGGAGGTGCTGAGACAGGAAGTGCAGAAGATAAGAAAGCATGGGTGAGGACTTAAATGACTGGAGGAGAGGGGATTTATGCCACCTGCTGTTCCCACTGCATCTCCTCCTAGAAGTTAATTTGTATGGCATATTTCAGCAACAAGTTAGTTCAAAGTGTTTTACATAACAACATACAGACACCAATTGTGAAAACAGTTACGTTACATGTTGTCAAGTGCCATAATAAAAATCATCATTACACATTAAATATATTGATCAATATTCCAGGGATTGTGATTCAAAAGCAACTCTATTGGCGCCTCCACATCAAATGCATTTGTCTGGTTTACATTCAAAGTGTATGTGGAGGCGTGTCGAGGGCCCATTGTGATGTGTTTGGAGCGTCCGATACATCCAACAAATAGGCCGGCAATGGAAAACAATGACTTGAGCGATTTTGATGCACCTCCACAAAGACTTTGAATGTAAACCAGACACACGATATGCATTTGGTGTGAATGCACCATAAACAGTTGGCTTTTTAGCATTGATTTAAAGGAACTCAGTGTTTCAGCTGTTTTGCAGTCCTCCAGCTTCACAAAGCCCAGAGAATGAAGCAGAGGTCTCCAGTCACACAGCAAACACAGTACATTGAAACTTTTCTGGGGAGCAGGGTTTAACCATTGACACAGCTGTTGATCATTCTTGTAAGATTGATTTCAAAAAATAATAAATCAGCCCAAAAGAGGTCCAACATGTGTCCTGAACATGTCCAACATGTGAGCAGTATGAATCATCATGGTTTTCTGGAGATACAGCGCTCCAAATGCTCCACCTTCTTCAGGGATGGAATAAAAGTTAAGAAGGTGGAGTGCTTCATGTTCCTCTGGAGCCCAAACCCGTGTTGACCTTTCTTGGTCTGATCACACCTCCCCCCCAAGAAGTGAAATCACAGCAAGCACTCGACTTCCTCAGGGAGCTCCCCCAGCTGCTGCTGACCAGCTGCTCCTGTCCCCCACTGGTTAGCAGTAGGGGACAGGAGACCGTGAGGACGGGTCCACTCTTCCCCTTTCAGACATGTATGCTGGCTGACTGCAGTGGAGAGCCAGTTGAATCATTAAAGAGCCTTCTCACCATGGATGCTGACTCTTCTCCCCTATCTCCTCTGGTAGACGCTACAAGAGACATTAATATGCTACCAGTACAGTGACGTGAGGTGAGGTGCAATGTTGGTGAGTCACTGACTTAATCATAATCAGATATACAAATGTAGACCACCTGCATGTTTATATGAGGAACTTTCGCGCATGCGGACAACGCTGGAGGGCAAAAAGACTATTATTTTATATGCCATCCATCGCCGCGCTGCATTTAGTTACCGGAATAGTAATTCCATTTACTCAATGAAACTGGGAAATGTAAGTATTATTAATTTCGTGCTATGCTCCACAGCAAAGGGAAAAACCCTTGAAGTACAACTCAAAACCAAGTCTTTCTTGAGCTCTGCGTAGACTCGTTGCCATAGTAACTAACAACGCCCCTAAAACAAACACTGAATATTCCCCACACAAAGAGCAGAACATTCAGTCTGTTGCAGTAGTATGGTTTCAGGCTCAATGTTTATAACTGATTGCTGTGGTACGAGGAGAAAACTATAAATATATCGCTGCACTTGACTGTATGGCTAGCTCGCTGTTACTGTTTCTTATTCTACACTGTCTGGGATCATGAGCGCCCCCTGCCATGAGGCAGGAGAACTGCCTGCCTCACCTCGAATCTGTTCTTTGCCGGTGTTATGATCGCATCTCCGCACACGAAATACGTTACACACACAGTTGGTGACAAAAAACACTGTACATTATATACATGAGCTAAATTATGGAAAATCAGTTCATATATTAAATGTTTTTTAACCATTTTATTGGCGACATACAGACAGGAGGAGCATGCTCCCATAGAATGACAGCCAGTGCAGTGAGCGAGAGGTTGCGCAATCCCAGGAGGGGTTCAGCTCGCTGCTCCCTCACCAGCTTCGCTTACGAGCATTTGAATGGGAAAATTTGAAAATTTAGCTATTTTGAAGAAAAAATCATCAAAATTGGTTAAGCTAAATAATAATAAAAAAATACTTTGCAGTACAAACCACAGGGTGAAAATAGCAATATTAATTGCTATATTTTTCCATTATGACAGGTGAGGCTCTGCCTCACTTGCCTCCCCTGACCGCACGTCACTGTACCAGTAAAAGTTCTATCCTTAACCGTTTTTGAAAGCACTCTTGATTAGGGATTATTAGATGAAATTATCTGTGTAGACAAAGTTGAGTTTCTACATTATTATTTAAAAGTATACAAAAAAATCCCCAAAAATTTATCTGAAATATGAAAAAATGTTAGATTAGTATCTTGAATTCATTTTCACTGCATGTAGAGTTAAAATGCTGCTTATATTTTTATGTGTCGCCTATTTCAAACAAGTGTTTTTCTGTCTCTTTAGCAAAATATAATTATACCACTGATTTGTTTTGCAGCTGAATGGCAGCACTCAGGTTAAAGTGCCCAGCCATTATATCTCCTCCCAGATGTTAGCACCCCCTGGACCAGCATCCTCCCTTCCCAGACCAGCAGCTCCCACAGAGTCCAAAGCTTCTACCTCCTCCTCTGATGGAGGGGCAAATTCCCCTACATCACCCAGTAAGTTTTCTCACAACTATTTCTATACTACATGTCTACACACTCTGTTTACATGCTTAGTTTTACTACAAGGGATAGGAGCAGTGATAACAGATGTATGGTCATAAGAGTTGTTATCTGACCTTGAGGAACTCTGCTTGTTTTCTGTTATATGAAGCAGGTAGAAAAACCTAACTCTGACGTATAGTTAGAACCAGGCAGACTAATATGAACTCTGCTGAGCTACAATGGACAGACCTGGGACAGACACTAAGATGTGTGAAAACATAACCACCTACCATTAATATTAACACGACAGGAGTATAAAGTAACTTGATGTTGTTTTTTTTTATTTTACTTTATTTGATTCTAACCAAATACCAAATACTTTTCCCTTAATTATTCCTTCAGCAATTTTACTTTCAATCTGGAAAAATAAACTTAACCACAAAACTTCACACATTTCAACAAGATGTTATCCCTGCCTTTCCTTTATGATAGAGAAACATTTTGTTGGTAATACCGCTAACATGAGAGTGTATAATTCTTTCAGCATACTCTGCTCCTGGGACCCCACCTGCCAGCCGGTCTTCCTTCGTTGGAGTCAACCCTCGAGATCCTGGGGGGCTGTACCAAGCCCAGGTCAGTACAGCTGTTTCTGCAATCTTCGAATCGGGTTATGGCCTAAATTATTGATGTAAAATAAACTATATGATTCCAGTGGTAACCCTGATGCTAACAACATCAGGAGAAAATGATTGAAGATGCAGGTCTTCACCTAACAAACTATGAAGACGTTGGTTAGTGTTGGACTGAATAGAAACCTTGACTGTTGGATAGCGCTGCCTTCCAGGCTTCAGGCTGCAGAAACCTGAAGGAGAAATGGCTCAAGTAAAACCTCTTGATTTATTCTGCGTTTCATTCAAGAACTGTAAAATGCATCGTCAGCTGAATTATTTGGATTTTGGAAGAACAAATGCATTTTTCTTTCTTTGAATTTGCTACTTTTGACTTTAGTTTGCAATTTTGTAATATATACAATAATACCTATCCATACATGACCCCACTGGGATCATGATGGGGGCTGGTGCCTACGGGTGAGAGGTGCGGTCACCCTGGACAGGTCGCCAATCCCTTGCAGGTCAAAATACAATAATACTCTGAAAGAAAACATTTCAGTTTTGAGCAAGCATGTAGTGACACTAATGCATACGACTCTCTAGGTGTCTAGGTTGTAATAGAAATGCAATCATGTTTTTAGTCACCTGAATAAAGGCAGAGAAGTAAGAGTAAACCATATTTACTCCAGTCTTCATCTAAGTTTCTGAAGGAAATCCTGGCTCAGGTCTGATCCGACTCCTTCTTGTTTACATCCTGACTCTTCTTTGTTTCTCTTCCAGTCTTGGTATCTGGGCAACTAAGCGAAGTTTGGCAGAAAGCTGATGAAACAGAGAGCACGCTCCTGGAGGAAATAATCCCATCAAGACACTATCAGAGCAGAAGATATGTCCAGTTTTCTAGAAATGCCACACCCTGGTCTCGTGCATACATAAATATATACGACCATGTATTTATGTATGCTTTTCACAGGGGAGGACCACCTAGATGGAAGGTGGATGCTGCTCTGCCATGTGGCGGTGCCTGATTGAACTCTGCTGTATAATACTACATAACTGTCATAACTGACAGCTTCTGGGATTTTAATATGAAGACCGTAAGTTGGTAAAGCTGTCAGATTGATTTCTAAAGAACTACACATCAACTCTGCAGGTTCTGGGAAGCTTGTAAGCCCACTGCATCCCAAGGATGGACCCTGTGGTCCCAGGATACATGTCAGCCTTTATTCCAGGCTGTCCGCTTTAAATCCTTCTGGAGGCCTGTATACATCCCAGCTCCAATGGCCGGAAACCCTGCCTTCTTCAATGCAGGTGCTGCTTTTAATATATGCAAACAAGCCTCCATTCATTTCCAGACTGACTAGAATGTTTCTATGTATGTTTGTTTGCATATTTTAGTCTTTATTGAGATGAGCTGAGTTTCTTTTTCATTCCCATCCATCCTGAGACAGAAACTTTCTTTTTTTGACAATCATCAAGCTGAAGCTTTTAGGTTGCATTGCAAAATGTTTAATATGCTTTTAAGATGGAAACAAGGAGTGAAATAAGATTTCTCTTCTTGCCTTGTTCAACACAACAGAAGCACTTTTAGCGATTGAGAGGAAAAGCTTGTAAACTTATGTGGATGTTTGAGATAACATGCTGGAGATGTCGGTTCCTATGGAGACAAAGGGTCTGCCTGTGAGTCAGAACACGTTGACATGCAGCCATGTTTCTGGGTAATGAAGGTGATCAGTGTAGAAAGCAATGCAGCAACCTGCGGATGCTGACTTGTTTGTGTTTGTACATTCTCTTTCCTGCTGCGTTCTGAGGTGATGTTATGTTCATGTGTGTGTTTTGGAGCAGAAAGCCAACAGTGCACCATGGTCTTGTTGACCTCCCTTTTTAAAAAAAAAGACTTGCTACTGTGGCGTGTTGCTAAGCCTGACTGTGCTCTAAAGTGTTTGTGGTGTGCTGGAGACCTACATACTGAGCTGAAGAGAGGAGGACAATGTCTCTTTGACTTTTAGAAAGACTATTGGGCTCTGTTACATTCTGTAATGGCCAACCTCAACCTTATGTGCACTGTATGTACACTGTGTAGGACCTCAGATTGAGTTTCAGACCAGAGCTGAAATCAGCAATGGTGTAAGGAGGCAAGCTAGGACCAGGATTTTAAGGCAGATGTCATTTATTATTATTATTATTATTATTATTATTATTATTATTATTAATAATATTAATAATAATAATAATAATAATAATAATAATAATAATAATATTTCTAAATCGTGCTGCGTAGAACATATTAAACATGATCAGTGTTGAATTTCATCAGAGTAATCCCCTGCTGTCTTTATGTAAAGGAGACTCAAATCCACATTCTTATAATGAAACCAAATCACAGCAGTATTCTCATTATCTCTATTCCTACACTCCTTTAGTATATAACTCGTCATCGCTCTTTCATTTGTTGCTATGGAGATCAAAACACTAAACATAAGTTAACAAAGAAATACTTGCCCAGGACAGATAGCACAGACCCATTCAATAAATTAGAATATTATCAAAAAGTCAATTTATTTCACAAACTTCATCTGTAAGTGAAACACATGGTATAGATTAATAACACGTGGGCGGATGTTTGAAAGCCCTTATTTCCATTAATAATAATAATAATTATCCACTTACATTTAATGAAAATATGACAATTAAAATAAATTAAATAAAATAAACATTTTAATACAGAAATGTTGCCTTATAGTTAAAAGTATGTTTAATACTTTAACTTTAATGCTTAGAGGTTATTTTCAAAAGTTGCTTTTGATCTGACAAATGATCCTTATCGGAACACATGCTATAAGTTATTTAATACGATTACAGATTTGAGCAAACAAAGACTTGTATTATTAAGAGTTTACCAAAATGTGTCCATCGGATGGTGATGGGTTCTAGAAGAACTAAAAAGCAAACTAAATGTTTCTGTTTGTAAAAGCCTCCCGAGACTTTAAGGCTTGGTACTCAATGCTTTGCTCATCATTTGTGTGACCTAGAATGTCCTGCAGTTTGTTATTTGAAGACTAAACATGGTGTAATCTGTCTTGTCCTGGGCAGAAGTCAGACATCTGGTGGAAACCAGTAATACACAAGACTGGGCCCCATAGCAACACTGGATCATAAAGGTTCTGAACATCTGGCAAAGCACAGAGATTGTGACCCTCAGTCTACAGTTCACTTTGCTGTTCTATACTCCATGATGCATCAGTTTTATTTCCCACCTGTAACATCTACAAACTAAATTTTATGTTATAACAGTGCACTTTATCTGATTAGAGCTGTTGTTTATTAGCTCATTTCATCCCATCGCTTTCAGTACGAGCTGCTTAGTAGTGCTTTTTGTCCAAACCTTGCATGTTTTAATGATAAAAGTTATTTTATACCTGCTTTGACAGCCCATAATTTCAAATAATCTTCTTTATCAAGATTGTCAAACTCCACTCCTCAAGTGGTTTGTGTTCTGAATGTTTAATGATCACGAGGGATGACTGTTGGGCCTCTGCAGAGCTGGATTACATACTGAGGTAGAGATTCAGCCATGCATTCACCTGTGTTACAGCAGACTCACATCTAAAACAACACTTCTCCTAGCAAAGAGCTGGACACCTTCGTTCTATAATACACTCCTAGCCTGTGTCCAAAGTGTGTCCTGTCAGTCATTTACAGCCATCAGAATGAATTTGCAACCTTCACTGAAGGCTGGTACCAATCATTTGCTGCATATATAATACAGAACAGACAAACAAGGCCTTTCAGAGCACATGCAGTCTAGTTAAAGTCTTAAAATGGAAAAATACAAAGCATTAATCCTTTATGAACTATGTTTTGGTGCTTCAATTTGAATATCAAAGGAAATAAAACCATTGACATCCAGTACCTTTTTGTCAAAGGCAGAGTGTGGTGCAGCTGTTAATCTTAAATACAGCAAGGTTTGTCAAAGAAAGAGTGACCCATATTTGGTTATGAGATTCAGAATTAAATTTTGTTCAAGAAAAGATTTTGCCCAGAAAATCTAGAATGTATTATTTCTGTTTCTATAAGAAAAACATACAAACCCCTGTTATGTTTAGCATAGTCAATGATGTACAGATCTTTTAGAAAAGTATGACTAGTTTTTTCATTTTATTGAAGTTTTCGGTGTTTATTCTATTGTTGTGCAGGTAAAAGGATTAAAAAATGACTACCGTTTTAGATCTAATCTCATTTTTGGGCCTCTGGGTGCTTTAAATCTGATGATGGCTTGCATGGCAAAAGTTAGGACACTTCTAGTCCATGTCGCCATGGAAATGTGGGTCTCTCACTGTAATATCCGGCTGGTTTGATCAGGGTTCAGATCATATTTCAGAAGTAGGGCCCAGTTGGGGCCCAGAACGACAATCAACAAACAGGCCATATAAAAATAATATCCAGTACATGACATGCCAAATTTGATATTATTTGTGTGAACTCTTTTTCAGATTTTCAAAATACTGACTTACTAGAAGAAATCCAGACGTGTTGCGAGGTTTACAGGCAGAAAATGGAAGCAAGTCGGGATGAAAATCACAACAGCTGGTTAAACTATGGATGTGATTTAGCGAAGGAGTGACCTGATCTGACTTTAAATCTTCTATATTTACTTATTAAATGTTGCTTGTACTTTATTCATGTTGAGAACATTACAAAACGTGATCCAGATCTATGTTTGGTGTGGGGGTTTTATATTTTGATGGTTCATCATGCGTGGTGAAGTTGTGATAAAATTGCAGCTGTTATATTGTACAAACAATTGCGATGCAATATTTTTTTTTCTTTTCACTTGTCTCAAGCTTTAACAAGACTCCTGCTGAATTGTGCTTTTACCAAAATATAGCCATCAAGTGTTGGAAGCCACTGTGTGCAGATGCAGGACGCTTACCTGTTTGTGTTTGTCCACTACTTTTTCTTGCATGTCAAAGCCTCCATATTAATCTTGTTAGGTGCTATGTGTAGAGAAAATCCATCAAATTTAGTCTCACAATGATTCTTCCTTCCATGCACGTTTGGACTTTCTACCAACTTCCAGCTCAAAAGGAAGCCACTTTCTTTCCCTTTGGTGGGGGTCTCGCCTGTTCTGCATGGTGCTGCCACTACTGCTGTGCAGACCAAAGGAATGCACGGCATTGCCTAATAAATCCCAACTTTTATCATGCTTTACCTTGCAGTACTCTGGAGCAGCTGGTGGAGAACCTCTTTGTGTCTTTCTGTTTTTAGTACAGCACTGCTTTTTTGCACGATAGTTCATTAAACACATTATGTGCCTTGCCTATACCTAGGAAGCAGTAAAACATTGAGAAAAGCTGAGATGCAACAGGCAGCACTTTTAAAGGTGCTTGAGGGAGTTTCTTGTTATTCTGCAGGGTTGCAGATGTTTTAGGTTGACCAACTGTCGATTTTCCACATTTAGGTTGTGTCTGTATTCTCAGAGCTGGGATGATTTAGTGAGTGAAGTGATTGTATAAAAAATAATCTGATGTCAAAGTTTCTGTATGTTTCCCTAGGAAAGATTGCTCTTTAACTCTTTAACTCTGAGTCTTCAGCACTAATTGGTCATAATTGAGTCATATTGTGTTTGACCATGGAACCCCTCTTATCAGTGTAGTGAACTTCCAACCATGGAATGTTCAGATTCATTCCCCATCACACTGGTACATATTTATGTCACGAGTGAATGAATTACCCTGTGTGAAGGAAATGGCTTTCCAGCATGGCCTCTGTGTATATCTGATGCTGCAGTGTAGATTATTGGATTTCCAGTTAAAACTGGATCCACTATTTAATGGCTAGGATCAGCAAAGAGTGAGCACTGCAATCTAGAACGCAATATAGCCCACATGTAAGCGCCGCTGAAATGTATGTAAACACTATGCAATAACCTGATAATAACCTTATACCATACAAGTATGCTAAGTTATGCAGACACTCAATCTGCACTGATGAAGAGTCTCTCATCTTGCTTTCTACAAAACCGTGTGATGCCAGCTGTAGTCTGAAAACAGTTTAACAGCGTTAGATATTGAGCTGCTTACCACAGCAGGCTGAAATCAAAATACAACCAGACTTTCACTCACTTTTCCCTATAAACCTCAACTGCAAGCCTCCAGAATTGACAAAGGCTACATTCAGACAGCAGGTCTTGATGTCCAATGTTTTTCTGTGTGGACGTTTCTATTACTAATTAAATGCAACTGCAATCAGACTTTTGAGTTTATAAGCCCCAAAGCAACCCACATGCACAAAAGAAGAATGTTTATGGCAGTAATAATAGCCGCTACTGTCTATGGATGGATTTTAAAGTTGCTGACAGCTGGCAGCATGATCACCAGATTGTCACCAGATGAAGGAAGCTGATGAAAAGAAAGCCCAGCTAACAACTACGACCTTTGGTGGAGCACTGACTGCAGCTTCTAGAAAGAGGTTTGTTTGAATGTGGAGTCAGACCAAGAGTGGTGGGATTGAGAGGTGATGCTTTACTGACTCAGACTGCTTTCAGCATTTCATAATTATAATTTTCAACTGTGGTTTACATCTGAATTTACCATGTCTGGCTTCTTCTGGTGCAGAATTATGATGCATATCTCTTGTTGATGTAAAAATTGGATAAAATGACATGACCGTTCACACTGCTGACACTTTGAAAGCTATCAGATACAATTTAGTCCCACATATGGAAGTGGCACAGATCAGATTTAAAAAAATTTTTTTTGGTGAAAGAAATTGGGATTGCTCCTGTGCAGGGTGTACCCTGTCTCTCGCCCGGAACGTAGCTGGAGATAGGCACCAGCAACCCTCCCAACCCCGCTAAGGGACAAGGGTGAACAGAAAATGGATGGAAATTGGAATTGCGCTGTTCAGACTGCTGTGAAAAAGTCAGATATAGATCACATTTTGGCAAAAAATTGTAATTGGGTCGCATTGGCCTGCTGCGTGAACTCCTGGACAAGGATAGGTGTTGAAATGTCTTCAGAGAAAACTGAGTGAAAGCTTGGTTCCCTTCAATTTCAGCCTGTTGTACTAGACATGACCCAGATGACTGAGAATATATACAGGCATGTTGAGCTTCTTGTTTCAGGTTTATTTTGAAATAACTTTATTATCCTTTCTGTTTGGCTTCTTGGCTGTGAACACATCCAGAATGTATGAAACATTTACAGAATTGTGAAAAGTTGTAAAAAAAAAAAAAATTGTCCATAGAATGTTTAAGTATCTTGTATTAATGTATGTGTATGTTGAGGTATGTGTGTGTGTGTGTGTGGGGGGGGGGGTCTCAACCTACAGTAGGAAGTGAGAGAAGTAGAGGATAGATTTATGAGAGATGGGAAGGAGGCAGAGGTGGTCTTAGAGACATAGTTTGGTTCTGACAATCTGCAGCAACATTAGTCAAGATTCTCAATCAATCGTATGACACAATTAGATAAGGTTTGATTAAATGTTGCTCCTCCCAAGCCTTAGTTAAAAGATGATGTTAAAACTGTAAATGAAAAACAGTGTTTTTACCAGGAGATTTAACTTGAAGGAATTTAATCTGATTCATTACAGGTTAGTGCTAGAACTCAACACACCAACATGCTCTGTGAGTCATCCTACAGATGAAGTGCTACAGTTCAGGTCCAGGATGAGAGAGACTGCTGGAGGGAAAGAAAAGTCACAGGTGGGGGCAACGAGATCCTCCACTGGTTAAAGAAAAAAGAACGTCAGTGCATGTTATGTGTTAAACATAGAGTCTTCTGGAAGAGCAGAGCCTGATTAAGGCATCGAGAGAGTGAAGTCAGAGCCATTGTGGCTGTAAATTCGCCTATGTTCAGTCTGCTGACTTGATGAGACATGAACATTTTAAAAGTACTGATAGAAATTCTAGACTGTATGAAATGTTCAGTCATTCTCTCAGACTTTGGACAGAGGTCAGGAAAAATCTAGCTTTTTCAGTCATAGAAAACTGTAATTGTTGAAGTATTGACTAGCTAATCCATGGTCAAAACCTCAGGCTAGAATTATTAGTAAAATAACAATATTGACTCTAAGCAGATTGAAAAATAAGACAGAAATTTATGAAGAGCTCAAAATATTGTTGTTTTTTTTAAACTTTATTACTGGTACAAAATAATCAGACTGTGGAAGAACTTCAGCCATATATAAATCCTATGCTACAGAGAAGTCATTCTTTTCAAGCAAACACATCAAGTCAACAGCAAATCAAAAAATGACCAAAAATGATCTCAACATGCAGTGCCTATGAGATTCATTCCAGCATGGATACAGTCATTTCTATCCTCCACCTCAGTTCATGACAGTATGCAACCCAATGCAGGTCTGAAGGTGACAAGCCATAAAACAACCCAAAGAGACTGAGCTAGATGATGTCCATGAAAAAACTTCATAGAAGGAAAGAAGGTAGCAAATCAAGGCAGCTTCTTCTTGTGATAAATATTCATGGCTGTTTCTTTTTATCAACCTATTTAATGCCTTTTTCTGAACAACATGAAAAGGGTCATATTTAGAATAAGGACTATCTTAAGGTCAGTGCTCTAGGAACCTTCAGAGTTTTCAGCTCCTGTTGAGCCTGAGCAACAGGAGCTCAGGCTCAACAACCACAGCATGCTGAGAAGCCCACATCACTAAACAGCTGGTGAAAACACACTTCTCAATAAACAGCAGTCAAAATGAGTCTGGACATACTGATGCAGTCAACGACTGTTAGCTACACCCAGGTGTATGTGTGTGTGTGTGTGTGTGTGTGTGTGTGTGTTTGTGGTGGTGGTGGTGGGGGTCACGTCATCACCACTTTATTTAAAAGCTGTTGCTGCAGCTGTGAGTCCTGCCTTCTTTGCGACTCAGGCAGCTGATCACTTCCTGTTTGTAAGTGGCAGTGAGCTCTGATCGCTGCTGCAGGGAAACCTGGCTCACTTCTGTCTGTATCCTGAGAGGAAACTTTTTTATTTACCAAAAAACTATTTAGACCCTTTAGAGCATTTTCAGTGAAGCACTGATGAAGAAAGCAAGGTGTAAGAAGGAAACAAGGGTACAGAATGGTGATTTGTTTAGACTTTCATCCAAAAGTGTTAAATTAATATGCATTTACACTGTGTGTCAAATTTTTATATATTGACTGAAATATTTCACTCTTTCAGGCTGTGGAAAAGTCAGGTGTTACACTTCATGTGAGAAAATGTGCAAATGAACAAAACCTCCTTCCTTGATGGGGTCATGTAGAGAATTTACTCTTTGCAGTCAACAATGTCAAACTTCTGTAGGGAGAATTCTTGTTCTGTTCCAGCAACCTGCATCCCAACACAGCTGCTTTCTGGACCTCTGCTTTAGTTCATATCCTTACATGAACCCCCATGTTGTTCCATGCTTAAGAAACCCTACAGTCACAGATTTCTGTAGTCCCATGTTTCTAATTTGATTTGATGTGTGTCCTACTTGGATCCTGATCTGCAGCAGATGTCCAGATTGAGCTGTCAAGGCTGCAGGTTTTCCTGGGATCAGAATGCCAGTCTGCTGGCTCATAGCTGCTCTGCTCTTTACTCTGCTTGCTGTAGACACTTTGTAAAGAATCAGACACTTTGTTGTGAAAGATCACTATTTTGGATTTTTCCCAACAGAATTGCTCTGACCTACAACAGACTGCTTTGCTTGTCTCCCATTAAATATATATATAAAAAATTCAGTTTTTACAGAGTGTAGGCATGCAAAGACTTCACATGAAATTGCATGATTATTCAGCCATGCCCTTTCACAACATCTTTTCATACATGAAGGAAGGAAGAAGAAAGAAACAAAAAAGGGTCAAAGATTTTATTTTTATGTGTGGGTTTGCTCAGAGCTGGTTGTCATTCCTCCTGGTTTTCTAACAGCGATTTGTACCAGAACCTTGTTATGTAACAAGCCTGTGTAACCCAGGGTTACTGTCGTTAACTGTCCCATTGCAGTGTGTGTAACAAAAGGTCAAAACAATACTGCACATTTATATTTGAATTAGGAATATAAATGGTCAGCCTTGAACTGGATGTTCACTGTGGAAAGGGCTACTGCTTTAAACCAGAGCAATTTTAAAAACACTTTTGACAGCTTTATTATTATTAATATTGTGTTTGCATGTTGAAACAAATATCAAACTTTTTAACAATGAGTAAAAATTTTTGGACAGTATGTTAAAGTTTCTGTTCATTTTTGAATGTCTCAATGGTTTGTTAACTTTTCTGTGCATGTGCATCTTTCATTGTTATTCATCTGCTTTGGGGAAAACCAACACATTTGATAATGTGTCTTTAATATTTCCATATTTACCATTCCTATCAACAAATTTTAGTGAATTCATTACTGGAACTGAGTATGTTTTCCTATGCAAAATATACCATTAATAAACAAACTATACTGATACCAAGAACTGTGTGTGCATGTGTTGGCGCGTGCGCGTGTATGTATGTATGTGTGTGCTTAATTCTCTGTTCAGTGGATTTATAAGTTTGTAAAGAGCAGCTCTAATGCAGTGACACACTCAGCCACCCCATGGGGGCGCTCTGGGGCAGATTTGGAAGTACTTCAGTCGAAAAAGAACAAGTTGCCTTTATTTCAACATTATGGGATAGCAGGTTACAGTTTCCATAGAGGTCAACCAATTGCATTCCTTATTCATTTATTGATCCATCACATTCAAACAATAGCGTCCCCCAGTTCTACTGTTTTTATCCAGGTGATAAAAACAGTTACAATCTTAAGAATTATACCCACTTGATAACATACTAAAAATATACTTCAGAAAAATGCAGTATATTTAAAATATACTTAAATATACTATTATTTCCATGAGGGCATGTAGAAATACATGTCAAAGAATTTCTAAAAAGGTCACATATTGAATCCCAGAAAATGTCATTAGCAGTGTAAATGACCCAATATTGTTTTAATTATTATATTTAAGCATGATACACTGCTTAATATATATCAAGTTTACACTCTTAGAACTGGGACTTCTGTAATTTTAATTGTAGATTGGTTACAGGACAACAGGCAGGCATCTTCATGAGGAAGCAACAACTGTTGGTGCAACTACCGTATTAGAAAATGGAATAAACTGAAGATGAGTGTCAGTCTCCCTCAGACTAGGGCTGAGTTAGACTTGTTTTATTTTTTTCAGTCTGTCCGTCTGTGACAAAAGGCTTATTACATTTACTATGAACATCATAAATTTTGAACAATACATGAAAAAACATTAAACAAAGTTAAAAATATATAAGTAATTTAATGAAAACTGCAGCATGATATAATTGCGGTGCAAATGCAGACCTTAATATAATCAGCAATTAATTACAGATGATTAGGGCAGGCACCATCATCCCAAACTCATCTAGAGAAATTAAACAAATCACAAAGTAAACTATATATTGAGTATGTCTATTTGCCAATAAAATAATTTCACATAACAATATACCGTTAGAAGCAGGAGAAACTCGGCTGAAGAGAAGAGGTGCATTTGCTTTGATATGCTAAAAATATTTAAAAGGGTATTATATAAAATTTTTGTGAAATCACTTCTGAATTTTTAATTGGAGTATACATAAATATATTTCCATTTCTGCTAGTGGGGGTGAGGTAGGAGCAAAAGAGAGCAATTAGTGCTGTCCAGATTAAGATTGAATTATATAAGGTTAAATAAAATGTATGATAGTCCAGAAAACCACCCTGCTACTTCACTTTGTGATTGTGAGCATGTTGGGCATCTTATTATGCATTATTCAAAATATTAGAACAAAAAGGGAACAAAAGGGAAAAAGGTTGTAATTTAGAAAATAAAATCCTGGCTACGGAACGTGTGGAAGGAAATTACATTTCGTGTCAGAACGGGCTCCTACTCTAGAATTTATTTTTCAAGTCCCTGTCCTACACACTCCGGTACGGTAGGTGGCAGTAAGGCAACATTGTCATCCCCCCAAAAAACATAAGGACTGGGAAGAAGAAGTTAAAACAGTTGGCGGCTGAAAGCGGCAAAAGCTCTAGGCAACAAGACAGCTGAAGCTGTTAGCTTTTGTAATCGGCCTCTTCAGTAGCTTTCTAGTTTGAACATCACCATCATGGAAGAACTGTTCAACAAAGTCTTACAGGTTCATGTGAAGCATAAGGACTGCGAGGAAAGGTATGCTAACTCCGCCCAGCTGAGCTCCTTTAGAACCGGTGTATATCTGATCTGTAATATACCTACGGGTGGTTAAGTTGGGTTATTCCACACTGGTTACTGATTCTCTAGAGTAGGCTGAGATTCATATAAACCTGCAAACTACGGCCCCTGTGCTGTCTGTCAGGCTGACCAGTCTTCCAGTTCAGTTTGTTTTAAAGAGACAGCAACCCTTCAGAGGTGGAAAATAGGATGACCTGGGTCTGCAAGAGCACAGAAATGTTATTAGCCACAGGTCATGTTCTGTTCTCATGCTTTCCTCCATGAAGCATCTTTAATGCTGCTCCTCCGGTACACTATCTGTTGCAGTCTGATGAACTCAGTTTGCTGTTCATTCTCTCAATAGCTCATCTTAAGGCTCAGTTTAACATACAATCCCATTACAGTTTTATACCTAACTAAATCAAGAAAACTGATAGTCATAATACGAAAACAACATAATGCTGTTCTAACCTTTTTAAATGAACAAATAAATAAAAAATTGGCGCTTTCTAGTCAAAATAAATACCTCTAATCTTTGTCTTTAAGAAGAGAATCATAAAGGCTCTTCTAATTCTCACTGTCAGGAATCCACCAGTCAATGTTCACTCCCATCTCACCAGTGCTACCAGGGCCCACTGTCAGAGCAGACATGTTATCAGGATACAGCACAAACTCCAGATAAATTGTTACTGACAAAACCTTAATAAACTTGCAAATATTGTAAGCATGATTTGTAGAATAACAAGAATCTTAGCCCTCCATATATTCTTCTTAGCTGAAAACCTTGTCTTCATCCAGCCCAACCTTACATCACAATGTCTGTATTAAAGTGGCATGGTTGATGAACTGCATGACCTTTCTATGGCCGTAAATATTACAGCTCATAAAATGTGTACATATTAGAAATTTTAAATTCACATTTATGACTGTATCCAAAATAGGCCAGGGTGTATTTGTTTATTGTGAGGGAACACAATTAAGAGGAAATGCAATAGTCTTAATACAATTAAGAGGAAATCTAATACAATTAAGAGGAAATGCAATACTTTTGCGAGGAAAAGCAAAAGAAAATTTTCCCCATGTCCCCTAGGGGGGCTCCGTAGCATAGCATGGCTGTGCCAGATCCACCGGTGGTTTTTTTTTTGTTTGTTTGTTTTTTTAAAATAAATTCATTCATATTCAATCTGACACAGAATTGGTGATGAATGTATGTATTTGTGTTTGTTTTTTGGTAATGGTTCAAAATAAAAATAATTAACTGTCAGTCTGACACAAAAGCCATGGCATACGTCAAAGAAGCTAGAAGTTACCATTAAGCTGTAGCTGGCACCCTGTGCCATGTGCCAATAGCCAGGTGCCAGTAGCAAGTCACTGCAGCCCGTGGCATCTAAGGCAACTGTCACCGGAAGTGCTCCGGCAGCCCTTGGCAGGTGCCAGTATGGCCCTCGCACTCCCACCGTTGTTCCTGTGTACTTCACATGCGCGTTCATGCTGAAGAGTTTGAGTGCCTAGTATGTGCCACATTGTCCACATCCACCCTTCGCCCCGCCCATTTTGGGTACTATTTCCGTCCCCACACGAAGCCCGCATTTTGATGGGCTTCAGCGACCCGTATTACCTACAGTTCATTGTTGTGACGTTTTGAGTTAAAACGTGGATTTATGGCAATGTTTTGTTGTTTTTTCCAGTCTTTATAAAAAAGTCAAACAAAATAGCATGACAAGGCACACATTAGTAATAAAAAAGTTGATATGATAAACTGAACAGAAAAATGAAGAAATAAGAAGAATAGTCACAAACTAACTGTAAAGAAAGTAAAACAAAGTGTCACAAATGCAAGGACACCCTGGACAGGTTGCCAGTCCATCGCAGACATTTTAGTTCCATTAGTCTTTTTATTTTTCAAATGTAGCATCAGGCATTTTTTAAATTATTCTTTATACATGTCGCATGTTTGTCCTTAACTTGATCTTTGTTAGCACATTAACTCCACTTTAAACAAAACTAACTTTTAGCTGCATAAATGAGTAAAAAACCATCATGTTTCTAGTCAAATCACAGACTGTTAAATTGAATATTAGTACATTTTAATGTGTATTTTTGCCATCTTGGAAATATGGAAAGTTCATTGAGCAAGCTGTTGCAAAAAAAAAAAAAAGAATAAAATCAGTTTTCAAAAGTATTGAAATTATTTTTGTTTCACTCTACTGAACATGTGCGATTACGTAGAATTTTCTGTATACAGCAAGTCAAACACATATTTCCAGCAATGACTTAGGAAAGCAAAAATATCTTTACATTTAAAATAATTTGTTTTGTAGTTGTATTTTTAACAGCACAAATGCCTAAACAGTGACATCGACATCCAGCCATTTTGGATGTCGAAGTTACGACACAGGGGCGTACTGTCCAAATTCTTACATTTTTGCATGCACCTGCGCACTCAAACCCTTATGTGCACTTGACTGAATCTACACTTCGCAGAGGGGCGTAGGGTGAGCACTGAGCTTTGGGACTGGGCCTATGAAGTCGCGGCAGCCCTTGGCACCTTATGGCAGCTGTTACCGGAAGTGCCACGAATTGAGCCTGCTGTCTCACATATAATGGACATCAAAAATCCAACCAGGGGGTCAAATATGCTATTGGATGCTGAAGCTTTGGTGTACATCACTTAACAAATATTACAGTAATTTGCATTTGTTATGTTAGAAACAATATAGCGATGATGACGGAAATTTGATGCATCTACAACTTTAATCAGATTCTACTCTTACTCCTTAGTTATAAAACCCTAGAGGAAATTATAAGTCAACTCAGCTCCAGTTCCTGCTGTCTGGATGTCCTACCCTCACATTTCTTTAAGAAAGTTCTGCCTGTTATTGCTACTGATCTGATCCAAATAGTAAACTCATCGCTCTCATCAGGTGTTTTCCCCAGGCTTTGAAAACAGCAGTAATCAAACCACTGATAAAAAAGAACAATCTAGACAAATCATTACTGCAGAATTAAAGGCCAATCTCTGACCTCCCATTCATCAGTAAAGTTATTGAAAAAGCTGTGTATCGGGCGTGCTGTGGTGGCGTAGGGGATAGCGCGACCCACATTTGGAGGCCTTCAGTCCTTGAAGCGGCGGTCGTAGGTTTGATTCCCAGACCCGGCCGACGTTTGCCGCATGTATTCACCCCTCTCCTTCACCCCTTCCTGTCAGCCTACTTTCGAATAAGGGACACTAGAGCCCACAAAAGACCCCCTGGCGGGCGTGCTGCGGTGGCGTAGGGAGTAGCGCGACCCACATTTGGAGGCCTTGAGTCCTCAACACGGCCGTCGCGGGTTCGATTCCCGGACCCGACAACATTTGCCGCATGTTTTCCCCTCTCTCCTTCCCCCTTTCCTGTCTACTGTCATATAAGGGACACTAGAGCCCACAAAAGACCCCCTGATGGGGGGAAAAAAAGAGAAAAAACTGTGTATCTTCAGTCGCATTGATTATTGCAATAGCGTCTTCACAGGTTTGACCAACAAATCAATCAAACAGCTGCAGCTGATCCAGAATGCTGCTGCTAGAGTTCTGACTAAAACCAGGAAGATAGAGCACATAACACCAGAATAGACTTTAAAATACTGTTGTTAGTTTATAAATCACTGAACGATTTAGCACCACAAAACATTAAAGATCTACTGCTGTTGTATCAATTTTCCAAACCTCTCAGGTCTTCTGGTTCTGGTCTGCTCTGCATCTCCAGAACCAGAACCAAACGAGGAGAACCAGCATTCAGCGTCTACGCACCACAAATCTGGAACAAACTTCCAGAAAACTTGGCTTTATAGCCAAGCAAAGTATAACTTGGTTTAATTTTACAGGAAAGCAAATGTCCGTGCCACTATTGAGCTGTCAACTACTCCAGTTCACAGAAGGGTGAGTAGAACTTTTCATGAACTGTCCCAATAACGTATTGTGAAAGTGCAGCACACATAGATGGACAGTATGCCTAAGCAACATTTATTCATTATTTTACCTGTTTACATGTTGTGTTAATTAATTTATTTCTCTTTTTAAAATATTAGGATCTTCTAGTAAAGTTAACTGATGATGCAGACCCATATTTTCTTTTCACCCTTCCTATATCAGAAGAAGACTTCCAAAGGTTTGTATTTTCTAAAGAATATCAGACTGTGTTTAAAATTGAAATCAGAGTTTTTATTTATTTTTTTTGTTGTTGCTTTTGTGTGTTTGAGTAGTTTGAAAGTGCAGCAGGGTCTGTTGATAGACTTTGCATCATTTCCTCAGAAGTTTATTGACCTGCTTAACCTGTGTGACTTGGAGCAAGACTCAGACAATCCCAGGTATGAGCAAATGTTTTTCACCATGAAATCCAGTCAAATAATACAAATATAATGTAATTGTAAAAATAATAAATATTTTTGTCATTCATTTCAGAAAGGAAACTTGTATATTATGTTTATTCATATTTATTTGAAATATTTCAAAGCTTTATTTCTTTTAATTTTGATGATTACGACTTATGACAGTCAAAATATTGTGGAAAAAATGTGTTTGTGTATATATATATATATATATATATATATATATATATATATATATATATATATATATATATATATATATATATATATATAGATCTTGACTCTACATAGACTACACGTGGAATGTTGTCTGAAGCTTTTTGTGGGATTTTGTTGATTTTTGTGGTTAAGGTTTTGCAGGTCTACCTGATTGTGGCTTGGTTTCATTGGAATTCCACATTTTTTTACTCTGTGTAAATGTGGACGCAGAATTTTATTGCCTTTGATGGTATTTTCAATAAATTAAATAATCACCATTCAATAATTATCACTATTATTTATCCAGTATTTTCCAATGTATGTTCACAGGTTTCTCCTTCATTTGACATGCCAGTCTACAATGGTGGAGGGCTGTGCCACCTTCAGCGTAGTAGAGACAAATGCTTTCAAACACTTGAACCACTTATCTCTGCGGCTTATTCAAGGCTCAAACAAAGAAGTGAAAGAATATTTGGCAGCCTGTCTGGCGTCTTTGAAGGTTAGCTCACACATCATTGTTTCACTGTTCTGTGTCACAGAACTCTGCAGTGAGATCCGGGCTGCGTCATGTTGTCAATTTTACATGTCTGCTGTTACTGATCGAAACAAGATGTGAAAACTGACAGCACTGTAGATGGTGTGATGATGCCAGATTTTTCTCTGAAATTGCATTCAGAAATAGAGTGTGCCATCTTGGTTTTTTAGCCAGGATGAAATGGTTTGTGGTTTTAATGATTACCATGATATTAATAAATATTAAATAAACATTACTATATTTATTTGAAAATAAAATGACCATTTAAATTATATCTAGTCTGGCCCCACATTTGGTGCTGAAAATATCCGGCGTCTGCCAACTGTTAGGTCCAGATGGACGCAGTAGTGGATCGGTGGTGGATGGCCACCACGTCCCAACACAGCTGTGACGTCAGCAAGGAGGTGGTGGAGTCATTTTTTGGGCCAGAATCATGGAGAGAAAGAGATCTAAGGATGGAATCCAGTTCATATCAAAACAGCTCTGGGAAGGTTTTCTGACATCCTGCAGAGAAATTCCAGCAGAAACTTTCCACAAACTCACAAGTTCAATGGACACAAGAATTGTGCTGTGATATCAAAGAAGGTCCTATGTTAACATGGAACTCGGTTTGTTGAGATGTTTTTGATTGAAATAGCTTTTGATTTTAGTACATGTGATCACTTAATGCTGCACATTCAAAGAATGACAGTTTGCAGTTCTTTATAATCCATAAGATGTTTAGAAAATCTGCTGTGCATAATAATTTGGAACAGTGCATTTTGAGTTTTTTATTTTTGAAAAAAAATACTGCTCTTATTGGGAGCTTTGTTCAGTAAAGTTTGATTTATACTGTAATAGTTCATAACTTAAAAATTATACTGACCATCATTTGCATTGACCATTTAAGAAAATCAGAAAATTTCACTTGCATAATAATTTGGAACACAGTATATAGTGGATTATATTTTTTCCTCCAAAGCTATGGAGAAAAAGATTTTGATTTTAAAAAAATGTTTTGTTAGAAATATTTGTGATTTATTTTGTCATTGCTTACCTCTGATTACAGAGCAAATCTTTGTTCTAAATACAGAAAAAATGAATTTCTTTTGTTCTGTCCTGATGAGTAAGATATACACTGTTTTGGTCATATCTTGGGCTGGTATTGATTTCTGTTCCATCTAAATATGTCAATCCACTCCATCTTATAAGAATGTTTAACCCTAATATAGCCATTTACTTCTGGAACTTGTCACTTGGAAATGAATGAACACTTTGCAGAGAAGACATTAATGGGATACAATAGTACTGATGAGTCTTGTTTTCTCAATGTTTCAGGCAGAAAAACAGGCTTTAGACAGGAAGCTCAAGGAGACTGAAGACGATCTGTCTAGGCAGCTGAGTTACACTCAGCAGGTGAGTGAATGAGTTTGACCCTACAAACAAAAAAATCCACCACCAGTGTATAGATATAGTTTACTGACATAATCTAGAATCTTCATCTTATTTACCGTAGGAAATCTGAAAAGTTACTTCTTCAACAGAGGATCAGTGTTTGTCAATGCTTGTTTTAATTTAGATGCTTTTTGATAAGTCTTAGTGTAATTTAGAGTTTATATTGGCCCTAAAATAGTCTAACCTGACCTGGTCCTATCCTATGGTCATTGTTGTCTGTCTGATCCAGCCAGACTAATCCACTTTAATTAGAGTCCTGCTGCTACCAATTTAAAAAACTTCTAGACGTCTCATTTGCCCTCTGCTGGTTTTGCGTTGTAACGTCCACTACTTTCAGCTTTGAACATCTTCCAGCTCCATTTTGTCATTTGTTGTAATGGCAGGGTGAGTCAAGTGCAAATCTTCTGGGATGTGTGATTGACAAGCGAGTACACCTGGCAGGGTAGGCCCACATGTGCATGAAGGATGTTGTACTTGTTACGGTCCAACTTCTGCATCTCCTCTTTTGTCTTTAGTCACCAGGGTAAACTACCTCGTCCTCTATTTAGACTGCAATAAGTAGATGAACAAAATTTTATATTGTGCATTTTTGTTTGATTATGTCGGTGCTGTTTGTGTTGTAGGTTTACTGAAATTGCACTCCAGATCGCCCGTACATCAACCATTTGTTTTTAACCTGAATTTTAGGCTGGGTTCTAATCTGCAGCGTAGTTGTTCACACCTGTCACTAAAATCTGCCCTGAAAAGTGAGATCAGTTACCTATAAAGCGACCACCTGCTTTGTTGGGACCCTGAGGATTGTACGTTTTTCATAAACTGAGATGATGTCCCATATTTTGATTGTTTTCAAAGACATTCAGCTATCCATGTATGATGCACATTAATTTTGAATGAGAAAATCAAATACAATCAAGCAAAACGATACATTAATTTTTAGATATGTGACTGTTATTACATCATGTCAGACTAGTAAAATCACCAAAGTGTGGTCCGTGTAGTATTCTATAGTACATCCATTTCTTTCTGTGTGAAATGAACAGTTTCCTCCTAGATCTCTGACCTCATGCTCAGAACTGTGAATGTCCTCTAGCCTGCCACCAACAAACTAATACGCATATCTTTGTCTGTTTTGACCATTCTTAATATTAATTTACATTAGTATTTCCAATATGTCTCCAGCATTGTGGTCAAGTTTAGTCATAGTGAGATTTAACAAGTAGAAACCAACCCACATAATATAGAATTTATGAATTAAAAAAGACCTCTTGTCTGTATTGATCTCATGCAACATTCTAATTGCATAACTGAATTTTGTAAGCTCTAATCATCAAATTACGAGAAACAAGGCATGGGAATATTTCTCTTCATGTGTAATGAATCTACATTATGTAAGTTTCACTTTCTGAAATGAGTGACAACAGATGTTGAGTATTTGATGTTATGTTGATGTTAGTTTAATTTTTGGAGCTACACTTATAAAGTACACTGAAACTGTTATGTGTAGAATGTGTCAGAGTATTGCTGTAGCCTTTAAGAAGCAGAGCCAAAGATATTTAGCAATGGATGTGTGTTCTCTTCTAGACTCTGTCTGAAAAGACTAAAGAGCTGGAGAAACTGCGGTCAGAGTGGACGAATAAGACCAGCTCGCTTTCTAGCCGTCATTCTGAGGAGTTGCAGTTAGAGAGGGAGAAAATTTTAGAGGTAAGACTCAGTTCCTTGTTTTCAAGTAAAACATTTAAAATTCAACACCTAAGATCAGCAAAGGACAGGTAAGCTGATCTCTGGAAAGCCACAACAGCTGGAGGCAAGCAGACTCTAGACTGCTGTAACCGCAGCCAAAATAACACTGGTGGCTATTTTGGTAAATATAGAGAGGAAGACTTACAGCTAACAAATTATTAGCTGGGCTGCAAAGATCACATTTCACTGCAACAGGTCCTGGACCACTATCAGTTGTTCACTTGCACTGCTAATCCACCTCCTTTCGTATTGCCACTCCTTTTAAAGACGTTGGAGACATAAATAATACCATGCAGCCATGTCTCAGCGAAACACGTTGTCCGATGATACACAACCATATTATTCAAGGACACATAACATGCATTTAAGAATTGATAATGTGATTATGAACAAGTGGGACCTTCATAAAATAATTAAGTGTGAAATCGGAGCTGCAGATATCTCAAATCTCTTTTCTATCCAGGTAAAATTAAACTTAAATAGTAGGAGGAACAACACAATTTAGAAATTAAACATTGGCATTCTAAACAAGAAAGAAGTAAAAGAACAAATAAAACAATATATAGAAAAAAATGACAATGAAGGAATGAGTCCAATAGACTTATGGGATGCATGTAAAGTAGTGATCAGAGGGAAACTGATAGCTGTAGCCTCTAAATACTATCAGAGAAAAAGAGTCTTGAATCTTAATTTGGTGGGAAAATTAAAAATTCTCAAAATAAGATGTCAAGCAACCTATCTATCAATTTCTTAAAGAAATTAAAAATACTTAAAAAGAAATTAACAACCTTCTGAAAGGAGAGCTCCAGAAAAAATTCAGATATCTAAAACAAGACTATTATGAACAGAGAGCTATGGCAAACAGATTGCTGGCAAGGCAACTCAGAAAGCAGCAAGCAGCAAATACCATACATAAGATTAGAAACCCCTCCACAAATCATTTCCAGCAGGGGTGCTCAATACGTGGATCGCGGGAAGGTTTGAGTCAATCTCGGCAGTAAGGTGACAAACTGAACGCTGCCAGGACGCTGAGACCAGCACTTCCTCGTCTGACAAGCTTATTAAAAATATTCACCAAGATCCAAAACGCTTGTAGCTTCATTAAAGAATAATAATTTTTAAAAATCTACAAAACGTGTTAATATTAATATTTTCAGTAATTATTGTTTCAACAAGGTGTTGCGCAATTCAGTGCGTAACAGTTCCATTAACACACACAAAAAAAGGCGACTCCAAGACCGACTGGCTAGCAGAGCAGGAGTTTAAATTAGCTAATCAACCACCGCTGTGTTCAGGGAGCGCTTATTAATAATCGAGAAATAAATATCAAGCCTGGAAACCTGATATAGTAACGGACTGAATGCATGTTTTTAACGTAATCTCTGCTTGACTTGCGGGGCGCAGGCGGTTGCCATGGCAACGGGTGTGCTTACACGACAAAGAAAGAGAGAGAGGGAGTAAAAAGGTAGGAGTGGTTATTTTACCTTTGTTTACCTTGTCAGCCGCTGTAGTTTCTAAACATTGGATTAATTACCTCATTTGTTTGTGAGTATACGTCATTCATAACAAACATCAAATAGGACAAATATATTTCATTAATTTTTAACAAACAATTGGCTTCTACCACAATAATTATGTGAAATTAAATTAATTATATCCCAACTTTAGAATATTTGTCTTTACCTTAACGTGTTTTATGGTTCCTCCTATCAGTCTGAGATGTACCATACTGAGGTCATCAAACCAAATTTCAGATCTACCATAACTGACTGATAACTCCTGGCCTCAAGTTTGCAACCAGCTTCTGACTGAGAAACCAGTAACCTCCTCCTAGTCAGAATCTCACTGAGGAAGAAACTGCATTAGGTTTTCTATCACTTTATTATTTCTACTGTAACTGATGTACATTTTGCAAATAAAATAAGTCAATAGAGTTTAATTTACAATTTTTATGTCTATGTGTCATAAGGTAGATCTCAGCTGGCTGGTGAGAGAAAAAGTTAATCTTGGTCTCAAAAAGTTTGGGCACCCCTGATTTATAGTATAATCAAGAAGATACCTTTAGAGAGTACCAAAACAACCACCTTCCTCAAAAGATGCTGAAAAAAACACATTTCTTAATTCTCTGGTCTTGCCTACAGTTGCCTATTTAACTATCTAGTTACTCACTCCTAACTCTGCACTTTCCGCAAGTATCCTGAAAGAGGTTTGGTTTTCAGTTTTACATTGAAGTTTTCCCTACTCTACGACATTCCAACGTCTTCAGTCATACGCAATGTTGTGGTTGGACAGAATAGTAAGGTCACTTAACAGGTTAAACACTTAACATTCTCAGAGACTGGCCTTGTTGGACCAGGTATCGTATCCCTGCAGAGTAATTTGTAGCACCAGAGAGAAAAAATGAGTCTTGCTCACACCTTGTCTATCTCACAACAATTGGGACTGGTTAAAGAACGGAATGATAAAGAGGAAGAATTTTAGGTCTTTGGGCTCATACTTCAGGAGTCACCAGGCCCCTGTAGTCTTAGAGCATTGACCATTAACACTCAGAATATTCAATCTCACTAAAGAAGATGCCATTTTCTTGATATAAAAGGGAGCCACTGAAGAGAAAGTTAAACTCGAGAAACATTTTGCATTTTTGAGCATTTTCAGGCATTTTGAGGTTGTATGAAAAAAATGTTAACATTTAAAGCTGAAAGAGTCAAGCATACTATTGCTTTGCCTGTTCTGCAAGAGTTTGAGGTAAAATCAAATTATCTTTGTCTTTGTTCTGTTATTTAGTTGCAAAGCAGATTTCAGCATGAGACAGAGCAACTGCGTCAGGAGCTGGAGACTGCTCATAGGAAGAGCTCACAGCAGCTCCAAAGCAGACTGACTGAGCTGGAGACGTCCTGCAGGGAGCAGACTGAGAGGAGGTATAAGAACGAGTCCATCATCCGAGACCTAAAAATCAAACTATCTGGGTCGGAAGAGGTAGGTGATGGGGCTGTGGCCTGCTGCTGCTTTTACACTTCACATGTTTAAAAACACAGTCATGCATTGTCTGGCTTTTGTCGTGAAGTAGCTTTCTGCTGTGTGAGCGCAATGTTTTATAAGCGGATGTTTCTTGTGACGTGCCACTTTCAGCTTTTGGCTGTACATAGATTTTCAGTCTAGATCCTAGATGTTTTCTGATGATATCCCTGCCCACACAAGGGGTGTGGACAAACCCCTCCATCTTCCCCCACAAGAAGATTGCAACATATAGTAATTGTAGGTGTCCACAGTTAATGTTGTTGATATTTATTAGGCTTTTTAAGTAATGCGAAGTCACACTCTGTGTCACCAACGCTCATACCCACTGAATCAGGCGTGTTTGTATGCAGGTGAATACAAGCTAGTAGACAGAGAGGCCAAAGAAAGACAGTTGCAAGGCAATAATATCAGCGTGTTGTAACCCTCTTGTGGTCGTAGCACGACATCGCTCAGGAGGAGAGCAGCAGATGTCATGGTCGGACAGCAGGGAAGCAGTGTGTGTGTGATGGGAAAAGGGGGTTTGTAGTTGTCCTGTCAATCTGTCATTTTCTGAAACGACACAAAAAAAAACTTTTATAAGCGCAAACTGGGCCGGTAAAATCCTGCCGGACTGCGCGCAGAGTAAAAATTTGTCCCACAGCGCATCTCTTACTGGTGGGGGTTTGTCGGAGCATATTAAGATTTAGATTAATTTAACATTTGCTACATTATTAATGTTATTGATCCAAGGTTATGCTAATGGTAGATATATTTTTATTTATTTAGTTTTGCTTAGACCCTTCTCATCAGGTCAGCCTCCTGCTGTGATTAACAAGCAAAAGCAGCTGCTGTGGATAATCTCATTGATTGGTGAAGGAGTGAAACAGCTTTTCTACCACAAAATTAACATTTATATTTGAACTTTTGTATGAAGTCAACCCTGAGAATATTTCTGTTATTTTCATAAGTAAAGAACTCGCTCCTTTTTGAAACCAGAAAACTCTCCATGACATTCATTGACTCTCATACATTCATTGCTTGAAGTGTTGTGTTGTAAATCTGTTTTCTGTTTACGTGTGCAGGAATGCCAGCGTTTAAAGCAGCAGGTCCTGAGTCTCAGGAGGGAGAACAGCACTCTTGACACAGAGGTCCATGAAAAGGAGCGTGTAGTGAGCCAGCTGCAGGTCAGAGTGGCTGTTCTGGAGCAGGAGGTCAAAGATAAGGAGATGGTGATGTATCGCACCAAGGAGGTGTTGGAGGCCACTCAGCAGCAGAAGGTTGGAGCTAGTTCTTCCCTAGTGCTTCCACAGTCATGTTTGTGGGTCAACTGAGGTCATAATAAATATTCTTGGTTATTTAAGTAACTTTTATTTTAGTGTCGTTTTCATTTTTTTATTTGCATAATTGATTTTTATTTATATTCAAGAACTGAAATGTGTAGATTTGCTTTCACCCTGGTCTGGTCTTCATGTTGTATTCCTTACAACAAACAGTGTTTGTCTATGAAAGCCCTGGCCTTTTCTGAAGGGAACTAAGAGAATATATCATATATCATCTAATTATTAAACTCTGTGTATCTGAATCTCATGTCTGTTCACAAACACTATAAGGTGTCTTTATCAGAGCCGTGATGCATTGATTTCCCATGTCAACCACTGAATAAAGATGAAATTCTGGGAGGGGTTTCTCACATGTTTACTCACATTTTCTATTATCAAAATCTGTGATTTCTTCAGACACATTTTAACTTTTTTATCTATGTTGTAGGAATCAGTGGAGGAAAGTGCAGAAAATAAGGAAGTTCAGTTGAGAAAACTTGAAGCAACAGTGAAATCACTGTCAGAAGAACTGCTAAAGGTTTGTAAAGGTCACTATTGTGTCACCCCTTGAACAGAACGTGTCACCTAAGGCATATCAAGTTATCAGTGATAGCTGGGTTACTAGAACACAGACTTGGTGTTTTGTTTCCTGTTGGCTCTTTTTTTAGTATTTCTGGTGGGAAAAACTATTGCTGATGTTGAAAGATTTATTTTAATCTACTAATTGTCTGTTATCAAATGGATAAGTAGGGTTATCATCCTCGTATGAGTGCACGTACTGTGCACGTACCAAGAGGAAGACAGACTCTGATATGTTCAGTTGATGGTTATTCATTTTCTTACTAAAGGGGCAGTATTATGTAAAATCAACCTTTTTGAGCTTAACATCGTGTCATGATGCCTGGGGCGATGCCTTGATTCCTTCATGTATGTTTGAGGAGTCCTTGACACGGCAACTATTCAGGGGTAGGGGTCGGGTTAAGGTTGTAAACCCTAACCCTATTCCTTGTATTATAAATGTAAACAATTAATCTGACTATTCAGGGGGACCCCTGAATAGTTGCCGTGAATATCAAATCAAATTTTATTAGTATAGCACATTTCAGCAGCAAGGCATTTCAGCAGTAAGGCTTTACATCAAATCAAACACAAAAACACAATGCAACATAGAATCAACAATAAAAACAGAACATCAAGTCAGATTCCGTCAATAAATTTGCGATTGATTACGTTTCAAATAAAACTCTAAACAAGTGGGTTTTTAGTTGAGATTTAAAGGAAGTCAGTGTTTCAGCTGTTTTACGGTTTTCTGGAAGTTTGTTCCAGATTTTTGGTGCATAGATGTTAAATGCCGCTTCTCCTTGTTTGGTTCTGGTTCTGGGGATGCAGAGCAGAACCAGAACCAGAAGACCTGAGAGGTCTGGAAGGTTGATACAACAGCAGCAGATCTTTAATGTATTGTGGTGCTAAACCATTCAGTGATTTATAAACTAACAACAGTATTTTAAAATCTATTATTTGAGCGACAGGGAGCCAGTGGAGAGACTTTAAAACTGGTGTTATGTGCTCCATCTTCCTGGTTTTAGTGAGAACGCGAGCAGCAGCATTCTGGATCAGCTGCATTCTGGATCAGCTGCAGCTGTTTGATTGATTTGTTGGACAGACCTGTGAAAAGGTCTGTCCAACAAATGCTTGTTCCCACAAAGCTCCTCCTCACAGCTACTTCTCTCATCACAGTAGACAACAATTGTTTACAGTGCAGGCTATTTCCTGTAAACTTTGTGACATTGAACTAGCTAGGGCTGTAACGATTCCTCAAATGATTTGTGTAACTTGATTATTAAAATTCCTCGAGAAAAATGTATCTGCCTCGAAGCTTCATTAAATTATGTTTTATTATTTAGTGCACCGTGTTCTGGCCGGGTCATTATTTGAATTGCACAGCGTTCTCATTTCCGCCTATGACTTGTTGATGAAAGCTAAGTATTATTAGTATAACATCTCATTTTCAACTTTGGCCTTGGAGGATTTTATTGACTGATGATAATGTCTGTGTTTTTGTTGTTTGGGGGACCAATAAGCACCCTTAAAATGACTCGATTAGTCGTAACAATAATCAATAATCAAGTACTTGATTACTAAAATATTTGTTTACAACAGCCCTAGAACTGGTGCATTACATATGTCATGGGCAAATGTTAGCAACTGGATAACTTTTTTTTTTGTTTTTCTACTGATTTGTTTCAGTGTTCAATGTAAATTTTTTTATTGTTTTAGGCTAATGGGATAATACAGAAACTGCAAGGAGAGGTTCGAGGTCTTGTTGGAAAAGTAAAGGTCAAAAATACTGTGACTGTGTCACAGGAAAAAGTTCTTCGAGAGACGCAAGCTAAACTTGAAAGTGTTGACAAGGATCTACAGTGTGCTCAGAGGCAGCTCCTAAGTAAGGAAGAGGAGGTATGTCTGATATGTTGTGTTTTTACTGAGCTTTCATGTGGTGTAGACATGTTATTAATTTTATTTCCCTCAAGCTTATTTTCACACCATGTAAGCTTTTATAAGTCTAATTTGGGGCATAGCAGTTAATTGTCTTCTTCACATTGTATGGAAACAAAAATAACTTTAAAGAATCAAAAATGGAGCAAAATGACTATTTTGAGATCATTTTTGGCACCAGTGGCCTTTATTGAACAGTGAGTAGACTGGAGCTGTCAAACTGCCCTGGGGCAACTGTGGCTACCATCCAGTAGCAAGCTACCATCAAGGCAAGTCATTTATGATGATGTTTGATAATGCCAAGGAGGCCTTCCAAACTCACACTTGCAGCTCATGACTAAAGATAAATTGTTAAAATATGGAAAATCTAGTTGAGTTATAATTAATTTTTTTTTTCCTATAGCATTAATTCATAACAAATATCATCTCGAGATGCTTTACTAAAAAAGCTATTTCAATTCAATCACAGTCAGGGACCAAACAGTACAGCAGTACAGGCTATGAATTCAAAAAGTGGGCTTTTATTTACTCCAAAAATCTGAAAAATTATTGACAAAATCAACACTTAAACTGGCATGCCATTAAAAGAGGTCAACTCAGTCCACTAAACTCGGAATCATAACTGATAAAACTCTTAGACAGACTTAAGACAAGCTGACCCCCTGAAATGAACATTAGGGCACTTAAATACTGCTCTAGTTAAATCATATACACACAATAGGAGATGATAAATTGGCTGCCACATGACGACTAACACAAAACAATAAAATAAATCCCAAAACGCAACCTTTCCCCCATCCCTCCCCATACTGAAGCATGTGGTTGTCTAATGAGGCCATCAGCAGTATTTCAGGACTCTCAGCCCTTAGTCCCACCTTTTGCCTGACAGGAAGGAGAGGCCAAACACCCAGGTAACCAAAACAGAAAGAATTATTAATACGACATAAAATTAAATTTTGACCTAGCAGTGCTGATATGTGTACACTCCATATAAAAATTGCAAGGTGTGATAGAAAAGTGAATCAATAATACATTATATAATAACGAATATTTAACTTAATGTAAACTAACCAACTATACTAAAGTGAAACCCAGTTGTGGTGAGGTGTGGATCTTACCCTGTGTGACTTGCCATTGCACACACAAACATTAAAATCAAACACTTTATTTTAGAAGCCTGGCTTATTTAGAGAATATTTTAAAATCTCCTTGTATTATAAATGTAAACAATTAATCTGAAAAATATTGTATTTGTATATTACAGGTCAAAGAACTGAAGGAGCATTTGGAAATGACAGTACAAAAGCTAAACGAAAGCAAAGAAGTTTTAAAAACAAATGAAAATGGTAAGGAACCTGCTGCAGAGTCTTTTATCCCTCATTTAACAAGATTAATTATAGTTTACCTTAGAAACCCAGGAATGCATCTCAGATTCATGCATTGATATAATACAACAGGCTGCGAGTTTTGGTAAATGTTTCCTCTACCTACATTCCCCAGAATGCTGTGTGATTGATATTGATATAGTGTTATTGATTTATTATCCATCAGCAGGAACATGTAGAGGTGTCGTTGGGATGAGGCTACATGCTGAGGTGCCTGGCCTCCGTCTGCTAACACCCCCCACTCTGGCCCACTCAGTTATATATATTCTGTATAACATTTGTGTTTGTACAGATTATTGAAAAAGAAACGTTTTACCTGAAGCAAGAGCCACAGTTGAACACTAAGCTTATCAGTGAAGCATGGCTTCCAGTAAAAGGCCTGCACTCTGCTCAGCTCTAAGCAATGAACTGATGAATTCTTTTCAATGCCACTTCTCTCTGCGTTTGCAGTTATAAACTGGCTTAATAAGCAGCTAAATGAAGTTCAACTATCCAAAAAGCCACTGCCTGCTGAACCTCTGGACATTTCTCCAGGATTATCCACACTAACGGGACTCAGGGTATGAAGAGATTTCCTCATAGGTTTTCAACTTTTTGTAATTAACATCTTAACTCCAAACCAGCAAGCTCTTTTTATTTTGCATCTTCATCAATACTGTGACTTTGATACACATAACTGTAGGCGTGTGTGCGTATGTACTTATTTCCAGGTGCAGTTTCACCCTCAGGCTGGTAAATCTGCTGTCTCATCAGACGTTACTCCTGCTGATCACAGAGTTCGTCTGACACTCAACAGACAGTTGTGAGTTCAGCTCAAAATACTTTTCACCCAACCAATAACAAAACGTAAGCTTCTGTGTTCTTATAAGCACAGCTATAAGCACTCTGAACTGCAATTTGGTCCTGAGTTGAATATTTATATATTTATATATATATATATATATATATATATATATTCAACTAACCCTAACCCTAAATATATATATAAATATGTAAATATTCAACTCAGGACCAAATTGCAGTTCAGAATCAGAATTGTATGACGGAGCAATAGGGCCATCTAAGAAAAAATAAAAACAATAAGATTACAAGATCTTAATATTACAAGAACAAACTCATTGGGGAATAAAGCTGAAAGAATACAAGAAAAAAGTTGTTATATTCTGAGAATAAAGTCTTAATTTCACCAGAATAAAGTCATATTATGGTTTTATTTTTTTTATTTTATTACCATGGTCTTATTTTTCAGTGGTCCTGCATCCTATTGTGTGGACACACATTTTATCTCAATTATTTACAGAAAGTGACTATGTTGGTCTACATGTAGACGAGGCTTAAGTCTCCTAGAGGAAACCACATGTTTGAGTGTTGTTTTTTTAAAGCTGGTGTTTCCTCCTGTGGGCAGTGGAGATTCTGCTGGTCTGGATCCCAAGTACTTCAGCAACGGAGAGGATGGCATCTCAGCCTACTCTTTATCATCAAATATTATCCAAAGAGGTAAAACTGCTGAACATTTGCAAATTGAGCAGTTGGTAGTCTTTTCTTTGCTACATGCATTCTTCAGTGTAGTAATACTTTTAAATTAAACATATGTTAGGATTTTTGAAAAACTTTATTGAAACATCTCCATTCATGAATCTTTTTTTTTTTTTTTTAAGAGTTGGCCCTGAAAACAAAGCCTTCTGGGACCTCTGCATACTTCTCGTCATGAGGAGGCCAGCACTTCCTCTGGTGTCATCCCATGTGTCTTAAGAGCTTTCCATTATAAACAAAACCAATGCTGTACCTTGGTATTTTAATTTTTCAAAGCTTTTTGCTCTTATTTGGTGTTGCTTTCCCATGTTATTGTTGTTCAACTTGTTTTTGTGACTCTTTGGCTTCAAATTAAACTTTTCAAAATGTTGATTTTTCTTACTTTAAATTGTATTTCCATTTTTGTTGTGTCAGGTAGTAATTTCAGTTATTAACTTGAAGGGATGAATAAAAGGCTTAAATGTTATGGAGAATTTTAAGTCAAACATTAGCTGGAGGTTTGTTGTTATTGTGAATCAGTCATTGTAGATTTCCACCTACATTTCTCATTTTCAGTATTCAGTCCATAAGTCAAGTTTTTTTTTCCAACATACTGAACACTGAGGATACCAGCCATTGTCACTGCTGTCGTCAAGCATAGTGTTAAAATGTTGACGCTCCTGAGCACAAATCAGACAGAGGTTCCCTGCTGTTGAAGACCTAGGTCAGGCGTCTGATAGGTACTGTTTACTTCAAACCACCTCAGGCTATGGTTAAGCATCTTCTACTCAAACCTTCTGGAGGCTGTCATGCTCACTGCTGCAAGTCAAGTTCAGAGATGTCTACGGTATACAGTTTTAATTCATGTTGAATAAGAGAGCAGCTTTAAAACTACTCAAATTCAAGAAATAGTTGGGGCGTTCTTCAAATTTGAAGAAAATTTAGAATTTCAAGAGCTGATATTTTATTCGTAACACAACATGGCTAAGAAGCGTTTAAGCCAGAAACTTTACAATGCCATAAAATATTTGGGACAGGAGCAGCATCTCCTCTTACCAACAGTTTCTGAAGGTTTTGTGTTGGACTTTGGGCCCATACTTGCCTGATGTAGGATTCCATCTGCTGAAGAGTTTGTGGTCATCTTAGTTTTTATCATAGTTCTTCATTTATTAATGCAACAAATATTCTCTACATTTGGGCTTCTTGGGACACCAGGACTCTTCTCTGGTGAAGTGTCCACTGTATGCCGCATTCCATCGTTTTGCTGATTTCCATGATGCCTTCCGTAAAATAGACGTCCAAAAGAAGAAACAGGATCGAAAATTTGAGAGAACGATTCAAATGTATACAGCCATGCCTGAAAGTTAGCATCTAATACATGATGTAGCTAAGGTAAAACTCTGGATTGGATAAAGTAGACATAAAAAGGCTAAATTTGGACTGATAAGTCTAGATTTATTTTGTTCCAAAGTAATGGATGCATCAGGGCCCAAAGGCAGGTGAAGTGATCCACGTCCAGTTAGGATTTATAAGCCTTAATATGATGGAGTTGTTTGCTCAGCTTTCTTTCATGTTTCTCAGTTTGATGATATCTGGATCTGTTTGACTTGGACTAAAGCAGTGGTTTATAAAACATTGTCCTCAAGTTCTCTGAGATTCCAGGATGTACAGATATAGCATCTGTAAGGAAACATGAATGGGTCAGATCTTGTGACAGTAAAGCTGCTATGTTTCATCTTGCCATGCAAGTGTCACATCCATCCAAAATGTTTTTGCATCAGTCCAACCATCCAAATGCCATGTCGCATGACATCCCTTTCATCATCTCTTTTGATGAACTCTCATTTTGTATGTGCATCAGAGTAAAGAACGTAAAATGACACCACTGCGTCAGAGTACTTTCACCATGATGCTCCCATCCTGTCTTACTTGCATACCAACAGTGGGAGAATTAAGTATCTAATACAGTGCCGATTTTCCAAGTTTTCCCACTAACAGAGAGTTCTGTAATTTACTTCCTAGGTACACCTTAAATTGACATACAGCATCTTTAAAAAAATTCTGAAAATTACATTGAATGATTTTGAAATAACGATTAACATTTTATGAGCTAGGTATTTAATCACCCAGCAACTAGAAGGAATTCTGACTGTTTATCTACATCAGCTGTAGATACAACAGGTGCAGTTATCTGGATTAATTGCACCTGTTGAACTTGCTACCTACAGAAAACCCACCTGTCCATACACTCAGTCCTTCCCTCAGTAAGAGTATTTAAGATGTGACAAGGTGTGAGGCCATTAGACTGCTGTAAACATGTAAATATCGTAGTGACACTAATGCAAACTGGCACTGCTGGAATTCCAACTATAAGGACCTGATGTACTGATGCGCTTTTCCTCTGTAACCTGCAGGGGACAGGTATGGCTCCTAAGAGGAGGCACCTTTTGATATTGCTCACATTGTGGTCATTGTGCTTCCTAAAACTCAAATGCCAGTGTGTTCCGTTTGTCAAGCTAGTACAGAGGTTACCAAAAATCTTTTCTATACACCAATACAGTGAACCTGGTGAAATAGTGTGGGGGTTTTTTATTACAGT
This sequence comes from Gambusia affinis, assembly GCF_019740435.1. Classification (NCBI taxonomy): domain Eukaryota; kingdom Metazoa; phylum Chordata; class Actinopteri; order Cyprinodontiformes; family Poeciliidae; genus Gambusia; species Gambusia affinis. The sequence continues at coordinate 866,555 of NC_057877.1, forward strand.
TTTTGCAACATTTTATAAGTGAGACCCCTGTAGATCTTTACAGAGTGGGCCAGAATCCCTGTTGCAGACCATACTTGGTCAAGAAGTACTACTGAGACCTCTGTAGTTGTAAACAAAGACTTCTGTACCAAGTAAGTTCTATTTTTGGGGTCATTCCTCGTTTCATCCAATACAGTTTTGATTATATATAAAAGTATTATTATTATTTTTTTTTAGATTCTACCGTGACAAATAGACATCTGTATTATTTTTTAGAAAGTTGAATAATAGAAGGTGTATCAAATACATATTTTCTCCACTGTCCTAATCACCTGAGATAAACTTTGTGCTCTTAGTACATGTAAAGAGTGCCCCCAAGTGGTGGATAAGCAGAATGAATCAGAAAATGGGGGGGACTTCCTTCTTTCTGGATCCATTTCTTGAATAAATTCTATAGCTAATAATTTATATAATTAACATCCATCAAGTAAACTTTTGGACTCATCTTTAGACCTTTATTTACAAAGTTCTTTCATTCATGTTCTAAAGCACAAATTGCACATTTTGAGCAAAGTTTTGAAATGTATCTTTTGGTTTATCCAAAAATTACAGAAATTTGCATGTATAAATCTACAAACTCCAGTCCTCAAGGGCCACTGTCCTGCCGTTTTTAGATGTGCCATAGGTACAAAACACTGGAACGAAATAACCTAATTACCTTCTTCTTGTGTAGATCAGCCAATGACCTAATTATTCTATTCCAGGTGTGGTGCAGCAGACGCACATCTAAAAGTTGCAGGACAGCGGTCCTCCAGGACTGTCAAAACATCTGTGTTCTAGACAGGGGGTGCTCAAGCCCAGTCCTTGCGAGCTACCATCCTGCAACTTTAAAGATGCATCCCTGCTTCAACACACTTGAATCAAATGAGTGGCTCATTAGCAGGCCTGTTTAGAGCTGATCTCGGTCTGTAGGAGTAAGGATGCTTCTAAAAGTTGCAGGACGGTAGCTCTCAAGGACTGGACTTAAGCACCCCTGTTCTAGACCATCCATTATTCAGTCTACCTTTGTTGCAGAGGCCCACACTGATTAAAATCCAACTTGTCATCCTGATTGATCCAAGATGGACCTACACACATGGACAAAAAATGTTGGTACCCCTTGGTTAGTGAAAGAAAAACCCACAATGGTCACAGAAATAACTTGAGTCTGACAAAGGTGATAATAAATTTTAAAAAATCTATGAAAATAAATAAATTAAAGTCAGACATTGCTTTTCAAACATGCTTCAACAAAATTAAGCTAAAAAAATAAACTCCTGAGACAGCCCTGAATCTGAATCATCCCAGGTGTCTACATTCTTGTAATCAATGGGCCTACATATAGGCCCATTGATTACTGTGCTGTTTGGTGACATGGTGTGTATCACACTCAACATGGACCAGCAGAAGCAAAGGAAAGAGTTGTCTCAGGAGATCAGAAAGAAAATTATAGACAAGCATGATTTGTACCTTGTAGACAAGGTAAAAGTTATAAGACCATCTCCAAGCAGCTTGATGTTCCTCTGACTACAGTTGCACATATTACTCAGAAATTTAACATCCATGGGACTGTAGTACATTGAACTGTTCTAAAGTGACCCTCTCCTGAATCCTACTGAGCATCTTTAGAAGGAGCTGAAACATCCATCCATCCATCCATCCATCCATCCATCCATCCATCCATCCATCCATCCATCCATCCATCCATCCATCCATCCATCCATCCATCCATCCATCCATCCATCCATCCATCCATCCATCCATCCATCCATCCATCCATCCATCCATCCATCCATCCATCCATCCATCCATCCATCCATCCATTCATTCATTCATTCATTCATTCATTTATTTTCTGTTCACCCTTGTCCCTAATAGGGTCAGGAAGGTACTCTGCTGATTCCAGAGCTATGTTCCGGGCGAGAGGCGGGGTCACTCTGGACAGGTCGCCAGTCTGTCACAGGGCAACACAGAGACACACAGGACACACAATCATTCACACACACACTCACACCTAGGGAGAATTTAGAGAGACCAATTAACCTGACAGTCATGTTTTTGGACTGTGGGAGGAAGCTGGAGAACCCGGAGAGAACCCACCATGCACAGGGAGAACATGCAAACTCCATGCAGAAAGACCCCGGGCCGGGAATCGAACCCAGGACCTTCTTGCTGCAAGGCAACAGCTGTGCAGCCCCTGGAGCTGAAACATGTCGTCTGGAAAAGACTTCTACCCTGAGACAACTGAAGCAGTTTGCTGATGAGAAGGTGCAGAAGTCTCATTGACAGTTGTAGGAATCGTTTGATTGCAGTGATTTCCTTGAAAGGTTGTGCAAAAAATATGAAGTTAAGTGTACCATCATTGTTGTCCAGGCCTGTTTCATGAATTTATTTTTTAACATAATTGTTGAAGCATGTTTGAAAAGCAGTGTCTGCCTTTCATTTATTTTCATAGAATATTTTTTTATTATTCCCTTTGCCAGATTCAAGTTAATTCTGTGACATTTTGAGTTTTTCTTTCATTAAGTGAGGGGTATCAACAATTTTGTCCACATGTGTATATGCTGGGGGAGGAAAGAATGGAAAAACCCTGTTTTTTATTGTCCAAAATTTAACATCAAGTTATAATGATGATAGCAGCAAGAGATGGGAATCAGATTTCAAATATTTTATCTATAACTACAAAACTCTATTTTTATCCACCTGATCTAACTGTACATCCTTCTAGTGGTTCAACAAAGTTTCTGTACATCGATGAACATGTTATTCGACCACACAAGCTTTCCCTAGAACGTAACAGGAGAAACTTTATAGTGTGGTTAACTTTTTACCAGTTTCTTTCCACAGTAATAGTATAGGTCTTCTGCTGTCATGGATGAGATCAGCTCCAGAGGGGAGCTCTGGAGATCAGCTCCCCCGTCTCATGGGTTACCTGCTACTTAATAGCAGGTAACCCAATAGCCTATCTGAGTGCAGTTCTGTGTTAAGGTTGAACTGTTTTCAGGTTGAGCTTTATCTTATTCAGGATTGTTCAGGTCTGTCCTAGTGTTCCTGAACACTTCAGCAGGGGGAGCCTTTATCCTTCATTGCTAAATTAAACAATGAGGTTTTTTAAGGTACAATTCTGTTTGTCTGCAGTCCTTTAGCAGTGGATCTCATAAGCTATTTGAGATTCCATAAACACCCCAGTGTGGTTGAGAAACAACCCTTCAGCCTCTGATGTGATAATAGGCTCTGCTTCCCCTCCTTCCCCTGCAATGCGTCTTGTGGTTCGAATGTCAATCTCTTGCTGCTCCTGTTTGTTCTGAGGGACAGTGGGATTTGTAGTTTTGCCTGGCCCAATGGACATGGTTTGGCTGGAGGTGTTGGATGGTGCGTGGCAGTCCAGATCAGTAGTGGAGACTGGCGGGGGAAGCACAGGCTTGGCTCTGTTCAGTACATACATTTCATGGCCTTGTTCATCACGGTACTCTTCTAGCTGGGCAAAGGTGGTGGGGCCGTCAGAGTAGTCATTCACGTACAGGATACTCTCCTCCTGCTGGTTAAAATTCACCTTGATCACTTTTGGGGTACAGAAGTAATGGAAAACTTGAGGTTCACACTTTTCAAATAGCCTGTTGTATACATTTATCAGTTTAATTCATATAAACATGTCTATTGAAATGTCTAAGATATTTCTACAAATATTTTTTCAGCCTAAAAAACTGCTGGGTAGTAACATTAATGTTCCATTCCATATTTCATCCACTATAGGCAGAGTGAACTGTTTTAGTTACTATAGCAAAAGGTTACTCTACAACTTACAAAGCAAACAAGCTGAATAATAGTTAAGAAATTTAAAAAGGAAGATTGACACATTTCAAGCCTTTATTTATTGAAATAATGATAATTATGGCTTACAGATAACAAAAACAAATTCAGTATCTCTTAAAAACGTGACAAGTGAAATATTGGAAACTCATTGTGTCACAACCTAGTCAGCTAAGTAACTACAAACTCCTATTAAGCTTTTCTGACCCTAAAATTGGTTTCTCACTCGCTCAGTCAGCTACAACCATGGGGAACACTGCTGAACAGCAGACACTCATGGACACCTTCACAAGGTGGTGAAGAACCCGGTTGTTCTGAGTTCTATATATCTACTAAGCACATTATCAAAAAACTGAGAAATTGAATGGAAGGAAGCAGTGTGGTAGAAAAAGATGCAGCAGCAAAAGGGAAAACTGCAGCCTTGGGAAGATTGTCAAGTGAAATCCATTCCAGTAGAGGTACACACAGACGAATAGCCACTCTTAAACCAGAGACAAGGTCAGAGGAACTGGGCTGATGCTCAATTATCTGCTCATTGTGCGACCCTCTGCTGACAAGCTGTATGGAGATGCTGATGTCAATGTACCAAAAGTTCCTTCCTGACCTTTAACCCCACAGAATATCTCTGGAATGTGGACAAGACCCAACAAGGAAGTTGACCTAAAGGCAGCTATCAAAGCAATATAGGCTTTCATTACACCAGAGCATTGTTACAGGTTGACCGCATCTTTGTCCTTCCACATCATGAAGGAGGAAAGACTCCTGTTGGCCCTCCAGAGTGGGCCAAGCACTGCTTCATGAAGCTTCATAAATCCACTGTCATCTGGACAAAGCAGATGACAGTGACAGCATATTTCTCAAGATACTGAAAACACAAACACAAACTGAAAACACAAAAATGAAGTTAAAAAAAACTTCAAGTTTGATGCAAGTTTTTTTAATGGTTAATTTTCTTTGTGTCCTTTTTGTTTATTCCTTATATTCCTGTGATCCTCTGTGAGAATCATGTTCTTTGATTTCTCCAGTGTATTTAACACAATTCAGTCTGAACTGTTTTGACAGTTCAAAAGACAGCAGAGCAGAAGATCTATGACTACCTGACAAACAGACCACAGTTTGTGAGACTGAAGGACTGTGTGTCTAACCAGATGATCAGTAGCACAGGAGCACCAAAGGGCATTGTACCATTTCTTTAACTCCGTACACTTCAGACTTCTCTCATCTCCAGAAATACTCAGATGACTCAGCAGCTGTCTGGTGTATCAGAGATGGATAAGAAGCAGAGTATAGAGATCTGGTGGAGTGCTTTGTGTCATGGTGTGGAAACAATCATCTCATCTTAAATAAAATCAAAACATAGGAGATGAGCAGGAAGAACAGGGTCAAAGTTAAAACCCTATTTCCATCATGGGAGAAAATTTGGAGCTGGCTGAGGAATACAAATACCTTGGTGTTTGTCTGGACAACAGACTGGACTGGAGTGAAGTGTCTATAAGAAGGGTCAGAGCAGATTGGACATGTTGAAAAAGATAAGATCCTTCAAGGTTTGCAGCAAGATGCTGCAGATCTTCTATTAGTTTGTTGTTGAGAGTATCTTCTCTTCTGCCGTCATTTGTTGGGGCAGCAGCATCAGAACCAGGAACCTAAAAAGGCTTAACAACCTGATACAGAAGGCTGGTTCTGTTCTGGGGACCACTGTGGAACCTCTGGAGATGACAATGCAAAGAAGGATTTTCCATAAAATCAAGAAAATTATGGACAACACTGACCATCCTCTTCATGAGACTGATTTAGATTAACGGAGTGTCTTCAGTCAGAGGCTTCTTCAAGTTTGATGCAAGAAAAACTGCTACAGGAGACCCTTCTTTTTCCCAGCCATCACCATCCACAATAACTCTTTGTTGAATTTGAATTAACATGATTTACAGCAATATTTAATTTCCCTTTTGGATCAATAAAGTATTTTTGAATTTGATTATAACAGCATGTCCATTGGACCAGGCAAAACTACATGAATTACGTTGATGCAGTAGGCAGAGGCCTACTCAAGTATTGATGCATGGAGATGTACATAGTTTTCAGAAGCCTGACCGTTATGCTTAAAACATCCACTTTTATTGGTCTACTTTAATTTGATATTCTAATTTTCTGAGACACTGAATTTTGAGGGGGTTTTTACATGTAAGCCATAGTCATTAAAACTTCAAAAAATAGAAGCTTCAAATACGTTATTGTACGTAATCCTTCCATTAAATAACTGTATCAATTTCTGATGACTCACAAGAAATATTACACTTTAACACATTAAAATTTTTTGATAACGTGAACTGAATTGAAATTTATTTGGCTATTAACCAGTTTGTATGAAACATGAGGAATTAGATAATAAAGAGAGAAGAAACCAACTATCTTTAAAATAGACATTTTGTGATACAGTTAAAAGGACTTCATATTCCTGTACTTTTGGGAAAGTTTGTTCTTCTAATTGTTGTTCCAGATTAGTTTTTGTTTTATTTGTTTTATGTTGCTTCAAACCATCCACAAAATGTATTTACCAGTTACAGCTCCTCAAGCAGCATGCTGCGAGCTGCTGGGTAAGTCATAGAATGAACAATATGCACCTTTTCAGCACCATCGGCGTCCTTGTCCCGCTGGTGATGTCGGCTGTAGATCATGGCTACTAGCAGCAGAGCAGTCAAAGCCAGCAGGGAGATGCCCACAGCGATGGCAGTCTGAGTGGCAGCTCCCAGAGCACTGAAGGCCATGCTGCCCAGAGCATATAGCGGCTCCCGGCTCACATCAGAACCCAAAACCGGGCTGCTGTTCCTCAGCCGGGGCCAAGCTGGGGAGTACGCTGAGGAAACCTGAGACCATGAGGCCCAGATTGAGGAAGAAGTGGATGAGTTGATAGCAAGCTGAAAAGTCACCCGGGCTACACCTCCTGCATTCCAGGCCTCGCATTCATAAAAACCTGCATGGGCCACAGTCACATTACTGAGGAACAGCATGCCACTGCCAGTATCAGGGTCAAAGTACTCGCCGGCAGTCTTCTGGAGGCTAACTCTGCCTACAAACGGCTCCTCTGACCCTTCCCCTCCTCTAGCACCCAGATCCTGAACCAGGCCTCGAGGGGAGTCCACCACTTGACTTTGAGATGCTTTCTTCCAAGTCACCTGCAAACATGTAGAGGCTTTGAGTGCCCTTGCTGAAAAGAAATACTCATCATAACACACACCTTACTAGCAAAAGAAGCAACAGATGTATGATTTGTGCATTTTTTTTAACCAAGAGTCTGACAATTCCAGCCCAAAGGAATTATTTATATGGTACTTTAGACTCCAGATGGCCACATAAATAGAACTTAAAGATAACAGTTGTGTGCTTAAATATTATTTTATCATTCAATGCAAATTAGTTTTTAACTGTATGTTGTCAAATTATATCAGTGTGATATGATTAGAAGTTAATTTTAAGAAACATCAAATGCAGGGAAAGTTAGGATATTCTAACAACTTCTTAATAGACCATCTTATCAATACATTCTGCCACACCTGGGCCTTTGAGAACATTCCAGATCTTGATTTGGCCTGAAATAAGAATGAGACATCAGATGTTCATTCTTTCATTCTGCTGGAGCTCTCCACCTCTGCTGGGTTAGGGTACATATACGACTTCAACTTTATTTTGACACAAATGGAACCTCATATCCACCACCACCAATAAAGATGACCGTTGCTCAGAGATAACGGTCGCTAACACGGATTTTTATGAGCGCTGTGTAGCTGTACTCCTAATAGAGACATTTTGATTTACAGGTAAGCTGATGATGTTAGTAATATACTCTATGTTATGTTATTGTGTTCTGTTGAATATCGATTTCCACACTGAGTGACGTGTTAGTGGCAGAGCAATGGCAGAGCGCTCAGAAAGGTGTCTCTTTAATATTATTATTTGGTTCTTCTTCCGTCATCCTGAATGCGGCTCGTGCGCCCCTACAAAAGTGGTATCACAATGTGCAGCTTGATCCCGGGAGGGGAGCTATTATTTTTAGTGGGAAAAAGAGTTAACATGGTGACAAAAAAAGCAAAAAACGACCCCAGAACACTGATGACCTCACCAGCTGCTCCATTGTTGTGTATGTGGCCAGGCAGTCACTAAATCCTAAAAATACACTTTTTTTGAGGTCTTCCTGTGTCGTCATACATTCACTTAGAAATGCCATTTAAATTTAATTTTGTAGATACATCCCTCATCTCTTCTGAAGTGAAGACGGCATGCCGACACCATTTACGGTTTGTCCATAAATTGTCTCTAAGCGACCAAAACTTTTTTGATTTTTTGGAAAAACTACAGTGGAGCCGCCACGCCTTAGAGTGAAGAAACTGAGTGCCATTTTCAACCCAAATCATTTTTTAAATCGCCCTCATGGTCACAATTATCGCCCTACTGGTATAACACTCGGTCATGACATTGATACGCATGTCTGCTCCAGAAAAATGTTTTCGGAATTTCTCTAGGGCTTATGGTTTTCTGTCAATGTGCTTCAGAATACAGTGATGCGACAGGATTTTCTAGCTCAAACAGAGAAGTCTGTTTCATCAACTGCTTGTCTGTCTGCCATCAACTGCCAGCTGGCAGTTGATGGCAGACAATTAATTACCATAGCAACGGAAAACAGAGGAGGAACTGCCATTTAGAACTACTTGTGTTTTGATCATTATAGTACAGATTTAACCCAATCACTGTTACACATGGGATTAGTTTGGACTTTTGTATTGAAGATTTTTTTTGAAAAAATTCAAAATAAAAGCCTTGACAATTTTTACATCATGTAATTGCTGGTTTTGGCTTTATTTGACTGGTTCATCCACAGCACTGTTACACATTGAATTAGTGTGGCCATTTAAGATGAAGCTTACTGAAAATTTCAAAATAAAAGCCTCAATATCACCCTCAAGTTAGTGCACTGCTGCAGGTGGTGCAATATTATTCTACATTATCTTTTTGCAAAACAAGGCAGTTCATTAGCATTAGCCTTTTAGTTTAAATAAGCTATTACCTATATTTCTGACTTATTAACCATGCTGAATGGAGTAAGTAAAGTACAGACAACATGCTAGTGATGCCCCACCTGCTACTCACAGCATTCAAGCTAACATTAGCATTTTGGCAATTTTTAGCTCATACACTTACTTTATTATACTGAATGGTGCAAGCCCATGTTATTGAAGATGCTTGTGACTTTCCACACACTATTGAATACTATTTAGTGAAGCTTAGGCAGTTTGTTAGCATTAGCCTGTTAACTTAAATAAGCTATTACCTATTTTCTTACTTATTAGCCATGTTTAGTATACTGACTGGAGTAAGTTAATCATGGACAACATGCTAGTGATGCCCCTCATGCTACTGACAGCATTTTGGCTTACGTTAGTCAAAATGTTAACGTGCATTTTAGCTTATGTTAACATTTAGCTAAAATGCTAAATGCAATTTAGCTAAATGCTAAAATTAGCATAAGCTACATGCTAAAATTAGCATAAGCTAATGCTAATTTTAGCTAATCTTAGCATTAGCGAAAATTAGCTAAATGCTAATTTAGTTAATTAGCATTAATTAGCAAAATTTAGCATTTTGCTAATTTTGGCTGATTTTAGCAAAAATGCCAGACGTCTTCGCTAATGCTAATGTTTAGCCAAAATGTTAGCATTTTGGCTAATTTTAGCTCATATGCTCATTTTAACACGCTGAATGGCGCAAGTCCATGTCAGTCGACGTTCTCGTGATTTTCCTCATGCCATTAATCGCGCTGCAGCTTTCTATGGCGTCGATGCTAACTTTCAGCGTCGGAACGTCAGGTCCAGACCGACGGGTATGCTTTGGCAGGCCCCGTTTAAATTTCTTCACTATTACCGTGTTCAGAGCAGGAAGGCAGTAACAAGTAGTGTGTATGTAGTTGGAGAAACTCGCTTCCTTTCTGAATCCAACAGCAATTATAGGGTGGTTTATATATTACATAAAATTGAGGAAATATCACCTGTGTTTGACCATGTGTTTTTATAAATATGCGTTAGATAAACAGATGACCTTTGCTAGCTAAGCAATAACTGTTGCTAAGACGGATGTGCATTAGCCCTGTGTAGCGGCTGTACTTCTAATAGTTATCTTGTATTGCATTTTACAGCAAATAATCTCTTCAGTTCAGCCTTAGAGAGAGTTTATCAATGAGCAAATAACTCCTGCTGAAGAAACATTCACAGAGGGGAAAGAAATAAACGTCTAGATCGAGGAAGAGATAGAGGATCAGCGCAGATTGCTGGATTTCAGCCGGATACCGAAGATCAGACCAGATAGATATGAAACACCTTCACGTTTTACTGATGATACAGGTTGAATTAAGTTGGATATATATTAAAAAATAGTTGGAGACTGGTTAAGGGGCGTTGAACTTAGAGAGCTTTTACACCAAACTAAAGGTCTGTGGAATAACAAATCCGCCCGAGCTGTAAATGTTTAAAAATGGACTTAAAATTTAACTGCAATCTGGACAATTATTGATCATGTAATATGACAATTACAGTTTGAGTCAGGTTAAAGAGAGGTGGAGACAGGCAAATGATTGCTGTTTAAAGAATCAGCTCCAATTTTAAATATTAAATACAGAGAACGAATGACTTTGACAAGGACTGTTTACTATTCATCATATAATATCTAAATTGTGATCCCTGGCAGTCTTATCTTTACTCAAAGTACCATACTGTTTAAGCTATCGCCATCTTGTTTGCTCACCTGGAGGCCCATAATAGGAAATTTTGACTCGCATCTAATTCCAGTCTGGTTAGAAGAACCTCAAGGGTTGAGTTAATGTTCACTCTTGTAAGATTGTAATTTTAGAATAACCCAAGAAAATCCTGTTTTGATGGATCAAGATATTAAAGTGAATGGTTCCTTGTTTGATTGACATTTAAAAGCTTTTGTTTTGTCTTTTTGTCCAGATCTCCCATAATGTTGTGTGTGTAAAGAGGAAGAGGTTCTCAATGAAACAGAACCACAGAGGAACCAACTCATCTCTCCTGGCTCTCCAGAAGCTGAGAACCAGGATCAGGAAGGAAGCAATTCTGAAACCCGGGAAAAAAGAAAAAGGAAGAACAGAAACCAAAGGAAAGATATGAGAAAACCAAAGAACAGAAAAGCAGAACTGACACTTCAAAACAAAAAAAGCACAAGAAAGCTCACGCAGGAGAAAAATTATATTCTTGTAAAATTTTGATAAAACATTTTCTCAAAACAGTAACTTGATGAAACACATGATAACTCACACTGGTGTAAAACCTTTCACAGCCTCACAGAAAACAGTTTGCAGTGTTTCATCATCCACAACCTGCTGTTTTAGAACTGAGGTGAGTACGCTCCTAACTGAACGAATCAAGCGCTCCCAGATCCCACCTTGATGTGAAGCTGCAAGTATATTGAAATGCCAGTTTGTGCCATCCTGGACCAGAACTTTTTGGATTTTACTCTGGTTTAAGGCAGCCAGACAATTATAGATAATAGACAATTTTAGCTCTCTATTGGCTCCTACAAAATTTGTCCCATTAACTGATCTGATGGAAGAGACTGGACCACGTCTGCAGATGAATCTTCTGATTGCATTAATGCAAGAATCAGTGTCAAAGGTATGAGCTACTTCCAACGGCACGACTAGTTGGGCAAGTAAATAATACTCCATAATGTTTGAGAAGACTTCTGCCTCTCTTAACATCAATGGGGCCAAAATAATCAACACCAACATCTGAAAATGAAGGTTTGTCTGGTTTTACCCTTTCCTGGGACAGGTCAGCCATTTTTTGTTCCAAAACCTTTCCTCTATTTCTTCTGCAGGTGATGCAGTCAGACAAGCTCTTTCTGGCAGCAGAGTTTGCACTGATTATCCAGTATCTCTGACGCAGCCTGGACAACATGTGGTTTCTTCCTGCATGACCAAGCAGATTGTGAATGTAATGCAGAATTAATGTTGCCACATTAGTGTTTTTACACAGGATGACCGGATGCTTGATTTCAGATGGCATAGCAGCTCTTCTGAGACGTCAGCCCACTCTGAGGACTCCATTATTGACCACTGGATCAAGTCTATACAGCCGGCTGTCTTTAGAGACGGTCTTGTTGGCTCTGAGTGAGCTGATCTCTGGTCGAAACCTGTGATGCTGTTCAAAGAGAATAATGCTGTAGCCAGATCTTCAAATGTCCAACACTGGATTTTCAGCATGGTTTTAAACTGCTGCATCTTTTGCGACACTTTTTGCTCTTTAATGTTTGCATCGTCTGTAGACTGATGTATCATGGAAGAAAACTCTTTTCTTTTCTGAGACAGCTGAAGGAGGAGTTCTTTGAGCTTTAAAACCCAAGCTACAGATGTTTTTAGCTTCATCCAGGATGAGAAGTAGGAGATGAAAAAACTGGTAGGGTTTTTAGCCTCCTCAACAACAGCATTAACAGTCACTTCCTTTTTTATTTCAGAATCATCAGCAGGAAGTGAGTCATACTTTACCTCCAGCGTGGGCCATCTGTTTTCAGACTCGAACAGAAACTCAGGACCATTAATCCATTTGCTGTGCTCCAAACAGTCCTCTGCTTTCATCCCTCTTGTTGTGTCATCTGCTGGATTATCTTTGGAACTCACATATCTCCACTGGTTAGCTTGTGTAGCTTCTCTAATGATGGACACTCTGTTTGCAACAAAGGTATGAAACCTCTTTGCTTTGCTGCAGATGTATTTTAGGACAGTGGTGCTGTCAGTCCAAAAAACAGATGTCTCCAGTTCAACATGTAATTCTCTGTGAAGCAGTTGATCCATTTGAACAGCAAGAACGGTGGCAGTGAGCTCCAGTCGAGGAATAGTTGTCTGCTTGAGAGGAGCGACTCTGGCCTTTCCTAGGAGAAATGCCAGATGCCCTTGATGGTCACTTTGCAATCTTATATATGACACTGTACCATACCCCACTTGGCTGGCATCAGAGAAATGGTGGAGTTGCGCTGTAACAGGACCAAGATTTTTAGGTTTAATGCAGCGACTCACTTCAAAATTTGAGATCCTCTTCAGGTCATCCAGCCAGTCAGTCCATTGCTGGGAAAAATGATGGTGAACTGCATCATCCCAGCCCAGGTTTCTCCTGCAGAGCTCTTGTTAAAGCAGTTTGGCAGTGAAAATGAAGGGAGCAAGGAACCCCAAGGCATCATACAGTGAACTCACTACTGACAGTATTCTTCTTCTTGTGTGGAACCGGTCTTGAAGTGAAGCTTTGAATTTGAAGGAGTCTCTTTGAATGCACCATTGCAATCCAAGTGCCCGTTCCATTGGAAGCTCCAGATCCATTTCCAACATTTTCTTTGCTTTGATGTTGTCTGAAACGGTTTGCAGAACTGCTGGACTATTACTGAGCCACTTTGAGAGCTTAAATCCTCCTTTATTACAGTGAGTTGTCAAATCTAGAGCAAACTTTATTGCTTTCTCTTCTGTAGGCAAGGATTTTAAGCAATCATCCTCATAAAAATTATGTTTTATTGTACTGACCACTTCAGCTGGAAACTGCTGAGCATTGTCTTCTGCTGTTCTCCTTAATGCATAATTTGCACAGCTCGGCGAGGACACTGCTCCAAACAGATGTACTGTCATCTGATATTCTTGTGGAACCTGGGACGTGTCACCATTGGGCCACCAGAGGAAGCAAAGACAGTCTCTGTGTTTCTCTGGAACATGAACCTGGTGGAATATTGCTTGAATATCTGCCATAACTGCTATTGGCTCTTGTCTGAAATGCAGAACAACTCCCACAACTGACTTGGTCAGATCAGGTCCTTGTAGCAGCTGGCAGTTCAGTGAGGTTCCCTTGAATGTTGCAGCACAGTCAAAAACAACTCTCAGTTTGCCTGTTCGGGGGTGAGAAACACCATGGTGGGGTATGTACCACACCTTTCCCTCATTGCCCATTAACTGATCAGCAGGTACAATTTCAGCATATCCATTAAATAGCATGTCATTCATAAATGCAATGTAATCTTTCTTGAAGGTTTTCTTAACTACTGTGGGAAATTTTGATGAATATAGGGAAGAGTAAAATGATTTAAAAGTGTCATTAATTTCGGTGGGGTCGATTGTAATTACCTGTTGAGTACTTTGAATACTATGTATTATATGAGAGTTGACGTGACGCCGTAACTGATGTGCCAATAAACAGCCAGCCTTGTTGCCATATTCATAATATGAACCTTTACTGTGTAAAAGTAAGGGTTCAGCTTCTTTGGTAGAAATTAAATCTTTCTCTGATTGAACACCCATACACTCTTTAAATAATTCTGGTGAGGGATTTATGGCATATCTTTGATCAAGTTTAGCAACGGCTATTGTCAATTCAGTAAGCCTTGAGTTATGTCTTTTATTAGACAGAGATGTGTAGTAAATTATTTGTCCTCTGAGATAGGACTTAAATGTTTCCCATAACAGTGTGGAAGTGGACAAACACTGGAATCATTCTTATTAAACACCAGAAACTCATCAATTGCATTAGAAATAAAGTCACAAAATTCTTCATCTGCCAGTAAAAGAGAATTAAACCGCCACAATGGTCGACTACATTTATAAGATGTCAATTGAATATCTAATAATAACGGAGCATGGTCTGATATCATTATACTCAAATAATGAGAGGAAACTACACATGAATTGAGAGCTTGGTCAATAAAAAAATGATCAATTCTGGAATAAGAGTAGTGCATCATGGAAAAACAAGAAATTTTTCACTGGTTGGGTTTCGGGATCTCCACGGGTCAATAAGACCACTCTGCCTCATGAAATCAGAGAATGCTTGAACCATTAAAGATTTAGTTAATTTACGGGGATTAGATCGGTCTAACTCTGGATCAATGACACAATTTAAGTCGCCCCCCCAAAATGAGCAAATGAGAATCCAAAAACGGGAGGCTACTCAATAATCTATTTGCAAACTCAGCATCATCAATGTTTGGAGCATATATGTTCACCAGAAGAACCTTTTTCTGCATCAATACTCCAGCAACTATCAAATACCTGCCATAGTTATCAGTTATAACGTCAGTGGGCGAGAACTGCACTGTTTTACTAATCAATAGTACAATTGATTAACTACTCCTCTTGATTTGGAATTAAAATCAGAATGAAAAACCTGATTCATTCAAGAGCAACGTGACCTATTGTGATCCTTAATGCGAAGATGAGTCTCTTGTAAAAACACTACAGAAGGTTTTAACCGCTTGAGACGGGAAAAAAACTATTGATCTTCTAACAGGGAACAAAGAGAAACAAAGAGATGTGCCTGGTCCTGTCATATTGGTATTAACCATTTAAAGAAATAAAAATAAAAACAACCATAAAGAGCTGAGAAGGTCTTCCCCACAACCAAAAATAAACCCATAACAAAGCAACACCCCAGAGTCTCCATTAAAAAGACAAACAAAAACAGAACAATGGAGACAGCAGTGTTATACATGGCAGTTATTCACAATAAAATGTGAACACGGAGATAAAGCAGAGCGAACACATACAGAAGTGTATTTAACAAAAACTGGCTAATAACCCCCACCAACCTCCAAAATATAATATATATCCTATATCCTATATAATGGAGAGAAATATTAGATAATAACAAACATCAGTTAGGGTCAGTCTGAGCGTTTTCAGACTGACACAACAAATGATTTCCAAACAGTGAGTGTGTATTCAAATTTCTTTCTAAAAGTCTGAAAGTAAGTCATACCTGTTATGGAGTTTGTAACTATAATATATTCCTTATATTCCTAATTATTAATTAGGTTTAGATGGAAATGAATCTCTAATACACATTCCTGCCGATAAACTTATTTAAATGTTGACAAAACTGCTGTGGGATACTTACTTGTGGCCTAGGATAGCCAGAGGCATGGCAGGACACCCTGAGGCTCTCCCCCAGATGGACTGCCAACCTTCTTGGTTCCAGCTGAACTACTGGAGGGATACACACCAGGCTGTTGAGTGGGACTTCCACAAGGCTGAGGTGGGAAAGACGTGGCGGCTCATTGCAGACCAGCCGGCGTTCAGCAGAGCTGAGCAGACGCTGACCATCTTCATCAATCCACCTCCTCAGCCAGTGGAGAGCACAATCACAGCGCCAGGGGTTATCTACAACAAAGCAACACAGAGACAGAGACAGTAGTGAACCATAAGAATTCTTAATTAGGTCTATAGTTCCAAAAATTAAAGAACTGTCTCTTCCATAAGGTAAACCAGATTACTTTCCTTTAAACTCTTGTGCTGGTATGCCATCCCAGAGTTTATGATAGACAACTCTACCCAAGTAATTAAGAATATTGAAATGCAGTAGTCCAGTGTAGAATTATCTAGAATTATTAGTAAAGTCAAGAATTATCTTCCTCATAATGTCCTTGGAAGGGTTAATAATTTTTTATTACTGCAACTCCCAGTTTTGTGAGATTGAATAGTCTCTTACTCAACGTCTACAGCTGGTTCAGAATTCAGCTGCCTGTCTGTTAATGAGGACTGGACGATATGAACCTTTCACCCCGATTCTTTATTCCCTTCATTGGGTCAATGTTACTTTTTAGAATTCTTTCTCCGATCTTGTTTTAATGATCAAATGTTTGTGGTAAAGTTTTTTTTTCTGATGACAACTTCAACATGCCTCTTGTGTGGAGAGTCTTGTTAATACCTTGTTCAGATATGATTCTGGTCTATTTTCTGCACAAAGTATTCTCTATGTGTGTTCGATGTTTATTTCATTCTTGTATGTCTGAAGTTTTGAAAAAAAATCTAGTCTCACCTGTAATCCGCAGTACCTGCAGGCTAACCAGCGGCTGCAGGGATGTAGGACCAATGGTGTGGAGGTTATTCCTGCTCAGGTCCAGCAGAGCCAGAGAAGTCAAACCAAACAGAGCCTTGTCTGCTATCGTCTCTATGCTGTTCTGCTGCAAGTGGAGCTCCTGCAGACGCTGGGGATAAATACACACTTTAAAACAGCAACATGAGCAGAAGGTACTGTATAAGCATAATCATTATGGAATAATTTCAGATCAATGAATTTCAGCAGACTTTAGTTCCTATTTGTGTTCCATTATGCTTCAATAAACTAAACCATGTTCCATGATGCTTTTTGCATGACCTGGTTTTGGGTGGTGTGTCATCACATACTGATGTTTCTGAACAGCTTCAACTGATCTAGAAAAACACTGTGGTGTGAACCTCTGCTATTTGCTCTAAAACTTTCATCATTCCTTGTACATTCACCGGCCACATTATTACATACACCTGTTCAACTGCTCATTAATGAAGTGATTGGCAGCAACTTGTTATTGCACAACATCTCCCCCCTCCTTCTCTCTCTACTCACTCACTCTCTACTTCCTCTTCTGAGAGGGGAGATGTGGTACCAGCTCTCCATCTAACGGGTTAATTGAGTTTCCTAAATCTGCTGGGATTTAACCTGTCCAGAACTGAAGTAAACTCTGTTTAAGCTGGCATCGAGAAACGATTCGCCTGGTTTCTGACGACCTCCATCCAGGTGTCCCACCCTTCTTCCCCCTGTGAATTAGCCAGACTGAGCAGCCTGCAGCCAACTAGTTTCACAGAGCTCACCTGTTAACGGTCGCTCCTTCTCTTTTATTACAATTTGCTCTTGTTACTGAACCAGGTTGGTTTTAGTGACTCAGGCGAGTCCCAAGGATGATGTTTTAAATATGGGCTATTAGGAACCAATAAACCAATAAAACATTTTCCAGCTCTTCCTCTCCAGAATCAAACATCAGAGCTATTGTACAACCATCAAAAAACGTTAAGGTGACTCATTAATTGAATGTCCACAACACCTTTAAGATTTTCTTTATGCTAAATATTTTATTAGTAAGGCAATTTTGCAAGGGTCAGTACAGCTTAATTCAGTAGCAGAAATAATCAAATAAGAAAAATCAATCATCTAGTCTATCTTTCCCTAATGCTGACACTGAAAACTAAAAAGGGAACCTTTGAGAGAGACGGACGGAGTTTGGCTTTTCGAACCCCAGACCTGGCCTGATGATGAAGGAGGTGTTGCAGCAGGAGGAGGATGTTGGTCGACGAAGGCAGGGATCTCTGTAGGTCTGATGAGCTTTCTTCTCCTCATGGATGGTGAGGTCACACAGGACTTGGGTGCTGGCAGGAAGGAAGACATCAGTTCTTCTTCTTTGTCTTTGTTCTTTGTCTTTGTCTTTGCCTTTACCTTGGTCTTCATCTTCGTCTTTGGGGTCTGAACCCAGCTGATGAGAGAAGTGCGATTTGAAGCCACATGTTGCGGGGCAGACGGGTTGGTCCCCATGATCAGGACAGTCTTCGGCTCTGTGGCCCCGGCTCTTCTTCAGCTGCAGAGTTCTTTGTCCATCTCGATCTTGACTCGAAGCTGCCTGGAGGATCCAACCAAAGGTTCCTCTTTTGCACCCACCTTTTATAGGGTTTATCCAGCCTTTTGGTTCATTTGCATTGGCTAGCACTGTTGCTGTGCTTATTTCATTGGCTGACTGCTTGGACAGATGATCTCATATCCATCACTGTCTTAGAGACATTGTGTCCTGATGTCTGTACTAATGTCTCAGGTTGCTCAACAACCTGTTTCCAAATAAGGCGTTGACCATCTCTGCTCTCCTGTTTCCAAATAAGTCATTGACCATCTCTGCTCTCCTGTTTCCAAATAAGTCATTGACCATCTCTGCTCTCCTGTTGGTTCCCCTTTTTCCCTTAACCTTTCACCTTCCATCCACCTCCAACCCATCAGTGATCTTTAATTGCAGTTACACCTTCTACACTATTTCACGTTCAATGTAAAAATCACATTTATAACTTCTTTAGCTTCTCTGATTTATCATTCATTTATAATGTTATGATAACCATAATTTATCAGTTACTCTTATTATAATCTTAATGTGAGTTATTACAGATGTTTTCTGAAAAGAAACCAAGAATAATCCATGATCCTAATTATTTGATAGCAAAATTACAATTACTTTTTACTTGTAAGAGTACCCACTAATGTAAGTGTAAGTATTATTATAAGTAAACCAATATTAATATAAGTATTTTACTTTGAATCTTATCCAATTACTCAAAATGTTTAGATTTCATTCTTTAAAACTTTCATGCTTTGAAATAAGAAATAGTCTCAACTATTTTTATAAATCTGCAGGCTGGAAACTTACTTCCTCTTTTTCCAGGAAACCTGCTCTTCCTGTTTCATGACTCTCTCTGTCTGACTATGATTTCTTATGATTAGATAGAAAAAAGTAGAATTAAAGCAAAGTTTGCAGGACACAGAAACAACACACACAACCAAATTGATTTTATTGATGTCTAAGTCTACTGTTGGGCCTAGATGTCACTTGAGTGATTCATATTAAAAATAACTTTATTTATTGTTACCGTTAAATTAAAATCTCAAGCATGGGGAAGTGGGATGATCTCGGATTTTCTTGACAAACTCCATGCATTTAGGCATGCAGACATGGCTAAGACTATCTGCTGCAGTTCAAACTGAGCTTCAGAATGGAGAAGAAAGGTGATTTAAGTGACTTTGAACGTGGCATGGTTGTTGGTGCCAGACGGGCTGGTCTGAGTATTTCAGAAACTGCTGATCTACTGGGATTTTCACGCACAACCATCTCGAGAGTTTACAGCAGGAGAAGATCATACCAGGTGCCACTCCTCTGAGTTAAGAACTGGAAACTGAAACTACTATTCATATAGGCTCATCAACATTGGACAATAGAAGATTGGAAAACGTTGTCTGGTCTGATGAGTCTCGCTTTCTGCTGCGACATTCAGATGGTAGAGTCAGAATTTGGTGTCAACAAGATGAAAGCATGGATCCATCCTGCCTTGTATCAACGGTTCAGGCTGGTGGTGGTGGTACATTGGTATGGGGGATATTTTCCTGGCACCTATTAGTACCAATTGAGCATCGTGTCAACGCCACAGCCTACCTGAGTATTATTGCTGACCATGTCCATCCCTTTATGACCACAGTGTACCCATCTTCTGATGGCTACTTCCAGCAGGATAATGCGCCATGTCATAAAGCGTGAATCATCTCAGACTGGTTTCTTGAACACGACATTGAGTTCACTGAACTCAAATGGCCTCCATAGTCACCAGATCTCAATCCAACAGAGAACCTTTGGGATGTGATGGAATGAGAGATTCACATCATGGATGTGCAGTTGACAAAATCTGCAGCAACTGCGTGATGCTGTCATGTCAACATGGACCAGACTCTCTGAGGAATGTTTCCAGTACCTTCTTGAATATATGCCATGAGGGATTAAAGCAGTTCTGGAGGCAAAAGGAGGTCAAACCCGGTACTAGCAAGGTGTACCTAATAAAGTGGGCAGTGTGTGCCATTTTCAATTTAGAATGATGTGAAGATTTGTGGAGAGCATCATCTGTCACTTTTATAGGAAAACTGCTCTTGCTGACAAGCTATGAGCACATATCTGTTAAAGACTGCCTGGAGGCTCTCCTCATGGACACAGTTTAGATAAAACTGTCAGTTTCTCACTGATTGTCTTAATAGGGTACATATGTACAACTTCTCAGATCTAATCTCTTCGGTTTCATATCTTTGTTCACCGTCTGAGAAATACAGGATGTGCAAATTTATTCATTGAATTGTAGCTTCATGAAAGCTTCAGTGTGTTCTGATATGTTTTACCTGTAAACCCTGGAAGGTATAGTCCAGCAGGCGTGTGATGTCATTTCCTGACAGGTACAGTATGCGGAGCTGTTCGAGCCCCTGAAGCATGTTCGGTGTGAGCAAGTGGATCCGGTTTCCATTCAGGGCGAGCTCCAACAGCTGGCTCTGGTCCCGAAAAGAGCCGGGCTCCACACCTGAAATGGTGTTGTTCTGCAGGAGGGACAGAAAAAGAAAATAAACTAAAATATATTTGTATACATATTTCATATTTTCAAATCAGGCCCATGTGTTAACTGATTCTACCTACCCATTAGTCACCATACTGGAGCATGTGCAGATTTATACCACTAATCTGATCTAAACCTGATATCCCAAGATTGAATTCCAAGTTTGCATGTTTCCCTGTGCATCCACTAGTTCTCTCTCGCTACCCCAGCTTCCTCCAAAAAACATGACTGCTGAAACCTGACAATATCCCATTCTTCTTTAAGCAAGAATGTCAGTGGAGTTAAGTTTGTCAGCTTGTTACCTGCAGATACAGATAATGAAGGTGCTTCAGCAGCGTGAGGTCCACTTGGCGAATCTGACTGATCACATTGTCTTGGAGAAAGATGGTCTGAGAACAGAAATGGAGCACAATAAAACATGATGGTGATTGTGTTTCCACTATTACTAATAAACAGCAACCTGTGGCAAGCGGAGAAGGGAACTACCTGAGTGGAAGGAGGAATGAGTCTGGGGATGTCCCTCAGGTCGGTGGAGCCACACTCCACAGTGAGGCTGTAGCAGCGACAGCCGGCAGGACAGGGAGGAGACACACCCAGAGATGGGTGTGGGAACGGGAGCAGGAGGGACAAGAGAAGCACAAACCCCACAGCCATAACATTGAGAGGCAGGACTGAGGAAGAGCGCAGAGCAGAGCATTCATCAGCCTCATCACATCAGGACTTTGTTGCTTTATCTCATTTATTTTCTGGAACACATGTTTCCATCATCACATAAACATGTTTCACCTGCTATTTTAGTTGAGGTATTGCTGAGCACTGATCACAGATGAGGGAAATATTCTGCACATAAAACCAAAAAACTACAATCATAAAAAAGGCAAGTTAAAAATTAAACACTATCGCTGCTTTATTTAGATTTAAGAGAGAACGTTTCAGCCTGGTATTGTGGGGCAATTGGACATCATATCCAGGTGTGCGTTAATAGTCCATGGAAGAGAAAAATCAGCAATGAGCTCAGAGAAGTAAATGTGTTCCCTCTTGTTTTGGTCTGGCTAGCAGGCCGTTTCCATCTATTTCCAACTATGGTCCATCACTCTTCAAGGAGAACAATTATTCCCCACAACAAAAGATCTCAAACAGCTGCAAGCAGGACCAATTTAAGGTCAGAATGTGAATCTCAGAGAAATGACCCAAGAGCTCAGTTAGCAGGTCAAAGGTTAAAGTTTTTGACACAACAAATGCAACTTGTTTGGCAGGATTGAAGGAGAAACAGAATAAGAACAAAGTGAGGTATATGTTGCATCAGACTAAACCAAATTTCTTCTGGCACAACATGCTTCAGACAGATGAGACTGAACTAGAGACGTCAGGCCATGAAGCACACAACCAGGGTTGGGGTTCATACCAGATGACAAGCACAATGGTGAAACTCTGTGGTGCAACTTCAAGAGTTGGGCATAAATATATCTTTGTAAAACTATTAATGAACTCATGCAATATTGTGAAGAATGGTGAGCC
Organism: Gambusia affinis; assembly: GCF_019740435.1. NCBI lineage: Eukaryota > Metazoa > Chordata > Actinopteri > Cyprinodontiformes > Poeciliidae > Gambusia > Gambusia affinis. The sequence goes on from NC_057877.1 coordinate 888,867, forward strand.
ATAGATTAATACTACTGCAATAATCTGACAGACTGTAGTCAGGCAGACAAGTCCTCCTGAGAGTCATAGCTGTTGACAGTGGTGTATTGCCGACTGAAACTACACTATCAAACAACATGAAATAAATTTCCATTGTTATGCTTATGAAACTCTGTTTTATGTATTAATAAATTATGATGAATCCAATCAGACAGGTAGATTATAGGCATGTTTTTTAGACATAAAAATCCAGATGACTAAATGTTCTGCCTTTAGAATGTTTAGAAGTCGTTTTTATTTGGATCAGAACTTCTGAAAAAGAATAAAGCTCCATCATACATCAGAGTTCTGACTGGACCATATGTTCCCAACACTGGACATGTTGAAGAAGGTTCAAGGTTTTCAGCAAGATGCTGTAGATTTTCTATCAATCTGTTGTTGAGAACATCTTATATTCTGCTGTCATCTGTTGGGGCAGCAGCATCAGAACTAAAAAGGCTCAACAGCCTGATAAAGAAGGCTGGTTCTATTCTGAGGATGACTGTGGAACCTCTGGAGATGGTGATGTAAAGAAGGATTCTTCAAGAAAATTATACACAACACTGACCATCCTCTTCATGAGACTGTCTTGGGAAGGCAGAGTATCTTCAGTAAGAGGCTTCTTCAGATTCAGTGCAGTACAGACTGCTGCAGAGGGTCTTTTCTGACAACAGCCATCTCGGCTACATTTAATTTCCCTTTGGAATTAATAAAGTATTTTTGAATTGAACTGAATGAGTTTCCAATATTTCCCATTTTCACAATATTAAAATTTTCTAAGTCACTGAATTTTAGGGTTTTTATTATCTTTAGGCCATAATCAACATGATAAAAAAAATTATAAAAGGCTTGAAACATGTCACTATTTGGAACAAATCTATGTGAATTTCCCTTTCTGAAATGAAAATATGAAGGGAAAAAAAACCGTACATATTTTTTTTTTTTACATTTTCATCTTTTGAATTATAGCCTATTCGTATTAGTCTCCTAGGATACTACCAACAGAACGAGGCATTAACCGTTTCTTTGTCTCTGTTGGACGTGGAAATACTTGTTGTTGACCAATACCTCTAATATAGCTATAAAGTGATGAATGTTAATCTAAGGTGGCAGAAAGCCTAAATTGTTTTTCACTCGGAACCATAATGAGTGCAGCACCAGCATACGCATAGATCCAACACTGCAGCAGAACCAGACCTATCATGTCCGGGCTGCTGCAGCTCACAGCGGTGGACCTGGAAGAGGGAGAGAAACGGATTCTGCACAGCGACCCGTTGGATTTACCTGATCAGGCCCGACAGGACTCTGGTGGCGTCGCCTCGATGCGCCGCCTGTCTCCAGGCAGAACAGAAGCTGAACGACTGTAGGGACGCGGAATGAAGCGGAAGGTGGCAACGGAGCAGCCACCGAGGCTTGTGTGTGAAAGGGGAAAGGAACGGGGGAACGGTCGGAACCGGATCATATGGTTCTGTTAAATCCCATTATCCGGCTGGCTATCCAGCCCGTCCTCCAGCGCATCCTCCCATCTAGTAGGAGCAAGCTGCTGCTGCCCCTCCCCCACTCCACTCAGCATCACACCTCCTACACCAGCAGATGTTCTTCATCTCGTTTATTTCTAAGCAGGTGTGGATAACAAAGCTAGTACCTAATAAAGCCTTGCTACAGATTACTTACATTTGCACATTTCCATCAGGTGAAGTAAAAACCAGAGTACGGTAAGTAAATCTAGGTCTATTTTGTCCTCCTCTAAAGCAGACCTGCTCTTCCTTTTACCGGCTGTCGGTCTAACCAGAGAAAAACGTAACCTCAGTTGATGTAGGGAATTGTTTCAGTTTTCATTTGCTTGAGAGGGTCGTTTGTCGAGGAAATCTGCATAGATCCTGGAAACACTTGAGAAATGTATACCCATAGCACATCAGTTTTCTGGTTTAACCACAATCACAAGACATCCCATCCAGCTTGTTTAACCATTCAATTCATTTTGATATAAAAGCTGCAAGTAAATAAAGTGTTTGACTAGATAAGTTGACATAAAAGAGAGTGGGGCTGGTCACACCTGGTTAATTTTTGTTTTTACTAATTTCACATTTGATTGAATGTAATGTTCATTGCTTGTTTCACAATTTATGGTTGGTTTGAACTACCTTATTGGTGAAATGTGCTACACAAATAAACTTAACTTACCAAAATCTGAACACAATTAAATCATTTTAGTATTTGTTTTTTCTTACACTTTATTTAAATATGATCATGTCTGATATTACATTAAACGATGTCTGAAAGTGTCCATTCACCAAGATGTAGATAAAGAGGCTGCATGGCAGCAGACCAGAGTGATCACTGCACTGTCCCAGCTCATCTTAGATCCTGGCTGTTTCCAATCCCATCGTCCTGATCAAATATCACAGCTCCTCCTCTGAGTCATGATGCATGCTTGAGTTCATATAGTCATTTGATCTTTGGGATGGTCCTAGAACATATGTCTCCACAGCTGGACTAAAGGTAAAAAACTAAAAAATATCACAATCTTATACCAGAACGATGAGCAGTTTTACACATGGAAATGCTGTCCCATCTTGGTTTTACGGGAAGACTATGGGGTAGATCTGGCTGTAGTGGTCCACAAAATGGACCTCCAGTCCTTCTCTGATGTAGTCTGGCAGGTCGGAGAAGTCCTTCCTGTTCTCAGCTGGAATAACCATGCAGGTTACACCAGCACGGCGGGCCTGGCAAGGAAACATGCAGTCAGCACTGCTGAAAACATTACTGCAAATACATTTCATGGTATTATAAGAAACAGTAATAAGTAGGGGTGCACCAATTTATTGGCGCAGATTTCCTTAATTTTGGGAGATATGTGATTGGCCAATAGTTGCATGTGAAGCCTATCTTATCCACTGATCTTATCTACCAAAGGTCTAAAATCATCCACTGTTCTCTTCTGCTCTCCCATGAGAGAAGTTTGACTGACAGACCGGCCCATCAGGTCTTGTCTGCACATTTGTAGTTAATAGTCGCCCCACAGTTACCAACTCCTCTCAGACAGATATAATCCTCAGACTTTCTTACTATACTTAGCAACATTTCAGAAAAAAATGGTTTCAGCCAAAATTTGAATTGGCAGATCAGGCTTTTTAAAGATCGGTAATCGACTATCAGCCAGAATACGGCAGTCGGTGTACCCACTTGACAATATAATAATAATTAGAACATATCTGAAGAAATTTAAAACTGGCCTGCCAAAGGGTGTGTGTCAATTGGAACCCAGCATTCAGATGCTCAAAATCAGCAATAATGCTAAGATTAGCTTAAATGATTTCTTGAGCAAATGGGGCATCACCAGCATGTTGACTTATATTGACATACTCCATTCAGTATGATTAATGTGGTTAATATATGAAAAAATGAGCTAAAAGGCTTATTTTAGCAGTAAGGTCAAGTTAGTATGAGACCTACACTAACATGTTAAACCTACCAGTAGCATCGATAGCACATTGACTAACAGTGACCTATTCCACTCAGCATGCAAACATTAGTGTACAAGCTAAAATTAGTCAAGAACCTTAAGTGTTGTCAGTAACATTTAGGGAATGAGAGCCATTACTAGCGTGTAGAACAACTAGCATGTTGACACTACTAGTAGAATGTGGGCTATCAATAACATGTTGACTAACACTGACATACTCTAATTAGTATGTAAAGCTTACCTTTTAAATGAAAATTAGCTTAAATACTAATGTTAGCTTAAATTTAGCGTGTGTGGCTATCGCTAGCATGCTGACCTACTGAATTTTATTTTTTAAGCTGACAAACATCCAAGTGTACTCTTTTCTCCGGCTAAAATGCCTGCCTGGTTCCTTATCTAAACAAAGTAAGGAATACTGAGGCTTTTATTTTGAAATTTTCAACAAGCTTGATTTCAAAAGGCCACACCAATCCCATGTGTAACAGTGGTTGGGTTATACCACTCATATAAAGCCCCAAACAGCAACTACCTGCTGTGTAAAATATGAAGGCTTTTATTTTGTAGTGTATGTGTTGGTCTTATTTTAGGCGTTTTCCACTGGCTAGTCGCACACTAACTGGTTAAGGTGCAATTTGTTTCCACCCCAGATAGTGAGCTTTTCCATCATACGGTCTGTTCCTCAGTATTGTGAGCAGACCGTGAGCAGCAGCAACTGTGTTCAATTCTCTGCTGATGTTTGCAGCAACACTTAATATTGGAGAACCTTGAGGTTCTGGTTCTGATAGACTGAAATAAGCCCAGGTATTTAATATCGTCTTACGGAAATTCATTGCTGGTCCAAACATAATGATGAAGGCCCAAATCAGCTGGTTATTTTGCTATGTAGGAAAATATAATTACAACCTTTTAGATTAAGGCAATGCCATCAAATGATGTAAACCAATAGCCATGCATAAACTTTTATTTTTTAATTCAAATAAGAAATAAAATTCACATCACAGGTTAATATTATGTACTACCGGTGCTTCACACTATGAATGTAAAACAGCAGCCCCGTCATATAGCTAACCATGGCTACTCTGTTTCTCCCTTCTGTATATCAGAAAAACAAGTTGCTAGTGATGCTGCTAATTCAGTCATTCTGCTACAAAAGTTACCACACGTGTTCCTTCTGCTGCTTCTTATTAAACTCATAATTAAACTCCTCTGTACAGCTCTCTGATAGCAGACAGCATGTTCACGGTCCACAGCTAAAAGTTCAATTCTAAACGTCACAAGTTCTTTTGGAGTCGTCAGTGATGTAAATCACGAGCCAGTCAATGAATGCTCTACCCCTCAGGTAGGTACGACAATCTGAGAACAGCCAGGCTGAGCCACGCCAGATTTGCTTATGGAAAACCAGTCTGGCCAAGGTGACCCTAGACCAAACCAGTTAGAGGCAGTTTAGTAGAAAAGCGCCTTTTGTCAGTCCAATGTGGTTGTCAGTTTAGGGGCATCAAGTCTCATGTTTATGGTTTTTCACAAAATAATTTGTACAACAATAAGACTGACATATGATCATTCTTGTCCATGGAGGAGGCTGACTCCAGACAGGTGGCTCTCTATGTGACCATTTCGTAAAAGCAAACTAGAGGATGTGGGGAGGTAGGAGGGACCCCAGCAGGAAAAGGCATGTCTAGGTGATTTGGTCAAGGTGTGTGCAAATACCAACGTCTCAAAATCATGTGACTGAGCATCCACCGTTTACCTTCAGATTAAGAACTTTGGAGCCTGAATGTTCCATGGTGCCTGCAACTCTAAACTGACCCAATTAAAAGTGCTGTTTGCTTATGGAACGTAAAGCTTCACACGATGTTCAGAAGATGTGTTGGGAACAATGGCTGCTTTAGCCTGCCACGTTGAAATCATGGCTGGAGTTGTCAACAAACCTACGGTAGCTCTGAGCTCCGATTTCCCAGGTAAATGGAATGCAGCATAAGTGCTTTTATTTTCATGTGTTGGGTTAGACTTTTTTATTTTACAATGAGGTTCTATATTACCCCTACTGTGGTAATGTAACAAGATGAACTGATTGTCTTGTCTATGTGTGTGTGTGTGTGTGTGTGTGTGTGTTTCGTACAGCAATAGTTTTCTCTTTAATTCCTCCTACTGGCAGGATTTTGCCAGTTAGTGACACCTCCCCAGTCATCGCCACATTCTGACGCACTGACCGGTTGGTTGCCAGGGACAACAATGCAGTGACTATTGTGCAACCAGCACTGGGTCCATCCTTGGGAGTAGCCCCCTGTAAAAAAAAGAAAGAAAAAAAAGAAAATTGTTGTATTTAGTGACAGTGTTATGCATGAGTATGTCTGAGCTGATTTCATATTTTATCTTCAGTCAGTTCCAAGCCTTGTTTGACTCAATACTTATTAAAGTTTAGCTTCCCAATGTAAACACTGAAATGACGACAGGCTAGAATCATGACCAGCTGTCTTTCCTTCCTGTCATGTCATTTAAATCAACCTGTCAAAGCTAAAAGGGGGCACATTGAACAAGATCTTAAAACACCACACAACAACATGGTAACAACCCATTTTAATCAAGAATCTAATATTTAATCGGATCACATTGCATCACTGTCATCATGTGGGGACAGTGCAAAGCAAATTTAGTCTGATGTGTATAAAGTTGCTGTTGAAGGATTTCTGCTGCTGGTAGAGCTGGAGGGCTGTGATGATATGATGATATTGGTTTTGTTTAACATTTTATTTTCAAAAGACTGAATGAACACAACACAGAGTTGGTGTTAAACACAAATTGACATTTGAGGAGCTTAAAGAGAGACTATAGTTGTTAAATAGATCATAGGGAAGAGGTCATTGGTCATAAAGTATGTTATGAAATAAGCTAATTTTTCTGCCATTTTACTAAATAAACCCTGGTACCATCTGACTTTTTAAGCTCCATAGCAACAATTATCAGTCATTGTTAGACTGAGTGCAGCCAGACTAGTTTATTTTGTTAATTGTTATTTTATCTAAATATTATAATTGAGGGGCACAAGCAGTTCAAACATATGTAAAAACAAACAAAACAACAACAACAACAAAAAAAAACCTCAATCTGGCACCTGGGGCATCAAGGATAAAAGGGGCAGGGGCTCAAGCCCCCCTCCCACAACCCCTTTGCACATGCCTGTTTACAGCCAGCATTTCTGAAGTGATCCCTTTTATTGTTGTCACATGAGCCTCTGACATACTCAGTGACTTGTGTCAACCCTTCAGCAATGGGCACTGCTATCACACTTATCACTGTGTGTGTGTGTGTGTGTGTGTGTGTGTGTGTGTGTCTCAAGGTGTGTAATACTTGCAGTCCAATAAGAGCAACTTGTGATAAATAAAAATCCTGTTTCTTTACCTCAGGAACATGCAGGTGCAGGTGGGAGCTGACCAGGAAGTTATTTTCCGGTTCTTTAGTCATGAGGAAGGCTCTGGCAAATGTAGAAGCAATCTTTGCACTTTCCTTCATGACATCACCAAGCTGACCTGCAGAGAAGCACAAATCTTCAGAATGAACCTTTCAACATATGGTTCAACATATGCGACAAGCTAGAGCTGATATTTTATCTGCTCAATAAGAAATTAAAACTAAGTTAGTTGGATTTTCATAGAAAACAGGTCTAACAAAAATTACTAAGATTAATTTAAAAACTTTAATAAATGGGATTCAATATTTTTGTATCTAATTTTTTTTAAGAAGATGATATTATATTAGGATACTATACTATAAAAAAATGTATTGTGTTCTCTGCACTGTGCTCCCCATGAGTTTTGCTTACTGTTAATGCCAGGAAAGATTCCAACATGAATTGCCTATGTTTATAAAAATAAACTCCAGCTGAAGAAATAGTCTGACCAGAGATGATTATGGGAAAATTCAGAAATGATGTTTTGAGGGTTTCCACATTACATGAGAGCAGGTCACTGACCTGTGACCTCCAAGGTTCCCTCTCCTTTAGCTTCTGCCCCTCCTTGTGGTCGGCAGAGTGACGTCTCAATGAACAGTGTGGAGCCCCCTACAGGCAGCAGATGACAAGGCAACTGTTCAGCTCAGATATAATCATTATCATCAGAGCTGGAGACTGTGTGGGCCTCATCTCACCCAGAGCGGTCCATGCCAGGCCCATCACCACTCCTGGTGGGGTCACGTCATACATTCGATCCACTGTGAAAACTGGTTTACCCACGTAATCATGCAGATTGTCAGACGAGACGGCCACTGAGTCCTCGGCTCCACTCACAATATGAAATGCTACTTTACGGAACACCTGGCAGATGGAAGAACAAGACCCAGACAGCGAGGTGAGGGAGGATATCAGAGGGAGGCTGCAGGATGGATTACAGTCTGATGCAACATCTGCATTATGGGCTGAGGATACTGATGAGGATTAATTCTAATTTTCCCTCTTCAGACCAGGTGGTACATGCTGGAGGGTGCAACTGGAAGCAGACCTGCCTGCAAAAAGCCAATCAGCAGCCATTAAATCCATCTTGAGGAATCGGATGCAGACACAAGCAGACCCACTGTGTCACCTTCATGTCAGAGAAGGTGAGTTCACCTGGCAGCAGGCGGTCCATTAACATTTCCCAGGACAGACTGAGCTCAGATGGATGAACTGATACCAACAGATCTGTTCCAGGGACCATGCAGCACTTCTTGGACACATGTTGGTGCCCGGTGAGAATGGAACCATATGGATGAAAGGGTTAGGTTAGCTTCACTAGGGCTCTGTAGAGCTATTGTGTGTCACCAGGGACCAGCCCAAACAATAAGGCATATTCTTAAAAGATTATTAAATGTTTTATAACAAGTCAGATACCAGGACATTAAAGGTGTCAATCTGATGGGATAATTTATTTTGCCTCAAAAATATCACTAAAATTTACAGATTATATGAAAACATAAACAGATCTCGTTTTGGCTTGTTTGAATGTCATACAACAGTGTTACCTTCTTAAAAAACTAAATACAAAATATCTGTCTTGAGCAAATGAACAGTTAAGCTAGTCATAAATAATGTCCATCACAGATCTAACAAGACATGTAGAAGTGGATGGAAAAACCACCCACTCCAAAACCAGCTTGCAGTCTGGAATCTTGCTGTACTTCAAAATAAATAAATACAAAATATATAAACATGTCTAGCTCCAAGCAGGATCAATGCAAATTGTTTGGCTGACGTTTAGAAGCCCTTCTTTGAATAGCATAGAATTGAATAGAAGTACTTTATTCATCCCAGCAGGGAAATTACTTCGCAGTTGCAGCATAAAGACAAGACAAAGTAACAACTAGTTGTAGATAAAATAAAATATAAAATGCTATAAATTGTAAAATTATAAAGTGCAACTTAAAAGCAGTCCTTGCAGAGATTAAAAAAATGCTGATATGTATATTATGTACAGCAAGTGTGCCACAGTGGGCTGAATTGGGCTGATTAGTGCAGAACAATGATTTATCTTTTATTGTACAGTGAGATTTCATGTGGCAGGAAGGATTTCCTGTATCTGTCCCTACAACAGCGGAGCTGCAGCAGTCTATGTGAGAAGGTGCTCTGCTGTTTGTCCACTATGTGGTGGAGAGGGTTCTGTTTATTGTCCATGATAGTGGACATGATACATGATAGTGGACATTGTCCATTTGGTTCATAAGCCAGAGGTCAATGGTTTCATGACCATAAATGAGCACAATGGGGCACTGTACTGAAATTAGTGAAAAGCAAGGAAATTTTCTAAATAAAATCTTAACAAAAGTTCAGAGGAACCATGGGAATTTAAAGAATAAATGTGGAGAAATGTGCATCATTTATCCACATTTCACAATGGCGGTGGGGCTAAATGGTGCTCTGTAGAGAAATGCTGTCTCAATAGAAGGAAGTGATAATTCACAGTGATAATATTATTTAGCTTTCCTTTGTGATAAATAAAGTATTTTTTTATTTAATTTGAATTCACCTTCTCTATCTGTTTCTGCAGGTTTCTCACTCCTGACTCTCTGCAGTACTGTCTGATGAGCAGACCCAGAGCGTCGGGGGAGATGGAGGCCTTCTCTTCAGTCAGGCCACAGAGTGTTCGCAGCTGAGGGACCAGGTAACGCTAAACACACACACACACACACACACACACACACACACAGACGGACTGAGCAGAACATTTAATAGAAAACTAGAAGGCAAATATTCAAACCCTTCCAACACTGTGGTTTTTTTTTTAAATGTGGCTCTGCCACTACAGCATTACTCTGCTGTGGCTAGGCCCACAGACAGATACAGGGAAGAAAGAGTTTGTTAAAAAATATGAAGTTTTCTCAGAGGGCTTCACATTAATGACAACAAGCTTAAACAGGAACTCTTGCCATTCGACACTTGTTTTCTGAAGTGAACATTCAGATGGAATCATTGCATATAAACCCATAAATACAAGACTTTCAAGATGTCGTTGTATTGCACAGTTGACCACAGTAACAGTGGTTTACTGTAACACACAGCAACCCCTGACTCTTTGTGGTGTGTGTATGTGTTGTATGAGTCAGCAAATGGTCAAGATCACATTGGCCATATAAGTAATCAGCTGAGGGCAAAATCAAAGTCCAAGTTATTTAAAGATGTAAAGATTTCTATAAAAATATTAGCAATGGAGTCATTGGAATATCTCAAACACCCATATCAATTACTTTTTTCTAAATATCCCAGTCCTCCTTACAGGAAAGCAAGAGTCAAATTTCACACAGCAATGATGGCAACAGTTGCTATGGGGACATGTTTGTTACCTCAGCAATAGCCAGCTTTTCCTGGGCCACGTATCCGGACACGTTGATCATCTCCATCCTGTCTCTAAGTGGTTCTGGGATGGTGTCAGTCACATTGGCTGTGCAGATAAACAGAACCTGGAATACAGCACACGCACAGCGAACCTTTAGAGGACTAACACACACCTTTACCAGGATTAAGCTTGACTGTGCAAGCTCCACCTACTTTAGACAGGTCCACAGGGACATCCAGGTAATGGTCAAGGAAGTGTGAATTCTGTTCAGGATCCAGAAGCTCCAGAAGAGCAGAGGATGGGTCACCTTGGTAACCACGGCCAATTTTATCCACCTGAATAAACAAATTATTGGGGAAAAAATAGCTTAGTACATTATGAGAAAAATATCTTCAGTCTTATTCAATAACTTATACAGATGAAACATTAATTTATTTCAATAACACCATCACTACATAAAACAAACAGATTTTGTTCCACAGACTGTTTTCAAATATTTAATACAATAGAGCAAATGAAAACAAACATCAGTTTAGTTTACTACATTTATTATATCACTCCATTGGAAAAGTTTTAATATAGAAATGTGGGGCCAATGAAAACATTGTTTAATAGCTTCTTAAAGATTACATTCAAACACTGACCTCATCTATCAACACCAAAGGGTTCTCCGTCTTGGTTTTCTTCAGACACTGAATAATCTTCCCAGGCATAGCTCCAACATATGTTCTCCTGGAAACAATATATTTTCAGACTACGTTGGATGAGAACAGCTGTGATCACAGAAGCAAAGCAATTTAATATTTTCTGATTCCTCATGGTTCTTTTCTGTTGCGTTGAGGGGACACTGGAAACTGCCTGTTCATAATCTCTGCAGGGACCAGAACAAAGGGGTGAGGGTGGGGCAAGGACACAATACAGCTTGCTTCTGCTTAAATCCCAGCCAAATACAGAAAATGGAATTTAGTGGAGAATAATTGAATAAATTAAAGTTAATCTAAAACTAGCTGGCAAATTGCTTTTCTGGTTCAGGATGGGCATTGATGTAATAGAATGGTGACCAAACATTTTGCCACATGTATTAAGATAAAAGTTCTTACTGGTCACAAATCTAGAAATTTTAATCAAACTACCATATTTATAGCAAAAAAGTGATTTAGTTTATAGGCTATGCATAAACATAAACTATACTAATGTAAAGCACAAGTAGTCTGATATTTGTTAAAATTGGATCAGTAAATCTGAAAGGGTCTCACATAATGGCCTAATCAGAAAAAAAAATTAAGAATTTAGTTTAAAAATATTTTTGGGTTTGTTGATTTATACAAAAAATTGTGCTTAGCAGCAAGACCACTGTCCTATTCTGGTGGTTTTAATCAGTGGTTTTGTTCTGGTCTCAGTTTGTGGAAAAGTCACTGGAAGTTTTGGATCCTCTTTACTATGAAACAAAAAAAAAAAAACCCACATGGGATTCATTAAAGATAAATAATGTGATGTAAACTTGTCCCAACTTTTTTTTTTAAGTGTCCATCTGTTTGAATCAATGTGCTGGTGGACTATTCCTGAAATAGGAATAACTGCACCATATCAGTCTAAGAGCTGAATAATTACATTATGTATGTGTATTATTATGCATAATTTAACATTGCACCTGGGGTCCTAGAAACAACATTCCCACTGATCTGGATGTTTCAGTCAGACTGGAGAACTAACAGATTGCGCAGACCTGTGACCTTTGATCTCAGCCACGTCGGTCATTCCTCCTACACTGAACCTGAAGTACTGTCTGTTAAGTGCTCTGGCAATGGAGCGGGCAATGGAGGTCTTCCCCACACCAGGAGGGCCATAGAAACACAGGATCTTCCCCTGGGTGGAGCCTCGGAGTTGGCTCACTGCAATGAACTCCTGCGCACACAAACAAAGCAACACTCAGCTGCTGTGACCAGCAGGACATAGAGGAAGCATCTTCCTGTGATTCATTTGGATGTTAAAAGTGTAGGGTCTTTTCTTACCAATATGCGTTTTTTAACATCATCCATTCCATAATGGTCTTCCTCCAGAACCTCCCTGGCCCTGTATAATGACAGGTTTTCTTCACTGTTGGTGCCCCATGGCATGCTGGTTAGCCAGTCCAGGTAGTTGCGAGTTACACTGAAACACAGTTTGCCTTGGTTCACGTTCACGCATGTCAGGGCATCAGTAACAAACAAAAGCCTGCATTATGGTCCTCAACCTCTCAACGCAAATCCATTTGTGGTGTATGAGGGATTTTTTCTTATTTTTTTTTACCCCTCCAGGGGGTCTTTTGTGGGCTCTAGTGTCCCTTATATGAAAGTAGGCTGACAGGAAAGGGGGGTAAGACATGTGGCAAATATTGTTGGGTCTGAGAGTTGAACCCGCGACGGCCGCATCGAGGACTCAAGGCCTTCAAACATGGGTCGCGCTGTCCCCTACGCCACCACAGCAACACCCCTATGAGAGAAATTTGACTGAACCAATTCAGAGATGGAGGGTGGGACTAAAGATTAAAACTTATTTTTATACTTTTCTTGTAAAGAGAAAAAATAAATAAAATAGAAATTATTAGAGTAAATTTGTCAGATGGCAGGAAAAGACCAGAATATGAGTGGTAAAAAAAAATGGGGGAACAGAAATAGTTATTTATTGCCTCACTTTTAAAAATGGAGGACGACATGGAAGCATCAGTGTGGTCTGACTATTGTAGTAAGTAACTTTCTTTGTGGCTGTCTTGCTCTAGACCTAGCTGAGGGATGGAAAGGAGACAGACCTACTTGAACTCAGATGAGTGGTTGTCCAGCAGCCCCAGCTTGTTCAGCTCTTCATTGATTACATCCATGATGTGCTGAGGAACATTCTGGTCTTTAAGTCTCTCCCTAAATTTATCCTCAATGGCTTCTTTGTCATCTTTTTCCAGACCCAGCTCCTGAAGACACATACAGTTAGTGAGCCCCATCTGCACCATACATGTGCAGATGGTGTCAGAACCCCATTCACTAGACACCTAAAGGTGGGGCTCAAGCTATTTCTTGCATTCTCCATGTTAACGAACACACCGATGCAGTGAAGAAGGGAAATGTCATCCAGCCTTCGTCACCCCCCTCACTTGGTGGCAAGATGACTCACGTGGGTGGAGTTGGCTTCACGGGTCACCATAGTGATCACATAAGTTTAGTGCGACCAGCCAGTAGCAGGGTTTAAACACATAACCAGAGCAGCAAATCATTTCATCCAGGAAGTGTTAGGAGTTAACTAAAAACATTTTCTCAGCCAACAACAGAATGACTACCATACTCCAGAGTTCTCCTGTCATTATTGTTCTGGTAAAGAACGGTATGGGAAATAGGATATTTAGGAAGGTTGAGAACATTGAAGAGTTTGTCCATATCAGATAGAAAAGTGTTATTAGAAAAAACAAAATCTTACAGCCTATTGAAGGGGCAGTATTATATAAAATAATTTTAGCTTTACATCATGTTATGTTACTCCCTCATCAAAAACATAATTGGAGGGTTGCATGATCCTTTCATACATGTTTAAGAAATCCTTTAATCTCCTGTAGCAACCATTCAGCTGTGCAAAAAGCAATGCTGTGATGACTTCCTGAAGACAGAGTTTTAGAAAGAGCAGGAATTTCTTAAAGAGAGAAGCTTACTTTTAAAGCATTAGATTATGAAAAAAAAAATTTTCAAGCCATATTTGATATACAGACCAAATGTTTGGACACACCTTCTAATTGAGTTCAATTAGAAGGTGTGTCTAAACTTTTGGTCTGTACTGTATATAGCATTTTTTTTATAACAACTGAAGGTAACAGTTACTTGATTGTGCAATAAAATGCCTGGAAAATACATAATACTGTGCCTTTAAGTGATTAACTTATCTTTATTCTTTTCAATGTAATTTAAAAGGAATTAATTCAAATTATTAATGAGGTCAAAGTTCTCCATCTGTGTCTTGTTTTTTTCCTTCTCTCTAGAATCTTATTATAGTCTTAGACATTTAATCTAACAAAGGTTCATTGTGTTTTTATAGCCATTACTGTCTCCTTGAGGACAAAAGGAGAAGTCCTGGGTTGATCATTACATTCACACAGGATAGTCCACTCATTCACTACTACTATTTGGAATAAAACCTACATTCCAAGTAGTAATGTATGAAACCTCCAATGTTTCTCACAAAGAGTTCTTGTTTTGTCCATCAGCATTATAGTGATTGTTGCATGGCTATAATAGGAAGAATTGGTTTCTTTCGTTACTGAGTTGCTGGTTAGAGAATAGTCTATACGAGTGTAAGACATGCGAGAAAACTTCTCATCTGATGAGTGACATGAGCACCAGGCATCACCTGGACCAGGCCTGGGCTCATTACACAGAAAGAGTTCTGGCTCCTCCTGATCCTGTACCTTCTTGATGATCTTCAGCTGCTCCTGGAGAAGATACTTTCTGTGGGTCTGTTTGATCTTCTCCTCCACCTCAGACCAAAGCACACAAAGTCAGGAGTGAGTTCACATAGTGGGCTGTGCAAAGGCAGGATAGTGCTCACATGCTTGATTATGATCTCTGACCTCACGGCCCAGACGCTGCTGCAGTTTACTCAGTTCATATTCCTTCTTTAGAAGAGACAGAGCCTTGTAAAGACGTTTTGGAATCTGCAAAAACCAAAAATGATTTGATTGTTTTTTAGTTTGAAGGTTGTAAAATTCTGCTTTGACTGCTTTAACATAAGTGGCATATTACTCCAAATTTCTCCCAGTGGACATTCAAAAACATTGTGCAGCCTGAAAATTTCATTCACTGCTCATTACTGCAAAGCATCAGATTTTTATTAATAGAGGAAGCAGACAGGCAATGAGGGAAAAGCTCATACATTTGTCTCCTCCAAGACATCCTGCAGCTCCTGGGACTCAGCTCCCGTCAGTGCAGCCCCCATGTCACTCAAGTAGATGGGGTTATCGACCACCCGTTGACCAGCCTGCATCATCTGAAGCACTGATTCTCTGACAAACACAGAACTCAAAATGCCACCATTACCACTAAAACACTATGGATACAAATACATGGACTCAGAGATGCTTTCCAATAGCACTCTCACTTTTGAATACATGCAGTCACAAACTGAAAGGAAATCAATTTTAAAAATGGAGGACGACATGGAAGTAATGTATGACCATTTGTGTCAGAATTGACACAAATGTTCCCTTGATTTAAGAGTGGTAGAATCTAGTCTTGTGGTGGATGCTCCTCCCACCACCACATCGTGTTAGTATTTCCTTCATATGTTGAAGTTAGTTATTTCATTTAGACATATATTTCCTAATGGGTGCACACTTTAGTTAATGTCTGTCTGAATGGTTTATTTACACTTGTTTTTTGTTTGAGGTGCTGCTGATTCAAACCAGCTGGAGGAGGAAACCTGGAGGAAACCATTTGTCTTGAAAGACTGAAGGGGGAGACTTGTTTCAAGTTGTTTTTAATTAGTTCCTTTTGTCACTTAAATATTCACTTAGTATTGTTTTTGTTAAGTAAAAGTTTGCTTTATTTGTTTCATAGAATGCTTTAGTTAATTTTGTATTTATTTATTCTTTTGTTATGTCCCTCAAGTGATAGATTTAGGTTACTCCACCCCTATTTCAGCAGCCTTTTGTTCTTTGTTAGGAAGGTCAGTTTTGTTTGTGTTCAGTTAGAGTTCAGTTGACCTCAGTTAAATTGGGCCCAAAATTGTTATTTATTCTTTGACTTATTTTTGCATTGAATCTTTATGTTTTGTTTGCTATTTTGGAAGAATTAAATTGAATATTTTCTAATTTGAACTCTTTTTTTTGTCCTCGTTTGAGTCGGGTTCCTCACAAGCCTTTAATTATCAATCCATCTAAAGAGAGATGCTAGAGATTTTTGTAATCTAAAGTTACTTAAAATAATGTAGCAATTTTCCAATAAGTAAAATTAAGTAAAATCTTAAAATTAGGGTCTCTGCTCCAACTTTTTCTTTCAAACAGGTTGATTTTTCCAATTTTATCTATTTTTTTTCTTCCATGTACCATTTATTGGCATCTGGGAGAAGCTTGTTGCGATATAGCGCACTTGTTTCAAACTGCTTTTCAGCATTACGGAAGAGAATGCAACGGGGAGCACAGTAAAAACACCGGAATAAAGTTTGTTTTGGTCTGTGGCCTTCAAAGATGGCGCCAAGTGACTGCATGAGACAATAAATGCCCCACAACGTCATACCCAGCGACATTGGTTCCAAAACTCTATTGGGTGATGAGCGATCAATCTTCTCTACCGATCTTTTCAGGGGATAAGATCAGTCATTAGCTGTGTTTCTGTTACAAATGTGCTGAAAAATGTGTAGGTATTGTGCAAATGTTGAACAAACACAATTTTGCAATTGTGGCGCTTCCGTTAAATACAAATTGCAATTAAATTAACAGATGAATTAGTTTGTTCATGCAGTAAGTCACTGAAAACCATGAAGGTGACAGACAAACATAAAATATATTACCGTAATATTTCAGCTGCAGCCATTAGTGGCTGAGGCAACTCAGTAAGAAAGTAAGAGTGCAGTCCAATTGTTCAGAAATGGCAACACCATACTAGCTGTATGTCAGTGCTCTCTAGAGGCCCCAACATGGCAACTTCAATGACCCACAACAAGATGAAGAACAACGGGACCAAAAGCAAAGATTAGTAGAGAATGGTGAGGCTCAGCTACTGGCTGACCTGTAGAGGGGGTTGAGGGCAATGATGTCCCTGATGGTCTTCACGATTTCAGCCGTCAGTGCCTGACAACACACAAAGACCCTCTGAGCATGGTTGAGCCCTTTCAGGACGTTTCTGCTGCAAGTGCTGTGTGTTGGGTACCTTGACCTCTTCAGTGACCGTGAACTGCTCATGCTGAACGTTATCCACCTCAACCATCAGAATGTTGGAGTAAGGCAAAGGCTGAAGCTCTGGACTCAAGTCAGCTTCTGAAACCTGATCAACACACTTCATTACCAACATGATGATAAGTCCTTCATTCCAACACGATTACTAAAATATTCATTTATAAACAGCCCTGGCTGAAACAATAAACACTGTCAGAAATGAAAAGCTGATTTTTGGAGAACACTTGACAAAGTGACCCAGTAAATCACATTCAGTAAAAATAATATTCCCAGTAGGGCTGAAATGATTCCTCGAGTGATTTGAGTACCTCGATTATTAAAATTCCTCGAGGAAAATGCATCTGCCTCAAACCTTCGTTAAGTTTTATTTTATTATTTAATGCACTGTGTTCTGGCCGGGTTTTTACTTGAGTTGCGCAGTGCTCTAACTTTGGTCTTAGTTGTTGACGAAAGCTAAGTATTACCAGCATATCGTCCAGTTTTAAAGTTCGGCCTGGGAAGATTCGATTGATTCATGATAATATCTGGGTCTTTGTCGTTTTTTCGGGGGACCTTTAAGCGTCCTTAAAATGACTGCTGCGATGCCTGGAGTACGGCAGTTTTTATCGTCCCGGAGCCGTTTCCTGGTGGCCAGTGTTCAGAGCAAACGGCAGGGAAGAGTGCTGAAGGTGTATTTATACAGGTGAGCAGATAGACTGAACACTGTGGGCAGCTGCGCATTAGATGATTAACATAAGTGTAGCTTTACGGATGAACCGGAAAATGTATCTAATCCCAGTCCCAACAAATGGGTGGCGGAGCACACTGTGGCAGCACGCAGCTGGTAGATGTTTCTGTGTGTGACGAACAAAGGTGTCAAATCCCATCGCTAACATAGAAACAAAAGCTATAAATGACTGGGCAAGGAGAGATTTCATCTATTAAATTGAGTTAAGATGAATACATAAAATAAAAAGCTGGAGTATAGACATTTTTTATAGGCAGATTTGTGAACCTGCCTCTTTATTATTATTATTACACTGAATATACTTTCAGATTTTTGTATAACTTTTCTTCAGCTTACAAAGTGAGCTTTATTGTCACAGGTTAATTTTCTAAACTACAGAAAAGTTATTTTTAGCTCAAATGTGAAAAATTTTACTGATATTGATATGTGATGCTGCTGTTATGTTAGATTTACCAATGTTTTATTTTATTTTTTTTATCCGATTGCTCGATTCATCGCAACAATTTTCAATAGATTATTGGATCACTAAAACATTCGTATACTACAGCCCTAATTCCCATTAAATCTGTGTTTTAAAATCATATTTGCTGCAGAATGCTTAGGCCCGTGAGAAAGCCAAACAGAATTACCCCATTGGGATTTTTTAAAAAAAGATACAAAATTATCAAGAGTTACATACCTGAAAAAGACAAAAATCTGATTTGAAATTTTTGCCAAACAAAAGTAACCCTATTTTTTTTTTTGACATATTAAAAAACATAGAGAAATAAGTGAAAGAGAACATTTAAACAACTAGGAAAGTAACTCAGTCATTGAAGATAGTATAGATAACATACACAGTAGATCAGTACCTTATTGAAGTCTCAAACCTTAATTAGCAACATAGAATAAACTTTCAGAATAAAAGAATGAACCCACCAGGAAGGAAAAATTATTTGCAATTATTCTTGCATCGCAGTAAACATTGAGGGAATGTCCACACCATTGATGAAACCATGGCCCCCTATAAACAACATTGATTTTCCTCTTATTGAGTCACTCTCCCAGTCTTTGCCTGTTCTTTGGACCTTACACTTTTCAGTTTTTTATTTGAAAAATCATGTATAACTTTTCTTCTACTCAATAACTGTGACACTTTGTGTTAGTCTTTCACATTAAATTCCAATGAAATATTCACGTTTGTGGTTGTAATGTGACAAAATATGGAAAAGTCAAAGGGGTATAAATGGGGTGACTGTTCGATTCCCGGCCTGCCTGCCCTTTCTGTCCAAGGATGAAGTGTCCTTGGGCAAGACACAACATCCAGCTTGCCTGCTGGTGTTGGTCAGAAGGGCCAGTGGCGCAAAATTGCAGCCTTACTTCTGTCAGCCAGCCTCAGAGGAGCTGTAGCTACAATGTAGTACCGTGTTAATTTGCTGTATGAGATTTCAATTTGAGATATAAAGGACACTATGAAGAAAATTGACTATTACATCATTGTTACTTCAGCAAGCCACTGTATGGTTAAATGTTGTAGAAGTCAATACTATTCAACAGAGACCCATATAAAATATTTTGATCAACATGACAAAGGCAATTGAAAATGTTGGATAAAGCAGATAGAAGACCCCAATGATGAATGGAAACTTTGGACTTGGTGCACGCAGGTCACCGTGGCCCCACTCTAAAGCCGGGCCTGGAGGGGCCATACTTTTTTTCCCTCCAGGGGGTCTTTTTGTGGGCTCTATTGTCCCTTATATGACGATAGGCTGACAGGAAAGGGGGGGGAGAGAGAGGGGAAAACATGCGGCACATGTCTCCGGGTCCGGGAATTAAACCCACGATGGCCGCGTTGAGGACTCAAGGCCTCCAAATGTGGGTCATGCTATCCCCACCACAGCACGCCATGGGCGCATGTTTCTAGGCGCAGCCAAGGTGTTGGTGGCCTTAGGATTGCATCTCTGCTTTTTGCTGATGATGTGGTCCTTTTGGCTTCATCAGGACGTGATCTGCAGCTCTCGCTGGAGCGGTTCGCAGCCGAATATCAAGCGGCTGGGATGGCGATCAGTGCCTCCAAATCCGAGGCCATGGGCTTGAGCCGGAAAAGGGTAGAGTGCCTTTTCCAGGTCAGGGGGGGTGTCCTGCCCCAAGTGGAGGAGTTCAAGTATCTCGGGATCTTGTTCACGAATGGGGGAAGAAGGGAGCGGGAGATCGACAGGCAGAAGGGAACTGCGTCTGCCATCAAGCAGGCGCTGTACCGGTCTGTCGTGGTGAAGAGAGAGCTGAGCCAAAAAGCGAAGCTCTCGATTTACCGGTCTACGCTCTCGATCTACGTTCCCACCCTCATCTATGGTCATGAGCTTTGGGTCATGACCGAAAGAACGAGATTGCGGATACAAGCAGCCAAAATGGGTTTTCTCTGCAGGTTGTCTGGGCTCTACCTTAGAGATAGGGTGAGAAGCTCAATCATCCGGGAGGGACTCGGAGTAGAGCCGCTGCTCCTCCACGTCGAGAGGAGCCAGTTGAGGTGGCTCGGGCATCTGGTTAGGATGCCTCCTGGACGCCTCCCTGGTGAGGTGTCCCGGGCACGTCCCACCAGGAGGAGGCCCCGGGGAAGACCCAGGACACGCTGGAGGGACTATGTCTCTCGGCTGGCCTGGGAACGCCTTGGGATTCCCCAAGAGGAGCTGGAAGAAGTGGCTGGGGAGAGGGAAGTCTGGGCCTCCCTTCTGAAGCCGCTACCCTCATGACCCGACCCCGGATAAGCGGAAGGTGGATGGAACAAACTTCCAGAAAACTGTAAAACAGCTGAAACACTGACTTCCTTTAAATCTCAACTAAAAACCCACTTGTTTAGAGTTGTATTTTATATGTAATCAATTACAAATTTATTAACGGAATCTGACTTGATATTGTTTTTATTGTTGATTCTATGTTGCATTGTATTTTTGTGTTTGATTTGATGTAAAGCACTTTGAAATGCCTTGCTGCTGAAATGTGCTATACAAATAAAATTTGATTGATTTTTTGATTTGATGGATGGAAAAAGCAGGTAATTACCGTAATTTCCGGACTATAGAGCGCACCTGATTATAAGCCGCACCCCCCTACATTTTTAAAGGAAACACATTTTGTACACACATAAGCCGCACCGGTGTATAAGCCGCACGTGCCTACATTAAAACATGAGATATTTACAAAGAAATATGGTACACAGAAGGTGTTTTTAAAGTTTTAATAATATGCCGTAGCTTTTCTTTCTGAACAGCAGCAATATAGCAAAACAACACTAACAGGGTTGGTTTAAATAACATACTGTTAAAAGTCACGGAGAGCCGTCATCCTCTTCCTCCTGTACACTGAAACCATGGAAGTCTTCAGTTTACGTGC